>NW_028187531.1:0-382693 GCF_964204655.1 Triturus cristatus
CCAGGAGTCGAGTCACGAGCTGTCCCACGCAGGCTCTCGCTGTCGGCGGTGTCGGCGACTTGATCGAAGCAAACAAGCCTTGGCAAAAGCAGTTGTTGTAGGCAAGGAGTTTAAGCTGATGGTTCTGACCAGCAAGGTCAGAGGAACTGCTCCTTTGGAGGGGAGCAAGGGCCAGTCTGGAGCAACCAGACCAGCGGTGTTTGTCGTAGATTTCGTCGCCAAGATGGCCACTAGCCAGCGGGCCAGCAACCGGTTAGGCGCGTCGAGTGGCAAAATGCAGAAGGGCCCCACGCAGATCGTGGAGATGCTGGAGGGCTCACCTTTGGTGCAGATGCTGCTCGAGGGTTGGGCTTCTCAGGACCCGAAGCACAACTTGGAGGGAGCCTCGGTTGTTGCACTTGTCAGCTTGTCGTAGTCGTTCCAAGATGGCTGGCTCCACGTGTCTCGGTGCCTCCACGGGTCTCCTCTTTGCAGGGACTGTGGATCGGGCGGTGAGAGGTCTGGAGGTCCAGGTCTTGTCAGTCTCTGGGCTCGGGCTCCGGCGGGAGGCGGCGGCAAAGCAGACGTTCCTACTCTCCTACAGTGTGGTTGTGGGTGTGGTTGTGGGTGTGGTTGTGGGTGTGGTTGTGTGTGTGTGGTTGTGTGTGTGGTTGTGTGTGTTTGGTTGGTTGTGGTTGTGTGGTTGTATGTGGTTGTGTATGTGTATGTGGTTGTGTGTATGGTTTTGAGTGTGGTTCTGTGTGGTTGTGTGTATGGTTGTGGGTGGTTGTGTGTGTGTGTGGTTGTGTGTGTGGTTGTTTGTGTGTGTGGTTGTTTGTGTGTGTGGTTGTGTGTGTGGTTGTGTGTGGGTGCGGTTGTGGGTACGGGTGTCGTTGTGGGTGTGTTTGTGTGTGTGGGTGTGTAGTTGTGTGTATGTTGTTGTGTGTGTGTGGTTGTGTGTGTGGTTGTGTGTGTGGTTGTGTGTGTGGTTATGTGTGTGGTTGTGTGTGAGTGGTTGTGTGTGTGGTTGTGTGTGTGTGGTTGTGTGTGTGTGTGTTTGTGGTTACGTGTGTGTGTGGTTGTCTGTTGGGTTGTGTGTGTGTGTGGTTGTGTGTGTGGTTGTGTGTGTGTGGTTGTGTATTTGGTTGTGGATGTCATTGTATGTGGCGTGTGTGTGTGTAGTTGTGTGTGTGGTTGTGTATGTGGTTGTGTGTGCAGTTGTGTGTGGTTGTGTGTGTGGTTGTGTGTGTGGTTGTGTGTATGGTTATGGTTGTGTGTGTGCTTGTGTGTGTGCTTGTGTGTGCGTGTGCTTGTGTGTGCTTGTGTGTTGTTGTCTTTGTGTGTGGTTGTGTGTGTGGTTGTGTGTGTGTGGGTGGGGTTGTGTGTGTGTGGGTGTGGTTGTGGGTGTGTGTGTTGGTGTGTGGTGTTGTGTGTCATTGTGTGTGTGTGGTTGTGTGTGTGGTAGTGTGTGTGTGTGGTTATATGTGTGGTTGTATATGTGGTTGTGTATGTGGTTGTGTGTGGTTGCATGTGTGTGGTTGCGTGTGTGTGGTTGCGTGTGTGTGGTTGCGTGTGTGTGGTTGTGTGTGTGGGTGTGAGTGTGGTTGAGGATGCAATTGTGGGTGCGGTTGTGGGTGTGTGGGTGGATGTGTAGATGGGTGTGTGGGTGGATGTGTGGTTGTGTGTGTGTGGTTGTGTGTGGTTGTGTGTGTGGTTGTGTGTGCTGTTGTGTGTGCTGTTGTGTGTGTGTGGTTGTGTGTGTGGTTTTGTGTGTATGGCTGTGTGTGTGGTTATGTCTGTGTGGTTGTGTGTGGATGGTTGTGTGTGTGGTTGTGGTTGTGTGTGTGGTTGTGTGTATGAGTGCAGTTGTGGATGTAGGTGTGGTTGTGGGTGCGGTTGTGAGTGTGTGTGTGGATGTGTGGTTGTGTGTGATTGTGTGTGTGTGGTTGTGTGTGTTGTGTGTGTGTGTGTTGTGTGTGTGTGCTTGTGTGTGTGCTTGTGTCTGTGGTTGTTTGTGTGTGGTTGTGTGTGTGGTTGTGTGTGTGGGTGTGGGTGTGGTTGTGGGTGTGTGGTTGTGTGTGTCATTGTGTGTGTGGTTGTGTGTGTGGCAGTGTGTGTGTGTGGTTCTGTGTGTGTGTGTGGTTGTGTGCATGTGTGGTTGTGTGGGTGTTGTTGTGTGTGTGTGGTTGTGTGTGTGGTTGTGTGTGTGTGGTTGTGTATTTGGTTGTGGATGTCATTGTATGTGGCGTGTGTGTGTGTGTAGTTGTGTGTGTGGTTGTGTATGTGGTTGTGTGTGCAGTTGTGTGTGGTTGTGTGTGTGGTTGTGTGTGTGGTTGTGTGTATGGTTATGGTTGTGTGTGTGCTTGTGTGTGTGCTTGTGTGTGCGTGTGCTTGTGTGTGCTTGTGTGTTGTTGTCTTTGTGTGTGGTTGTGTGTGTGGTTGTGTGTGTGTGGGTGGGGTTGTGTGGGTGTGGTTGTGGGTGTGTGTGTTGGTGTGTGGTTGTGTGTGTCATTGTGTGTGTGTGGTTGTGTGTGTGGTAGTGTGTGTGTGTGGTTATATGTGTGGTTGTATATGTGGTTGTGTATGTGGTTGTGTGTGGTTGCATGTGTGTGGTTGCGTGTGTGTGGTTGCGTGTGTGTGGTTGTGTGTGTGTGGTTGTGTGTGTGGGTGTGAGTGTGGTTGAGGATGCAATTGTGGGTGCGGTTGTGGGTGTGTGGGTGGATGTGTAGATGGGTGTGTGGGTGGATGTGTGGTTGTGTGTGTGTGGTTGTGTGTGGTTGTGTGTGTGGTTGTGTGTGCTGTTGTGTGTGCTGTTGTGTGTGTGTGGTTGTGTGTGTGGTTTTGTGTGTATGGCTGTGTGTGTGGTTATGTCTGTGTGGTTGTGTGTGTTTTTGTGTGTGGATGGTTGTGTGTGTGGTTGTGGTTGTGTGTGTGGTTGTGTGTATGAGTGCAGTTGTGGATGTAGGTGTGGTTGTGGGTGCGGTTGTGAGTGTGTGTGTGGATGTGTGGTTGTGTGTGATTGTGTGTGTGTGGTTGTGTGTGTTGTGTGTGTGTGTGTTGTGTGTGTGTGCTTGTGTGTATGGTTGTGTGTGGTTGTGTGTGTGGTTGTGTGTGTGGTTAAGGGTGTGGTTGTGTGTGTGTGGTTGTGTGTGTGTGGTTGTGTTGGTGTGGTTGTGTGTGTGTGGTTGTGTGTGTGTGGTTGTGTGTGTGTGGTTGTGTGTGTGTGGTTGTGTGTGTGTGGTTGGTTGTGGTTGTGTGGTTGGTTGTGGTTGTGTGGTTGTATGTGGTTGTGTATGTGTATGTGGTTGTGCGTATGATTGTGAGTGTGGTTGTGTGTGGTTGTGTGTGTGTAGTTGTGTGTGTGGTTGTGTGTGTGGTTGTTTGTGTGTGTGGTTGTGTGTGTGGTTGTGGTTGTGTGTTTGTGGTTGTGTGTGGTTGTGCATGTGTGGTTGTGTGTGTGGTTGTGTGTGTGGTTGTATATGTGGTTGTGTGTGTGGTTGTGTGTGTTGCTGTGTGTGTGGTTGTGTGTGTGGTTGTGTGTGTGGTTGTGTGTGTGGTTGTGTGTGTGGTTGTGTATGTGGTTGTGTATGTGTGGTTGTGTGTGTGTGGTTGTGTGTGTGGTTGTGTGTGTGGGTGTGAGTGCGGTTGAGGGTGCAGTTGTGGGTGTGGTTGTGGGTGTTTGGGTGGATGTGTGATTGTGCGTGTGTGGTTGTGTGTGTATGGTTGTGTGTGTGTGGCTGTGTGTGTGGTTGTGTGTGTGGTTGTGTGTGAGTGGTTATGTGTGTGTGGTTGTGTGTGTATGTTTGTGGTTGTGTGTGTGTGGTTGTGTGTTGGGTTGTGTGTGTGTGTGGTTGTGTGTGTGTGGTTGTGTGTGTGTGGTTGTGTATTTGGTTGTGTATATCGTTGTATGTGGTGTGTGTGTAGTTGTGTGTGTGGTTGTGTATGTGGTTGTGTGTGTGCAGTTGTGTGTGGTTGTGTGTGTGTGTGTGGTTGTGTGTATGGTTGTGGTTGTGTGTGTGCTTGTGTGTGTGCTTATGTGTGTGGTTGTGTGTAGGTGCTTATGGGTGTAGTTGTATGCGGTTGTGTGTGTGTGGTTGTATGTGGGTGTGGTTGTATGTGGGTGTGGTTGTGTGTGCAGTTGTGTGTGGTTGTGTGTGTGTGCGGTTGTGTGTATGGTTGTTTGTGTGGTTGTGTGTGGTTGTGTGTGTGGTTGTGTGTGGTTGTGTGGGTGTGGTTGTGAGGGTGTGGTTGTGTATGTGGTTGTGTGTGTGGTTCTGGGTGTGTGTGTTGTGTGTGTGTTTGTGTGTGTGCAGTTGTGTGTGGTTGTGTGTATGGTTGTGGTTGTGTGTGTGCTTGTGTGTATGGTTGTGTGTGGTTGTGTGTGTGGTTGTGTGTGTGTGGTTGTGTTGGTGTGGTTGTGTTGGTGTGGTTGTGTGTGTGTGTGGTTGTGTGTGTGTGGTTGGTTGTGGTTGTGTGGTTGTATGTGGTTGTGTATGTGTATGTGGTTGTGCGTATGATTGTGAGTGTGGTTGTGTGTGTGTGGTTGTGTGTGTGGTTGTTTGAGTGTGTGGTTGTGTGTGTGGTTGTGGTTGTGTGTGGGTGCGGTTGTGGCTATGGGTGTCGTTGTGGGTGTGTTTGTGTGTGTGGGTGTGTAGTTGTGTGTATATTGTGTGTGTGTGGTTGTGTGTGTGTAGTTGTGTGTGTGGTTGTGTGTGTGGTTGTGCGCATGTGTGGTTGTTTGTGTGGTTGTTTGTGTGGTTGTGTGTGTGTGGTTGTATGTGTGGTTGTATGTGTGGTTGTATGTTTGGTTGTGTGTGTGGTTTAATGTGTGGTTGTGTGTGTGGTTGTGTGTGTGTTGTTGTGTGTGTGGTTGTGTGTGTGCTTGTGTGTGTGTGGTTATGTTGGTGTGGTTGTGTGTGTGTGGTTGTATGTGTGGTTGTGTGTGTGGTTGTTTGTGTGTGTGGTTGTGTGTGTGGTTGTGGTTGTGTGTGTGGTTGTGGTTGTGTATGGGTTCGGTTGTGGGTACGGGTATCATTGTGTGTGTGTTTGTGTGTGTGGGTGTGTAGTTGTGTGTATGTAGTTGTGTGTGTGTGGTTGTGTGTGTGGTTGTGTGCATGTGGGGTTGTGTGTGTGGTTGTGTGTGTGTGGTTGTATGTGTGGTTGTAAGTTTGGTTGTGTGTGTGGTTTAATGTGTGGTTGTGTGTGTGGTTGTGTGTGTGTTGTGTGTGTGCTTGTGTGTGCTTGTGTGTGTGTGGTTATGTTGTTGTGGTTGTGTGTGGTTGTGTGTGTGTGTGGTTATGTGTATGGTTGTGGTTGTGTGTGTGCTTGTGTGTGCTTGTGTGTGTGGTTGTGTGTGGGTGCTTATAGGTGTGGTTGTGTGTGGTTGTGTATGTGGTTGTGTGTGTGTGGTTGTGTGTGGGTTTGGTTGTGTGTGCAGTTGTGCGTGGTTGTGTGTGTGTGCAGTTGTGTGTATGGTTGTGTGTGTAGTTGTGTGTGTGGTTGTGTGTGGTTGGGGTTGTGTGGGTGTGGTTGTGTGGGTGTGGTTGTGTATGTGGTTGTGTGTGTGTGGTTCTGGGTGTGTGTGTGTTTGTGTGTGTGCAGTTGTGTGTGGTTGTGTGTGTGGTTGTGTGTATGGTTGTGGTTGTGTGTGTGCTTGTGTGTATGGTTGTGTGTGGTTGTGTGTGTGGTTGTGTGTGTGTGGTTGTGTTGGTGTGGTTGTGTTGGTGTGGTTGTGTGTGTGTGGTTGGTTGTGGTTTTGTGGTTGTATGTGGTTGTGTATGTGTATGTGGTTGTGTGTATGGTTGTGAGTGTGGTTGTGTGTGGTTGTGTGTATGGTGTGTGTGTGTATGGTGTGTTGTGTGTTGTGGTTGTGTGTGTGGTTGTTGTTTGTGTGTGTGGTGGTGTGTGTGTGTGTGTGTGTGTGTGTGTTTGTGTGTGTTGTGTGTGTGGTTGAGTGTATGTGGTTGTTGTGTGTGGTTGGTGTGGTGTGGGTTGTGTGTGTGTGTGTGTGTGTGGTTGTGTGTGTGTGTGTATGGTTGTGTGTGTGGTTGTGTGTGGTTGTGTGTTACATTGTGTGTGTGGTTGTGTGTATGGTTGTGGTTGTATGTGTGGTTATGTGTGTGGTTGTGTGTGTGTGGTTGTGTGTGGTTGTGTGTGTGTGGTTGTGTGTGTTTTTGTGTGTGTATGGTTGTGTGTGTGGTTGTGTGTGATTGTGGTTGTATGTCTGGTTGTGTGTGTGAGTGCAGTTGTGGATGCAGGTGCGGTTGTGGGTGCAGTTGTGAGTGTGTGTGGATGTGTGGTTGTGTGTGCTTGTGTGTGTATGGTTGTGTGTTGTGTTTGTGTGTTATGTGTGGTTGTGTGTAGTTGTGTGTGTGTGTGGTTGTGTATGTGTGTGGTTGTGTGTGTGCTTGTGTGTGTGGTTGGTTGTGTGTGTGGTTGTGTGTGGGTGTGGTTGTGGGGGTGTGTGTGGCTGTGGGTGTGGGTGTGTGTGTTGGTGTGTTGTTGTGTGTGTCATTGTGTGTGTGTGGTTGTGTGTGTGTGGTAGTGTGTGTGTGTGGTTATGTGTGTGGTTGTATATGTGGTTGTGTATGTGGTTGTGTGTGGTTGCGTGTGTGTGGTTGTGTGTGTGTGTTTGTGTGTGTGTGGTTGTGTGTGTGGGTGTGAGTGTGGTTGAGGATGCAATTGTGGGTGCGGTTGTGGGTGTGTGGGTGGATGTGTAGATGGGTGTGTGGGTGGATATGTGGTTGTGTGTGTGGTTGTGTGTGTGGTTGTGTGTGGTTGTGTGTGGTTGTGTGTGCTGTTGTGTGTGTGTGGTTGTGTGTGTGTGGTTGTGTATGTTTTTGTGTGTATATGGTTGTGTGTGTGGTTGTGGTTGTGTGTGTGGTTTTGTGTATGAGTGCAGTTGTGGATGCAGGTGCGGTTGTGGGTGCAGTTGTGAGTGTGTGTATGGATGTGTGGTTGTGTGTGATTATATGTGTGTGGTTGTGTGTGTTGTGTGTGTGTGTTGTGTGTGTGGTTGTGTGTGTGTGTGCTTGTGTATGTGCTTGTGTCTGTGGTTGTTTGTGTGTGGTTGTGTGTGTGGTTGTGGTTGTGAGTGGTTGTGGGTGTGGTTGTGGGTATGTGGTTGTGTGTGTGTGTGGTAGTGTGTGTGTGTGGTTCTGTGTGTGTGGTTGTGCGCGTGTATGGTTGTGTGTGCATGGTTGTATGTGTGGCTGTGTGTGTGGTTGTGTGTGTGGTGTGTATGGTTGTGTGTGTGGGTGTGAGTGTGGTTGAGGGTGTGATTGTGGGTGTGTGGGTGGATGTTTGGTTGGGTGTGTGGATGGATGGGTCATTGTGTGTGTGTGGTTGTGTGTGTGTGGTTGTGTGTGTGGTTGTGTGTGTGTGGATGTGTGTGTGTGGTTGTGTGTGTGGTTGTGTGTGGTTGTGTGGATGTGTGGTTGTGTGTGTGGTTGTGTGTGTGGTTGTGGGTGTGGTTGTGGGTGTGATTGTGTGTGTGTGGTTGTGTGTGTGGTTGTGTGTGTTTGGTTGGTTGTGGTTGTGTGGTTGTATGTGGTTGTGTATGTGTATGTGGTTGTGTGTATGGTTTTGAGTGTGGTTCTGTGTGGTTGTGTGTATGGTTGTGGGTGGTTGTGTGTGTGTGTGGTTGTGTGTGTGGTTGTTTGTGTGTGTGGTTGTGTGTGTGGTTGTGGTTGTGTGTGGGTGCGGTTGTGGGTACGGGTGTCGTTGTGGGTGTGTTTGTGTGTGTGGGTGTGTAGTTGTGTGTATGTTGTTGTGTGTGTGTGTGGTTGTGTGTGTGTGGTTGTGTGTGTGTAGTTGTGTGTGTGGTTGTGTGTGTGGTTATGTGAGTGGTTGTGTGTGTGTGGTTGTGTGTGTGTGGTTGTGTGTGTGTGGTTGTGTGTGTTTGTGGTTACGTGTGTGTGTGGTTGTCTGTTGGGTTGTGTGTGTGTGTGGTTGTGTGTGTGGTTGTGTGTGTGTGGTTGTGTATTTGGTTGTGGATGTCATTGTATGTGGCGTGTGTGTGTGTGTAGTTGTGTGTGTGGTTGTGTATGTGGTTGTGTGTGCAGTTGTGTGTGGTTGTGTGTGTGGTTGTGTGTGTGGTTGTGTGTGTGGTTGTGTGTATGGTTATGGTTGTGTGTGTGCTTGTGTGTGTGCTTGTGTGTGCGTGTGCTTGTGTGTGCTTGTGTGTTGTTGTCTTTGTGTGTGGTTGTGTGTGTGGTTGTGTGTGTGTGGGTGTGGTTGTGTGTGTGTGGGTGTGGTTGTGGGTGTGTGTGTTGGTGTGTGGTTGTGTGTGTCATTGTGTGTGTGGTTGTGTGTGTGGTAGTGTGTGTGTGTGGTTATATGTGTGGTTGTATATGTGGTTGTGGGTGTGGTTGTGGGTGTGGTTGTGTGTGTGTGTGTGGTTGTGTGTGTGTGGTTGTGTGTGTGTGTGTGGTTGTGCATGTGTGGTTGTGTGTGTGGTTGTGTGTTTGGTTGTGGTGTGGTTGTGTGTGTGGTTGTGTGTGTGTGTTGCCGTGTGTGTGGTTGTTTGTGTGGTTGTGTATGTGGTTGTGTATGTGTGGTTGTGTGTGAGTGGTTGTGTGTGTGGTTGTGTGTGTATGGTTGTGTGTGTGTGTTTGTGGTTGTGTGTGAGTGTGGTTGTGTGTTGGGTTGTGTGTGTGTGGTTTGTGTGTGGTTGTGCATGTGGTTGTGTGTGTGCAGTTGTGTGTTGTTGTGTGTGTGTGTGGTTGTGTGTATGGTTGTGGTTATGTGTGTGCTTGTGTGTGTGCTTGTGTGTGTGTGTGCTTGTGTGTGTGCTTGTGTGTGTGGTTGTTTGTGTGTGTGGTTGTGTGTGTGGCTGTGGTTGTGTGTGGGTGTGGTTGTGGGTGTGTGTGTGGTTGTGGGTATGGGTGTGTGTGTTGGTGTGTGGTTGTGTATGTCATTGTGTGTGAGTGGTTGTGTGTGTGTGGTAGTGTGTGTGTGTGTGGTTGTGTGTGTGATTGAATATGTGGTTGTGTATGTGGTTGTGTGTGGTTGCGTGTGTGTGGTTGCGTGTGTGTGGTTGTGTGTTAGGTTGTGTGTGTGGTTGTTTGTGTGGTTGTGTGTGTGTGTGGTTGTGTGTGTGGTTGTGTGTGTGGTTTTTGTGTGTGGTTTTTGTGTGTGGTTTTTGTGTGTGGTTGTGTGTGTGGTTGTGTGTGTGGATGTGTGGTTGTGTGTGTGTGGTTGTGTGTGTGGTTGTGGGTGTGGTTGTGGGTGTGGTTGTGGGTGTGGTTGTGGGTGTGGTTGTGGGTGTGGTTGTGGTTGTGGGTGTGGTTGTGGGTGTGGTTGTGTGTGTGGTTGTGTGTGTGGTTGTGTTGGTGTGGTTGTGTGTGTGGTTGTGTGTGTGGTTGTGTGTGTGTGGTTGGTTGTGGTTGTGTGGTTGTATGTGGTTGTGTATGTGGTTGTGTGTATGGTTTTGAGTGTGGTTCTGTGTGGTTGTGTGTATGGTTGTGGGTGGTTGTGTGTGTGTGTGTGTGTGGTTGTGTGTGTGGTTGTTTGTGTGTGTGGTTGTGTGTGTGGTTGTGGTTGTGTGTCGGTGCGGTTGTGGGTATGGGTGTCATTGTGGGTGTGTTTGTGTGTGTGGGTGTGTAGTTGTGTGTATGTTGTTGTGTGTGTGGTTGTGTGTGTGTAGTTGTGTGTGTGGTTGTATGTGTGGTTATGTGTGTGGTTGTGTGTGAGTGGTTGTGTGTGTGTGGTTGTGTGTGTGTGGTTGTGTGTGTGTGTTTGTGGTTGTGTGTGTGTGTGGTTGTCTGTTGGGTTGTGTGTGTGTATGGTTGTATGTGTGGTTGTGTGTGTGGTTGTGTGTGTGGTTGTGTATGTGGTTGTGTGTGTGTGGTTGTGTGTGTGGTTGTGTGTGTGGTTGTGTGTATGGTTGTGGTTGTGTGTGTGCTTGTGTGTGTGGTTGTGTGTGTGCTTGTGTGTGCTTGTGTGTGTGGTTGTTTGTGTGTGTGGTTATGTGTGTGGTTGTGGTTGTGTGTGGTTGTGTGTGTGTGGTTGTGGGTGTGTGTGTTGGTGTGTGGTTGTGTGTGTCATTGTGTGTGTGTGGTTGTGTGTGTGTGGTAGTGTGTGTGTGTGGTTATATGTGTGGTTGTATGTGTGGTTGTGTATGTGGTTGTGTGTGGTTGCATGTGTGTGGTTGCGTGTGTGTGGTTGTGTGTGTGAGTGTGGTTGAGGATGCAATTGTGGGTGCGGTTGTGGGTGTGTGGGTGGATGTGTAGATGGGTGTGTGGGTGGATGTGTGGTTGTGTGTGTGGTTGTGTGTGGTTGTGTGTGGTTGTTTGTGCTGTTGTGTGTGCTGTTGTGTGTGTGTTGTTGTGTGTGTGGTTTTGTGTGTATGGCTGTGTGTGTGTGGTTGTGTCTGTGTGGTTGTGTGTGTTTTTGTGTGTGGATGGTTGTGTGTGTGGTTGTGGTTGTGTGTGTGGTTGTGTGCATGAGTGCAGTTGTGGATGCAGGTGTGGTTGTGGGTGCGGTTGTGAGTGTGTGTGTGGATGTGTGGTTGTGTGTGATTGTGTGTGTGTGGTTGTGTGTGTTGTGTGTGTGTGTTGTATATGTGTTTGTGTGTGTGTGCTTGTGTGTGTGCTTGTGTCTGTGGTTGTTTGTGTGTGGTTGTGTGTGTGGTTGTGGTTGTGTGTGGGTGTGGTTGTGTGTGTGTGGTTCTGTGTGTGTGTGTGTGGTTGTGTGTATGTGTGGTTGTGTGGGTGTTGTTGTGTGTGTGTGGTTGTATGTGTGGGTGTGAGTGTGGTTGAGGGTGTGATTGTGGGTATGTGGGTGGATGTGTGGCTGTGTGTGTGGCTGTGTGTGTGGTTGTATGTGTGTGTGTGTGGTTGTGTGGGTGTTGTGTGTGTGTGGTTGTGTGTGTGAGTGGTTGTGTGTGTTTGTGTGTGGTTGTGTGGGTGTTGTTGTGTGTGTGTGGTTGTGTGTGTGGGTGTGAGTGTGGTTGAGGGTTTGATTGTGAGTGTGTGGGTGGATGTGTGGTTGGGTGTGTGGATGGATGGGTGGTTGAGTGTGTGTGGTTGTGTGTGTGTGTGGATGTGTGTGTGGTTGTGTGTGCTTGTGTGTGTGGTTGTTTGTGTGTGTGGTTGTGTGTGTGGTTGTGTGTGTGGTTGTGTGTTTGGTTGTGTATGTGGTTGTGTATGTGTGGTTGTGTGTGTGGTTGTGTGTGTGGTTGTGTGTGTAGGTGTGAGTGCGGTTGAGGGTGCAGTTGTGGGTGCGGTTGTGGGTGTTTGGGTGGATGTGTGATTGTGCGTGTGTGGTTGTGTGTGTATGGTTGTGTGTGTGTGCTTGTGTGTGTGTGTGTGCTTGTGTGTGTGTGTGCTTGTGTGTGTGGTTGTTTGTGTGTGTGGTTGTGTGTGTGGCTGTGGTTGTGTGTGGGTGTGGTTGTGGGTGTGGGTGTGGTTGTGGGTGTGTGTGTGGTTGTGGGTATGGGTGTGTGTGTTGGTGTGTGGTTGTGTATGTCATTGTGTGTGAGTGGTTGTGTGTGTGTGGTAGTGTGTGTGTGTGTGTGTGTGTGTGGTTGAATATGTGGTTGTGTATGTGGTTGTGTGTGGTTGCGTGTGTGTGGTTGCGTGTGTGTGGTTGTGTGTGTGGTTGTGTGTGTGGTTTTTGTGTGTGGTTTTTGTGTGTGGTTTTTGTGTGTGGTTGTGTGTGTGGTTGTGTGTGTGGTTGTGTGGTTGTGTGTGTGTGGTTGTGTGTGTGGTTGTGGGTGTGGTTGTGGGTGTGGTTGTGGGTGTGGTTGTGTGTGTGGTTGTGTTGGTGTGGTTGTGTGTGTGGTTGTGTGTGTGTGGTTGGTTGTGGTTGTGTGGTTGTATGTGGTTGTGTATGTGTATGTGGTTGTGTGTATGGTTTTGAGTGTGGTTCTGTGTGGTTGTGTGTATGGTTGTGGGTGGTTGTGTGTGTGTGTGTGTGTGTGTGTGTGTGTGTGTTTGTGTGTGTGGTTGTTTGTGTGTGTGGTTGTGTGTGTGGTTGTGGTTGTGTGTGGGTGCGGTTGTGGGTATGGGTGTCGTTGTGGGTGTGTTTGTGTGTGTGGGTGTGTAGTTGTGTGTATGTTGTTGTGTGTGTGTGGTTGTGTGTGTGTAGTTGTGTGTGTGGTTATATGTGTGGTTATGTGTGTGGTTGTGTGTGAGTGGTTGTGTGTGTGTGGTTGTGTGTGTGTGGTTGTGTGTGTGTGTGTTTGTGGTTGTGTGTGTGTGTGGTTGTCTGTTGGGTTGTGTGTGTGTATGGTTGTATGTGTGGTTGTGTGTGTGGTTGTGTGTGTGGTTGTGTATGTGGTTGTGTGTGTGCAGTTGTGTGTGGTTGTGTGTGTGGTTGTGTGTATGGTTGTGGTTGTGTGTGTGCTTGTGTGTGTGGTTGTGTGTGTGCTTGTGTGTGCTTGTGTGTGTGGTTGTTTGTGTGTGTGGTTATGTGTGTGGTTGTGGTTGTGTGTGGGTGTGGTTGTGTGTGTGTGGTTGTGGGTGTGTGTGTTGGTGTGTGGTTGTGTGTGTCATTGTGTGTGTGTGGTTGTGTGTGTGTGGTAGTGTGTGTGTGTGGTTATATGTGTGGTTGTATGTGTGGTTGTGTATGTGGTTGTGTGTGGTTGCATGTGTGTGGTTGCGTGTGTGTGGTTGTGTGTGTGAGTGTGGTTGAGGATGCAATTGTGGGTGCGGTTGTGGGTGTGTGGGTGGATGTGTAGATGGGTGTGTGGGTGGATGTGTTGTTGTGTGTGTGTGGTTGTGTGTGGTTGTTTGTGCTGTTGTGTGTGCTGTTGTGTGTGTGTTGTTGTGTGTGTGGTTTTGTGTGTATGGCTGTGTGTGTGTGGTTGTATCTGTGTGGTTGTGTGTGTTTTTGTGTGTGGATGGTTGTGTGTGTGGTTGTGGTTGTGTGTGTGGTTGTGTGCATGAGTGCAGTTGTGGATGCAGGTGTGGTTGTGGGTGCGGTTGTGAGTGTGTGTGTGGATGTGTGGTTGTGTGTGATTGTGTGTGTGTGGTTGTGTGTGTTGTGTGTGTGTGTTGTATATGTGCTTGTGTGTGTGTGCTTGTGTGTGTGCTTGTGTCTATGGTTGTTTGTGTGTGGTTGTGTGTGTGGTTGTGGTTGTGAGTGGGTGTGGGTGTGGTTGTGGGTGTGTGGTTGTGTGTGTCATTGTGTGTGTGGTTGTGTGTGTGTGGTTCTGTGTGTGTGTGTGTGGTTGTGTGTATGTGTGGTTGTGTGGGTGTTGTTGTGTGTGTGTGGTTGTATGTGTGGGTGTGAGTGTGGTTGAGGGTGTGATTGTGGGTATGTGGGTGGATGTGTGGCTGTGTGTGTGGCTGTGTGTGTGGTTGTATGTGTGTGTGTGTGGTTGTGTGGGTGTTGTGTGTGTGTGGTTGTGTGTGTGAGTGGTTGTGTGTGTTTGTGTGTGGTTGTGTGGGTGTTGTTGTGTGTGTGTGGTTGTGTGTGTGGGTGTGAGTGTGGTTGAGGGTTTGATTGTGAGTGTGTGGGTGGATGTGTGGTTGGGTGTGTGGATGGATGGGTGGTTGTGTGTGTGTGGTTGTGTGTGTGTGTGGATGTGTGTGTGGTTGTGTGTGCTTGTGTGTGTGGTTGTTTGTGTGTGTGGTTGTGTGTGTGGTTGTGGTTGTGTGTGGGTGTGGTTGTATGTGTGTGTTTGTGGGTGTGGTTGTTTGTGTGGTTGTGTGTGTGTGGTTGTGTTTGTGGTTGTGTGTGTGTTGTGTGTGTGGTTGTGTGTGTGGGTATGTGTGTGTTTGTGGTTGTGTGTGTGTGGTTGTGTGTGAGGTTGTGTGTGTGGTTGTGTGTATGGTTGTGTGGGTGTGGTTGTGTTGGTGTGGTTGTGTGTGTGGTTGTGTGTGTGTGTGTGGGTGGGTGTGTGGTTGTGTGTGTGGTTGTGTGTGTGTGGTTGTGTGTGTGGGTATGAGTGCAGTTGAGGGTGTGATTGTGGTTGCGGTTGTATGAGTGGATATGTGATTGTGTGTGGTTGTGTGTATGGTTGTGTGTGTGTGGTTGTGTGTGGGTGTGTGTGGTTGTGTGTGGCTGTGTGTGTGGTTGTGTATCTGTGTGGTTGTGTGTGGTTGTTTGTGTGTGGTTGTGTGTGTGGTTGTGTGTGTGGTTGTGTGTGTGGGGTTGTATGTGTAGTTGTGTGTGGGTGTGGGTATGGGTGTGTGTGGTTGTGTGTATGTGGTTGTGTGTGTAGTAGTGTGTGTGGGTGTGAGTGCTGTTGAGGGTGCAGTTGTGGGTGTGGTTGTGGGTGTTTGGGTGGATGTGTGGTTGTCTGTGTGTGGTTGTGTGTGTGTGTGGTTGTGTGTGGTTGTGTGTGTGGTTGTGTGGTTGTGTGTGTGTTTGGTTGTGTGTGTGTGGTTGTGTATGTGTGTGGTTGTGTGTGTGTGTGTGTGTGTGGTTGGTTGTTTGTGTGTGTGGTTGTGTGTCGGGTTGTGTGTGTGGTTGTGTGTGTGGTTTTGTGTGTGTGTGGTTGTGTGTGTGGTTGTGTATTTAGTTGTGTATGTGGTTGTGTGGTGTGTGTGATTGTGTATGTGTGGTTGTGTGTGTGTGGTTTTGTGTGTGGTTGTGTGTGTGTGCAGTTGGGTGTGGTTGTGTGTGTGCGCGGTTGTGTGTATGGTTGTGGTTGTGTGTGTGGTTGTGGTTGTGTGTGTGTGTTTGAGGGTATGGTTGTGTGTGGTTGTGTGTGTGGTTGTATGTGTGTGGTTGTATGTGGGTGTGGTTGTGTGTTCAGTTGGGTGTGGTTGTGTGTTCAGTTGTGTTTGGTTGTGTGTGTGTGTGCGGTTGTGTGTATGGTTGTGTGTGTGTTTGTGTGTGGTTGTATGTGTGGTTGTGTGTGGTTGGGGTTGTGTGTGTGTGTGGTTGTGTGGGTGTGGTTGTGTATGTGGTTGTGTGTGTGGTTCTGGGTATGTGTGTTGTGTCTGTGTTTGTGTGTGCGTGGTTGTGTGTGTGGTTGTTTGTATGGTTGTGGTTGTGTGTATGGTTGTGTGTGTGGTTGTGTGTGTGGTTGTGGGTGTGGTTGTGTTGGTGTGGTTGTATGTGTGGTTGTATGTGTGGTTGTGTGTGTGGTTGGTTGTTGTTGTGTTTGTGTGTGTGTGTGTGTGTGGTTATGGGTGTGGTTGGGTGTGGTTGGGTGTGGTTATGTGTTAGGTTGTGTGTGTGGTTGTTTGTGTGGTTGTGTGTGTGTGGTTGTGTGTGTGGTTGTGTGTGTGGTTGTTTGTGTGTGGTTGTGTGTGTGGTTGTGGTTCTGAGTGGGTGTGGGTGTGTGGTTGTGGGTGTGTGGTTGTGTGTGTCATTGTGTGTGTGGTTGTGTGTATGTGGTAGTGTGTGTGTGGTTCTGTGTGCGTGTGGTTGTGTGTGTATGTGGTTGTGTGTGTGGTTGTATGTGTGGTTGTGTGTGGTGTGTGTGTGTGGTTGTGTGTGTATGTGTGTGGTTGTGTGGGTGTTTTTGTGTGTGGTTGTGTGTGTGAGTGTGGTTGATGGTGTGATTGTGGGTGTGTGGGTGGATGTGTGGTTGGGTGTGTGGTTGTGTGTGTGGATGTGTGTGTGGTTGTGTGTGTGTGGTTGTGTGTGTGGTTGTGTGTGTGGTTGTGTGTGTGGATGTGTGTGTGGTTGTGTGTGTATGGTCGTGTGTGTGGTTGTGTGTTTGGTTGTGTGTGGTTGTGTGTGTGTGGTTGTATGTATGTGGTTGTGTGTGTGGAAGTGTGTGTGTGGAAGTGTGTGTGTGGAAGTGTGTGTGTGGATGTGTGTGTGTGGATGTGTGTGTGGTTGTGTGTGTGGTTGTGTGTGTGGTTGTATGTGTGGTTGTGTTTGTGATTGTGTGTGTGTGGTTGAGTATATGGCTGTGGTTGTATGTGGTTGTGTTTGTGTGTGTGTGTTTGTGTGTGTGTGTGTGGTTGTGTGTGGTTGTGGGTGTGTATGTGGTTGTGGGTGTGGTTGTGTGTGTGTGTTTGTGGGTGTGGTTGTGTGTGGTTGTGTGTGTGTATGTGTGGTTGTATGTGGGGTTGTGTGTGTGGTTGCAGTTATGGATGCAGGTGCAGTTGTGGGTGCAGTTGTGAGTGTGTGTGTGGACGTGTGGTTGTGTGCACTTGTGTGTGTGTGTTGTGTGTGTGTTGTATGTGTCTGTGTGGTTGTGTGTGGGTGGTTGTGTGGTTGTGTGTGCTTGTGTGTGTGGGTGGTTGTGTGTGTGGTTGTGGTTATGTGTGTGATTGTGTGGTTGTGTGTGAGGTTGTGTGTGGTTGTGTGTGTGGTTGTGTGTGGTTGTGTGTGGTTGTGTGTGGTTGTGTGTGTGGTTGTGTGAGTGTGGTTGTGTGTGGTTGTGTGTGTGTGGTTGTCTGTGTGGTTGTGTGTGTGTGGTTGGGTGTGTGGTTGTTTGTGTGGTTGTGTGTGAGGTTGTGTGTGTGTGGTTGTGTGTGGTTGTGTGTGTGGTTGTGTGTGTGGTTGTGTGTGTGGTTGTGTGTGTGTGTGGTTGTGTGTGTGTGGTTGTCTGTGTGGTTGTGTGTGTGTGGTTGTATGTGTGTGGTTGTATGTGGGTGTGGTTGTGTGTTCAGTTGGGTGTGGTTGTGTGTTCAGTTGTGTTTGGTTGTGTGTGTGTGTGCGGTTGTGTGTATGGTTGTGTGTGTGTTTGTGTGTGGTTGTATGTGTGGTTGTGTGTGGTTGGGGTTGTGTGTGTGTGTGGTTGTGTGGGTGTGGTTGTGTATGTGGTTGTGTGTGTGGTTCTGGGTATGTGTGTTGTGTCTGTGTTTGTGTGTGCGTGGTTGTGTGTGTGGTTGTTTGTATGGTTGTGGTTGTGTGTATGGTTGTGTGTGTGGTTGTGTGTGTGGTTGTGGGTGTGGTTGTGTTGGTGTGGTTGTATGTGTGGTTGTATGTGTGGTTGTGTGTGTGGTTGGTTGTTGTTGTGTTTGTGTGTGTGTGTGTGTGTGGTTATGGGTGTGGTTGGGTGTGGTTGGGTGTGGTTATGTGTTAGGTTGTGTGTGTGGTTGTTTGTGTGGTTGTGTGTGTGTGGTTGTGTGTGTGGTTGTGTGTGTGGTTGTTTGTGTGTGGTTGTGTGTGTGGTTGTGGTTCTGAGTGGGTGTGGGTGTGTGGTTGTGGGTGTGTGGTTGTGTGTGTCATTGTGTGTGTGGTTGTGTGTATGTGGTAGTGTGTGTGTGGTTCTGTGTGCGTGTGGTTGTGTGTGTATGTGGTTGTGTGTGTGGTTGTATGTGTGGTTGTGTGTGGTGTGTGTGTGTGGTTGTGTGTGTATGTGTGTGGTTGTGTGGGTGTTTTTGTGTGTGGTTGTGTGTGTGAGTGTGGTTGATGGTGTGATTGTGGGTGTGTGGGTGGATGTGTGGTTGGGTGTGTGGTTGTGTGTGTGGATGTGTGTGTGGTTGTGTGTGTGTGGTTGTGTGTGTGGTTGTGTGTGTGGTTGTGTGTGTGGATGTGTGTGTGGTTGTGTGTGTATGGTCGTGTGTGTGGTTGTGTGTTTGGTTGTGTGTGGTTGTGTGTGTGTGGTTGTATGTATGTGGTTGTGTGTGTGGAAGTGTGTGTGTGGAAGTGTGTGTGTGGAAGTGTGTGTGTGGATGTGTGTGTGTGGATGTGTGTGTGGTTGTGTGTGTGGTTGTGTGTGTGGTTGTATGTGTGGTTGTGTTTGTGATTGTGTGTGTGTGGTTGAGTATATGGCTGTGGTTGTATGTGGTTGTGTTTGTGTGTGTGTGTTTGTGTGTGTGTGTGTGGTTGTGTGTGGTTGTGGGTGTGTATGTGGTTGTGGGTGTGGTTGTGTGTGTGTGTTTGTGGGTGTGGTTGTGTGTGGTTGTGTGTGTGTATGTGTGGTTGTATGTGGGGTTGTGTGTGTGGTTGCAGTTATGGATGCAGGTGCAGTTGTGGGTGCAGTTGTGAGTGTGTGTGTGGACGTGTGGTTGTGTGCACTTGTGTGTGTGTGTTGTGTGTGTGTTGTATGTGTCTGTGTGGTTGTGTGTGGGTGGTTGTGTGGTTGTGTGTGCTTGTGTGTGTGGGTGGTTGTGTGTGTGGTTGTGGTTATGTGTGTGATTGTGTGGTTGTGTGTGAGGTTGTGTGTGGTTGTGTGTGTGGTTGTGTGTGGTTGTGTGTGGTTGTGTGTGGTTGTGTGTGTGGTTGTGTGAGTGTGGTTGTGTGTGGTTGTGTGTGTGTGGTTGTCTGTGTGGTTGTGTGTGTGTGGTTGGGTGTGTGGTTGTTTGTGTGGTTGTGTGTGAGGTTGTGTGTGTGTGGTTGTGTGTGGTTGTGTGTGTGGTTGTGTGTGTGGTTGTGTGTGTGGTTGTGTGTGTGTGTGGTTGTGTGTGTGTGGTTGTCTGTGTGGTTGTGTGTGTGTGGTTGTGTGTTTGGTTGTGTGTGTGTGGTTGTGTGTGTGGTTGTGTGTGTGAGTGCGGTTGAGGGTGCAGTTGTGGGTGTGTGGGTGGATGTGTGGTTGTATGTGGTTGTGTGTTTGGTTGTATGTGTGGTTGTGTGTGTGGTTATGTGTGTGTGGTTGTGTGTGTGGTTGTGTGTGTGTATGTGGTTGTGTGTTTGTGGTTGTGTGTGTGTGTGGTTGTGCATGTGTGGTTGTGTGTGTGGTTGTGTGTGTGGTTGTATATGTGGTTGTGTGTGTGTGTTGCTGTGTGTGGTTGTGTGTGTGGGTGTGAGTGTGAGTGCGGTTGAGGGTGCAGTTGTGGGTGAGGTTGTGGGTGTTTGGGTGGATGTGTGATTGTGCGTGTGTGGTTGTGTGTGTATGGTTGTGTGTGTGTGGTTGTATGTGTGGTTGTGTGTGAGTGGTTATGTGTGTGTGGTTATGTGTGTGTTGGGTTGTGTGTGTGTGTGGTTGTATGTGTGTGGTTGTGTGTGTGTGGTTGTGTGTGTGGTTGTGTATTTGGTTGTGTATATCGTTGTATGTGGTGTGTGTGTAGTTGTGTGTGTGGTTGTGTATGTGGTTGTGTGTGTGCAGTTGTGTGTGTGTGTGGTTGTGTGTATGGTTGTGGTTGTGTGTGTACTTATGTGTGTGGTTGTGTGTGGGTGCTTATGGGTGTGGTTGTATGCAGTTGTGTGTGTGTGGTTGTATGTGGGTGTGGTTGTATGTGGGTGTGGTTGTGTGTGCAGTTGTGTGTGGTTGTGTGTGTGTGCGGTTGTGTGTATGGTTGTTTGTGTGGTTGTGTGTGGTTGTGTGTGGTTGTGTGGGTGTGGTTGTGTGGGTGTGGTTGTGTATGTGGTTGTGTGTGTGGTTCTGGGTGTGTGTGTTGTGTGTGTGTTTGTGTGTGTGCAGTTGTGTGTGGTTGTGTGTGTGGTTGTGTGTATGGTTGTGGTTGTGTGTGTGCTTGTGTGTATGGTTGTGTGTGGTTGTGTGTGTGGTTATGGGTGTGGTTGTGTGTATGTGGTTGTGTTGGTGTGGTTGTGTGTGTGTGGTTGTGTGTGTGGTTGGTTGTGGTTGTGTGGTTGGTTGTGGTTGTGTGGTTGTATGTGGTTGTGTATGTGTATGTGGTTGTGCGTATGATTGTGAGTGTGGTTGTGTGGTTGTGTGTGTGTAGTTGTGTGTGTGGTTGTGTGTGTGGTTGTTTGTGTGTGTGGTTGTGTGTGTGGTTGTGGTTGTGTGTTTGTGGTTGTGTGTGTGTGTGGTTGTGCATGTGTGGTTGTGTGTGTGGTTGTGTGTGTGGTTGTATATGTGGTTGTGTGTGTGTGTTGCTGTGTGTGTGGTTGTGTGTGTGGTTGTGTGTGTGGTTGTGTATGTGGTTGTGTATGTGTGGTTGTGTGTGTGGTTGTGTGTGTGGTTGTGTGTGTGGTTGTGTGTGTGGTTGTGTGTGTGGTTGTGTGTGTGGGTGTGAGTGCGGTTGAGGGTGCAGTTGTGGCTGTGGGTGTTTGGGTGGATGTGTGATTGTGTATGTGTATGTGGTTGTGTATGGTTGTGAGTGTGGTTGTGTGTGGTTGTGTGTATGGTTGTGTGTATGGTTGTGGGTGGTTGTGTGTGTGTGTGGTTGTATGTGCGGTTGTGTGTGTGTGGTTGTGTATGTGGTTGTGTGTGTTGTGTGTGTGGTTGTGTGTGTGCTTGTATGTTTTTGGTTATGTTGGTGTGGTTGTGTGTGGTTGTGTGTGTGGTTGGTTGTGGTTGTGTGGTTGTGTGTGGTTGTGTGTGTGAGTGGTTGTGTGTGGTTGTGTGGGGTTGTGTGTGTATGGTTGTGTGTGTGGTTGTGTGTGGTTGTGTGTTACATTGTGTGTGTGGTTGTGTGTATGGTTGTGATTGTATGTGTGGTTATGTGTGTGGTTGTGTGTGTGTGGTTGTGTGTGGTTGTGTGTGTGTGGTTGTGTGTGAATTGTGTGTGTATGGTTGTGTGTGTGGTTGTGTGTGTGGTTGTGGTTGTATGTCTGGTTGTGTGTGTGAGTGCAGTTGTGGATGCAGGTGCGGTTGTGGGTGCAGTTGTGAGTGTGTGTGGATGTGTGGTTGTGTGTGCTTGTGTGTGTATGGTTGTGTGTTGTGTTTGTGTGTTATGTGTGGTTGTGTGTGGTTGTGTGTGTGTGTGGTTGTGTATGTGTGTGGTTGTGTGTGTGCTTGTGTGTGTGGTTGGTTGTGTGTGTGGTTGTGTGTGGGTGTGGTTGTGGGGGTGTGTGTGGGTGTGGGTGTGTGTGTTGGTGTGTTGTGTGTGTCATTGTGTGTGTGTGGTTGTGTGTGTGTGGTAGTGTGTGTGTGTGGTTATGTGTGTGGTTGTATATGTGGTTGTGTATGTGGTTGTGTGTGGTTGCGTGTGTGTGGTTGTGTGTGTGTGTTTGTGTGTGTGGTTGTGTGTGTGGGTGTGAGTGTGGTTGAGGATGCAATTGTGGGTGCGGTTGTGGGTGTGTGGGTGGATGTGTAGATGGGTGTGTGGGTGGATATGTGGTTGTGTGTGTGGTTGTGTGTGTGGTTGTGTGTGGTTGTGTGTGGTTGTGTGTGCTGTTGTGTGTGTGTGGTTGTGTGTGTGTGGTTGTGTATGTTTTTGTGTGTATATGGTTGTGTGTGTGGTTGTGGTTGTGTGTGTGGTTGTGTGTATGAGTGCAGTTGTGGATGCAGGTGCGGTTGTGGGTGCGGTTGTGAGTGTGTGTATGGATGTGTGGTTGTGTGTGATTATATGTGTGTGGTTGTGTGTGTTGTGTGTGTGTGTTTTGTGTGTGGTTGTGTGTGTGTGTGTGCTTGTGTATGTGCTTGTGTCTGTGGTTGTTTGTGTGTGGTTGTGTGTGAGGTTGTGGTTGTGAGTGGTTGTGGGTGTGGTTGTGGGTATGTGGTTGTGTGTGTGTGGTAGTGTGTGTGTGTGGTTCTGTGTGTGTGTGGTTGTGCGCGTGTATGGTTGTGTGTGCATGGTTGTATGTGTGGCTGTGTGTGTGGTTGTGTGTGTGGTGTGTATGGTTGTGTGGGTGTTGTGTGTGTGTGGTTGTGGGTGTGAGTGTGGTTGAGGGTGTGATTGTGGGTGTGTGGGTGGATGTTTGGTTGGGTGTGTGGATGGATGGGTCATTGTGTGTGTGTGGTTGTGTGTGTGTGGTTTTGTGTGGTTGTGTGTGTGGTTGTGTGTGTGTGGATGTGTGTGTGTGGTTGTGTGTGTGGTTGTGTGTGTGGTTGTGTGTGTGGTTGTGTGGATGTGTGGTTGTGTGTGTGGTTGTGTGTGTGGTTGTGGGTGTGGTTGTGGGTGTGGTTGTGGGTGTGGTTGTGTGTGTGTGGTTGTGTGTGTGGTTGTGTGTGTTTGGTTGGTTGTGGTTGTGTGGTTGTATGTGGTTGTGTATGTGTATGTGGTTGTGTGTATGGTTTTGAGTGTGGTTCTGTGTGGTTGTGTGTATGGTTGTGGGTGGTTGTGTGTGTGTGTGGTTGTGTGTGTGGTTGTTTGTGTGTGTGGTTGTTTGTGTGTGTGGTTGTGTGTGTGGTTGTGGTTGTGTGTGGGTGCGGTTGTGGGTACGGGTGTCGTTGTGGGTGTGTTTGTGTGTGTGGGTGTGTAGTTGTGTGTATGTTGTTGTGTGTGTGTGGTTGTGTGTGTGGTTGTGTGTGTGGTTATGTGTGTGGTTGTGTGTGAGTGGTTGTGTGTGTGGTTGTGTGTGTGTGGTTGTGTGTGTGTGTGTTTGTGGTTACGTGTGTGTGTGGTTGTCTGTTGGGTTGTGTGTGTGTGTGGTTGTGTGTGTGGTTGTGTGTGTGTGGTTGTGTATTTGGTTGTGGATGTCATTGTATGTGGCGTGTGTGTGTGTGTAGTTGTGTGTGTGGTTGTGTATGTGGTTGTGTGTGCAGTTGTGTGTGGTTGTGTGTGTGGTTGTGTGTGTGGTTGTGTGTATGGTTATGGTTGTGTGTGTGCTTGTGTGTGTGCTTGTGTGTGCGTGTGCTTGTGTGTGCTTGTGTGTTGTTGTCTTTGTGTGTGGTTGTGTGTGTGGTTGTGTGTGTGTGGGTGGGGTTGTGTGTGTGTGGGTGTGGTTGTGGGTGTGTGTGTTGGTGTGTGGTGTTGTGTGTCATTGTGTGTGTGTGGTTGTGTGTGTGGTAGTGTGTGTGTGTGGTTATATGTGTGGTTGTATATGTGGTTGTGTATGTGGTTGTGTGTGGTTGCATGTGTGTGGTTGCGTGTGTGTGGTTGCGTGTGTGTGGTTGCGTGTGTGTGGTTGTGTGTGTGGGTGTGAGTGTGGTTGAGGATGCAATTGTGGGTGCGGTTGTGGGTGTGTGGGTGGATGTGTAGATGGGTGTGTGGGTGGATGTGTGGTTGTGTGTGTGTGGTTGTGTGTGGTTGTGTGTGTGGTTGTGTGTGCTGTTGTGTGTGCTGTTGTGTGTGTGTGGTTGTGTGTGTGGTTTTGTGTGTATGGCTGTGTGTGTGGTTATGTCTGTGTGGTTGTGTGTGGATGGTTGTGTGTGTGGTTGTGGTTGTGTGTGTGGTTGTGTGTATGAGTGCAGTTGTGGATGTAGGTGTGGTTGTGGGTGCGGTTGTGAGTGTGTGTGTGGATGTGTGGTTGTGTGTGATTGTGTGTGTGTGGTTGTGTGTGTTGTGTGTGTGTGTGTTGTGTGTGTGTGCTTGTGTGTGTGCTTGTGTCTGTGGTTGTTTGTGTGTGGTTGTGTGTGTGGTTGTGTGTGTGGGTGTGGGTGTGGTTGTGGGTGTGTGGTTGTGTGTGTCATTGTGTGTGTGGTTGTGTGTGTGGCAGTGTGTGTGTGTGGTTCTGTGTGTGTGTGTGGTTGTGTGCATGTGTGGTTGTGTGGGTGTTGTTGTGTGTGTGTGGTTGTGTGTGTGGTTGTGTGTGTGTGGTTGTGTATTTGGTTGTGGATGTCATTGTATGTGGCGTGTGTGTGTGTGTAGTTGTGTGTGTGGTTGTGTATGTGGTTGTGTGTGCAGTTGTGTGTGGTTGTGTGTGTGGTTGTGTGTGTGGTTGTGTGTATGGTTATGGTTGTGTGTGTGCTTGTGTGTGTGCTTGTGTGTGCGTGTGCTTGTGTGTGCTTGTGTGTTGTTGTCTTTGTGTGTGGTTGTGTGTGTGGTTGTGTGTGTGGGTGGGGTTGTGTGTGTGTGGGTGTGGTTGTGGGTGTGTGTGTTGGTGTGTGGTTGTGTGTGTCATTGTGTGTGTGTGGTTGTGTGTGTGGTAGTGTGTGTGTGTGGTTATATGTGTGGTTGTATATGTGGTTGTGTATGTGGTTGTGTGTGGTTGCATGTGTGTGGTTGCGTGTGTGTGGTTGCGTGTGTGTGGTTGTGTGTGTGTGGTTGTGTGTGTGGGTGTGAGTGTGGTTGAGGATGCAATTGTGGGTGCGGTTGTGGGTGTGTGGGTGGATGTGTAGATGGGTAGATGGGTGTGTGGGTGGATGTGTGGTTGTGTGTGTGTGGTTGTGTGTGGTTGTGTGTGTGGTTGTGTGTGCTGTTGTGTGTGCTGTTGTGTGTGTGTGGTTGTGTGTGTGGTTTTGTGTGTATGGCTGTGTGTGTGGTTATGTCTGTGTGGTTGTGTGTGTTTTTGTGTGTGGATGGTTGTGTGTGTGGTTGTGGTTGTGTGTGTGGTTGTGTGTATGAGTGCAGTTGTGGATGTAGGTGTGGTTGTGGGTGCGGTTGTGAGTGTGTGTGTGGATGTGTGGTTGTGTGTGATTGTGTGTGTGTGGTTGTGTGTGTTGTGTGTGTGTGTGTTGTGTGTGTGTGTGCTTGTGTGTGTGCTTGTGTCTGTGGTTGTTTGTGTGTGGTTGTGTGTGTGGTTGTGTGTGTGGGTGTGGGTGTGGTTGTGGGTGTGTGGTTGTGTGTGTTATTGTGTGTGTGGTTGTGTGTGTGGCAGTGTGTGTGTGTGGTTCTGTGTGTGTGTGTGGTTGTGTGCATGTGTGGTTGTGTGGGTGTTGTTGTGTGTGTGTGGTTGTGTGTGTGGTTGTATGTGTGTGTGTGTGGTTGTATGGGTGTTGTTGTGTGTGTGGTTGTGTGTGTGGGTGTGAGTGTGGTTGAGGGTGTGATTGTGGGTGTGTGGGTGGATGTGTGGTTAGGTGTGTGGATGGATGGGTGGTTGTGTGTGTGTGGTTGTGTGTGTGGTTGTGTGTGTGTGGATGTGTGTGTGGTTGTGTGTGGTTGTGTGTGTGTGGTTGTATGTGTGGTTGTGTGTGTGGTTGTGTGTGTGGTTGTGTGTGTGGTTGTGTGTGTGTGGATGTGTGTGTGGTTGTGTGTGTGGTTGTGTGTGTGTGGATGTGTGTGTGGTTGTGTGTGGTTGTGTGTGTGTGGTTGTATGTGTGGTTGTGTGTGTGGTTGTGTGTGTGGTTGTGTGTGTGGATGTGTGGTTGTGTGTGATTGTGTGTGTGTGGTTGTGTGTGTTGTGTGTGTGTGTGTTGTGTGTGTGTGCTTGTGTGTGTGCTTGTGTCTGTGGTTGTTTGTGTGTGGTTGTGTGTGTGGTTGTGAGTGGTTGTGGGTGTGGTTGTGGGTGTGTGGTTGTGTGTGTCATTGTGTGTGTGGTAGTGTGTGTGTGGTTCTGTGTGTGTGTGTGGTTGTGTGCATGTGTGGTTGTGTGGGTGTTGTTGTGTGTGTGTGGTTGTGTGTGTGGGTGTGAGTGTGGTTGAGGGTGTGATTGTGGGTATGTGGGTGGATGTGTGGCTGTGTGTGTGGCTGTGTGTGTGGTTGTATGTGTGTGTGTGTGGTTGTATGGGTGTTGTTGTGTGTGTGGTTGTGTGTGTGGGTGTGAGTGTGGTTGAGGGTGTGATTGTGGGTGTGTGGGTGGATGTGTGGTTAGGTGTGTGGATGGATGGGTGGTTGTGTGTGTGTGGTTGTGTGTGTGGTTGTGTGTGTGTGGATGTGTGTGTGGTTGTGTGTGGTTGTGTGTGTGTGGTTGTATGTGTGGTTGTGTGTGTGGTTGTGTATGTGGTTGTGTGTGTGGTTGTGTGTGTGTGTTGTTGTGTGTGTGGTTGTGTGTGTGGTTGTGTGTGTGAGTGAGGTTGAGGGTGCAGTTGTGGGTGTGTGGGTGTACATGTGGTTGTGTGTGGTTGTGTGTGTGGTTGTGGTTGTGGGTGTGGTTGTGTGTGTGGTTGTGTGTGTGTGTGTGGTTGTGTGTGTGTGGTTGTGTGTGTGTGTGTGGTTGTGGTTGTGTGTGTGGTTGTGTGTTTGGTTGTGGTGTGGTTGTGTGTGTGGTTGTGTGTGTGTGTTGCCGTGTGTGTGGTTGTTTGTGTGGTTGTGTATGTGGTTGTGTGTGTGGTTGTGTGTGTGGTTGTGTGTGTAGGTGTGAGTGCGGTTGAGGGTGCAGTTGTGGGTGCGGTTGTGGGTGTTTGGGTGGATGTGCGATTGTGCGTGTGTGGTTGTGTGTGTATGGTTGTGTGTGTGTGGTTTTGTGTGTGGTTGTGTGTGAGTGGTTGTGTGTGTGGTTGTGTGTGTATGGTTGTGTGTGTGTGTTTGTGGTTGTGTGTGAGTGTGGTTGTGTGTTAAGTTGTGTGTGTGTGGTTTGTGTAGTTGTACATGCAGTTGAGTGTTGTTGTGTGTGTGTGTGGTTGTGTGTATGGTTGTGGTTATGTGTGTGCTTGTGTGTGTGCTTGTGTGTGTGCTTGTGTGTGTGGTTGTTTGTGTGTGTGGTTGTGTGTGTGGCTGTGGTTGTGTGTGGGTGTGGTTGTGGGTGTGTGTGTGGTTGTGGGTATGGGTGTGTGTGTTGGTGTGTGGTTGTGTATGTCATTGTGTGTGAGTGGTTGTGTGTGTGTGGTAGTGTGTGTGTGTGTGGTTGTGTGTGTGGTTGAATATGTGGTTGTGTATGTGGTTGTGTGTGGTTGCGTGTGTGTGGTTGCGTGTGTGTGGTTGTGTGTTAGGTTGTGTGTGTGGTTGTTTGTGTGGTTGTGTGTGTGTGTGGTTGTGTGTGTGGTTGTGTGTGTGGTTTTTGTGTGTGGTTTTTGTGTGTGGTTTTTGTGTGTGGTTGTGTGTGTGGTTGTGTGTGTGGATGTGTGGTTGTGTGTGTGTGGTTGTGTGTGTGGTTGTGGGTGTGGTTGTGGGTGTGGTTGTGGGTGTGGTTGTGTGTGTGGTTGTGTTGGTGTGGTTGTGTGTGTGGTTGTGTGTGTGGTTGTGTGTGCGTGGTTGGTTGTGGTTGTGTGGTTGTATGTGGTTGTGTATGTGTATGTGGTTGTGTGTATGGTTTTGAGTGTGGTTCTGTGTGGTTGTGTGTATGGTTGTGGGTGGTTGTGTGTGTGTGTGTGTGTGTGTGTGTGTGTGGTTGTTTGTGTGTGTGGTTGTGTGTGTGGTTGTGGTTGTGTGTGGGTGCGGTTATGGGTATGGGTGTCGTTGTGGGTGTGTTTGTGTGTGTGGGTGTGTAGTTGTGTGTATGTTGTTGTGTGTGTGTGGTTGTGTGTGTGTGGTTGTATGTGTGGTTATGTGTGTGGTTGTGTGTGAGTGGTTGTGTGTGAGTGGTTGTGTGTGAGTGGTTGTGTGTGTGTGGTTGTGTGTGTGTGTGTTTGTGGTTGTGTGTGTGTGTGGTTGTCTGTTGGGTTGTGTGTGTGTATGGTTGTATGTGTGGTTGTGTGTGTGGTTGTGTGTGTGGTTGTGTATGTGGTTGTGTGTGTGCAGTTGTGTGTGGTTGTGTGTGTGGTTGTGTGTGTGGTTGTGTGTATGGTTGTGGTTGTGTGTGTGCTTGTGTGTGTGGTTGTGTGTGTGCTTGTGTGTGCTTGTGTGTGTGGTTGTTTGTGTGTGTGGTTGTGTGTGTGGCTGTGGTTGTGTGTGGGTGTGGTTGTGGGTGTGTGTGGTTGTGGGTATGGGTGTGTGTGTTGGTGTGTGGTTGTGTATGTCATTGTGTGTGAGTGGTTGTGTGTGTGTGGTAGTGTGTGTGTGTGTGTGTGTGGTTGTGTGTGTGGTTGAATATGTGGTTGTGTATGTGGTTGTGTATGGTTGCGTGTGTGTGGTTGCGTGTGTGTGGTTGTGTGTGTGGTTGTTTGTGTGGTTGTGTGTGTGTGTGGTTGTGTGTGTGGTTGTGTGTGTGGTTTTTGTGTGTGGTTTTTGTGTGTGGTTTTTGTGTGTGGTTGTGTGTGTGGTTGTGTGTGGATGTGTGGTTGTGTGTGTGTGGTTGTATGTGTGGTTGTGGGTGTGGTTGTGGGTGTGGTTGTGGGTGTGGTTGTGGGTGTGGTTGTGTGTGTGGTTGTGTGTGTGGTTGTGTTGGTGTGGTTGTGTGTGTGGTTGTGTGTGTGGTTGTGTGTGTGTGGTTGGTTGTGGTTGTGTGGTTGTATGTGGTTGTGTATGTGTATGTGGTTGTGTGTATGGTTTTGAGTGTGGTTCTGTGTGGTTGTGTGTATGGTTGTGGGTGGTTGTGTGTGTGTGTGTGTGTGTGTGTGTGGTTGTGTGTGTGGTTGTTTGTGTGTGTGGTTGTGTGTGTGGTTGTGGTTGTGTGTGGGTGCGGTTGTGGGTATGGGTGTCGTTGTGGGTGTGTTTGTGTATGTGTATGTGGGTGTGTAGTTGTGTGTATGTTATGTGTGTGTGGTTGTGTGTGTGTAGTTGTGTGTGTGGTTGTATGTGTGGTTATGTGTGTGGTTGTGTGTGAGTGGTTGTGTGTGTGTGGTTGTGTGTGTGTGTGGTTGTGTGTGTGTGTGTTTGTGGTTGTGTGTGTGTGTGGTTGTCTGTTGGGTTGTGTGTGTGTATGGTTGTATGTGTGGTTGTGTGTGTGGTTGTGTGTGTGGTTGTGTATGTGGTTGTGTGTGTGCAGTTGTGTGTGGTTGTGTGTGTGGTTGTGTGTATGGTTGTGGTTGTGTGTGTGCTTGTGTGTGTGCTTGTGTGTGTGCTTGTGTGTGCTTGTGTGTGTGGTTGTTTGTGTGTGTGGTTATGTGTGTGGTTGTGGTTGTGTGTGGGTGTGGTTGTGTGTGTGTGGTTGTGGGTGTGTGTGTTGGTGTGTGGTTGTGTGTGTCATTGTGTGTGTGTGGTTGTGTGTGTGTGGTAGTGTGTGTGTGTGGTTATATGTGTGGTTGTATGTATGGTTGTGTATGTGGTTGTGTGTGGTTGCATGTGTGTGGTTGCGTGTGTGTGGTTGTGTGTGTGAGTGTGGTTGAGGATGCAATTGTGGGTGCGGTTGTGGGTGTGTGGGTGGATGTGTAGATGGGTGTGTGGGTGGATGTGTTGTTGTGTGTGTGTGGTTGTGTGTGGTTGTGTGTGGTTGTTTGTGCTGTTGTGTGTGCTGCTGTGTGTGTGTTGTTGTGTGTGTGGTTTTGTGTGTATGGCTGTGTGTGTGTGGTTGTGTCTGTGTGGTTGTGTGTGTTTTTGTGTGTGGATGGTTGTGTGTGTGGTTGTGGTTGTGTGTGTGGTTGTGTGCATGAGTGCAGTTGTGGATGCAGGTGTGGTTGTGGGTGCGGTTGTGAGTGTGTGTGTGGATGTGTGGTTGTGTGTGATTGTGTGTGTGTGGTTGTGTGTGTTGTGTGTGTGTGTTGTATATGTGCTTGTGTGTGTGTGCTTGTGTGTGTGCTTGTGTCTGTGGTTGTTTGTGTGTGGTTGTGTGTGTGGTTGTGGTTGTGAGTGGGTGTGGGTGTGGTTGTGGGTGTGTGGTTGCGTGTGTCATTGTGTGTGTGGTTGTGTGTGTGTGGTTCTGTGTGTGTGTGTGTGGTTGTGTGTATGTGTGGTTGTGTGGGTGTTGTTGTGTGTGTGTGGTTGTATGTGTGGGTGTGAGTGTGGTTGAGGGTGTGATTGTGGGTATGTGGGTGGATGTGTGGCTGTGTGTGTGGCTGTGTGTGTGGTTGTATGTGTGTGTGTGTGGTTGTGTGGGTGTTGTGTGTGTGGTTGTGTGTGTGAGTGGTTGTGTGTGTTTGTGTGTGGTTGTGTGGGTGTTGTTGTGTGTGTGTGGTTGTGTGTGTGGGTGTGAGTGTGGTTGAGGGTTTGATTGTGAGTGTGTGGGTGGATGTGTGGTTGGGTGTGTGGATGGATGGGTGGTTGTGTTTGTGTGGTTGTGTGTGTGTGTGGATGTGTGTGTGGTTGTGTGTGCTTGTGTGTGTGGTTGTTTGTGTGTGTGGTTGTTTGTGTGTGTGGTTGTGTGTGTGGCTGTGGTTGTGTGTGGGTGTGGTTGTGTGTGTGTGTGTGTGGTTGTGGGTGTGTGTGTTGGTGTGTGGTTGTGTGTGTCATTGTGTGTGTGTGGTTGTGTGTGTGGTAGTGTGTGTGTGTGGTTATATGTGTGGTTGTATGTGTGGTTGTGTATGTGGTTGTGTGTGGTTGCATGTGTGTGGTTGCGTGTGTGTGGTTGTGTGTGTGTGGTTGTGTGTGTGAGTGTGGTTGAGGATGCAATTGTGGGTGCGGTTGTGGGTGTGTGGGTGGATGTATAGATGGGTGTGTGGGTGGATGTGTGGTTGTGTGTGTGTGGTTGTGTGTGGTTGTGTGTGTGGTTGTGTGTGCTGTTGTGTGTGCTGTTGTGTGTGTGTGGTTGTGTGTGTGGTTTTGTGTGTATGGCTGTGTGTGTGTGGTTGTGTGTGTGGGTGTGTGTGTGGGTGTGAGTGTGGTTGAGGGTGTGATTGTGGGTATGTGGGTGGATGTGTGGCTGTGTATGTGGCTGTGTGTGTGGTTGTATGTGTGTGTGTGTGGTTGTGTGGGTGTTGTTGTGTGTGTGTGTGGTTGTGTGTGTGAGTGGTTGTGTGTGTTTGTGTGTGGTTGTGTGGGTGTTGTTGTGTGTGTGTGGTTGTGTGTGTGGTTGAGGGTTTGATTGTGGGTGTGTGGGTGGATGTGTGGTTGGGTGTGTGGATGGATGGGTGGTTGTGTGTGTGTGGTTGTGTGTGGTTGTGTGTGTGTGTGGATGTGTGTGTGGTTGTGTGTGCTTGTGTGTGTGGTTGTTTGTGTGTGTGGTTGTGTGTGTGGTTGTGGTTGTGTGTGGGTGTGGTTGTGTGTGTGTGGTTTTGGGTGTGTGTGTTGGTGTGTGGTTGTGTGTGTCATTGTGTGTGTGTGGTTGTGTGTGTGTGGTAGTGTGTGTGTGTGGTTATATGTGTGGTTGTATGTGTGGTTGTGTATGTGGTTGTGTGTAGTTGCATGTGTGTGGTTGCGTGTGTGTGGTTGTGTGTGTGTGGTTGTGTGTGTGAGTGTGGTTGAGGATGCAATTGTGGGTGCGGTTGTGGGTGTGTGGGTGGATGTGTAGATGGGTGTGTGGGTGGATGTGTGGTTGTGTGTGTGGTTGTGTGTGGTTATGTGTGCTGTTGTGTGTGCTGTTGTGTGTGTGTGGTTGTGTGTGTGGTTTTGTGTGTATGGCTGTGTGTGTGTGGTTGTGTCTGTGTGGTTGTGTGTGTTTTTGTGTGTGGATGGTTGTGTGTGTGGTTGTGGTTGTGTGTGTGGTTGTGTGTATGAGTGCAGTTGTGGATGCAGTTGTGGTTGTGGGTACGGTTGTGAGTGTGTGTGTGGATGTGTGGTTGTGTGTGTGGTTGTGTGTGTTGTGTGTGTGTGTTGTGTATGAGCTTGTGTGTGTGTGCTTGTGTGTGTGCTTGTGTCTGTGGTTGTTTGTGTGTGGTTGTGTGTGTGGTTGTGGTTGTGAGTGGGTGTGGTTGTGGGTGTGTGGTTGTGTGTGTCATTGTGTGTGTGGTTGTGTGTGTGGTTGTGTGTGTGGTTCTGTGTGTGTGTGGTTGTGTGTATGTGTGGTTGTGTGGGTGTTGTGTGTGTGTGGTTGTGTGTGTGTGGTTGTGTGTGTGGGTGTGAGTGTGGTTGAGGGTGTGATTGTGGGTATGTGGGTGGATGTGTGGCTGTGTGTGTGGCTGTGTGTGTGGTTGTATGTGTGTGTGTGTGGTTGTGTGGGTGTTGTTGTGTGTGTGTGGTTGTGTGTGTGGGTGTGAGTGTGGTTGAGGGTGTGATTGTGGGTATGTGGGTGGATGTGTGGTTGGGTGTGTGGATGGATGGGTGGTTGTGTGTGTGTGGTTGTGTGTGGTTGTGTGTGTGTGGATGTGTGTGTGGTTGTGTGTGCTTGTGTGTGTGGTTGTTTGTGTGTGTGGTTGTGTGTGTGGTTGTGGTTGTGTGTGGGTGTGGTTGTGTGTGTGTGTGGTTGTGGGTGTGTGTGTTGGTGTGTGGTTGTGTGTGTCATTGTGTGTGTGTGGTAGTGTGTGTGTGTGGTTATATGTGTGGTTGTATGTGTGGTTGTGTATGGTTGCATGAGTGTGGTTGCGTGTGTGTGGTTGTGGTTGTGTGTGTGTGTGTGTGAGTGTGGTTGAGGATGCAATTGTGGGTGCGGTTGTGGGTGTGTGGGTGGATGTGTAGATGGGTGTGTGGGTGGATGTGTGGTTGTGTGTGTGTGTGGTTGTGTGTGGTTGTGTGTGTGGTTGTGTGTGGTTGTGTGTGCTGTTGTGTGTGCTGTTGTGAGTGTGTGGTTGTGTGTGTGGTTTTGTGTGTATGGCTGTGTGTGTGTGGTTGTGTCTGTGTGGTTGTGTGTGTTTTTGTGTGTGGATGGTTGTGTGTGTGGTTGTGTGTGTGGTTGTGTGTATGAGTGCAGTTGTGGATGCAGGTGTGGTTGTGGGTGCGGTTGTGAGTGTGTGTATGGATGTGTGGTTGTGTGTGATTGTGTGTGTGTGATTGTGTGTGTGTGGTTGTGTGTGTGTGTGTGTGTGTGTGCTTGTGTGTGTGCTTGTGTCTGTGGTTGTTTGTGTGTGGTTGTGTGTGTGGTTGTGGTTGTGAGTGGGTGTGGGTGTGGTCGTGGGTGTGTGGTTGTGTGTGTCATTGTGTGTGTGGTTGTGTGTGTGGTTCTGTGTGTGTGTGGTTGTGTGTATGTGTGGTTGTGTGGGTGTGTGGGTGTTGTTGTGTGTGTGTGGTTGTGTGTGTGTGGTTGTGTGTGTGGGTGTGAGTGTGGTTGAGGGTGTGATTGTGGGTATGTGGGTGGATGCGTGGCTGTGTGTGTGGCTGTGTGTGTGGTTGTATGTGTGTGTGTGTGGTTGTGTGGGTGTTGTTGTGTGTGTGGTTGTGTGTGTGGGTGTGAGTGTGGTTGAGGGTGTGATTGTGGGTGTGTGGGTGGATATGTGGTTGGGTGTGTGGATGGATGGGTGGTTGTGTATGTGTGGTTGTGTGTGGTTGTGTGTGGTTGTGTGTGGTTGTGTGTGTGTGGATGTGTGTGTGGTTGTGTGTGTGGTTGTGTGTGGTTGTGTGTGTGTGGTTGTATGTGTGGTTGTGTGTGTGGTTGTGTACATGGTTGGTTGTGTGTGTGGTTGTGTGTGTGAGTGCGGTTGAGGGTGCAGTTGTGGGTGTGTGGGTGGACATGTGGTTGTGTGTGGTTGTGTGTGTGGTTGTGGTTGTGTGTGTGGTTGTGTGTGTGGTTGTGTGTGTGGTGGTGTGTGTGTGGTTGTGTGTGTGCGGTTGTGCATGTGTGGTTGTGTGTGTGGTTGTATGTTTGGTTGTGGTGTGGTTGTGTGTGTGGTTGTGTGTGTGTGTTGCCGTGTGTGTGGTTGTTTGTGTGGTTGTGTATGTGGTTGTGTATGTGTGGTTGTGTGTGTGGTTGTGTGTGTCTGTGTGTGTAGGTGTGAGTGCGGTTGAGGGTGCAGTTGTGGGTGCGGTTGTGGGTGTTTGGGTGGATGTGTGATTGTGCGTGTGTGGTTGTGTGTGTATGGTGTGTGTGTGGTTTTGTGTGTGGTTGTGTGTGAGTGGTTGTGTGTGTGGTTGTGTGTGTGTGGTTGTGTGTGTGTTTGTGGTTGTGTGTGAGTGTGGTTGTGTGTTGGGTTGTGTGTGTGTGTGGTTGTGTGTGTGTGGTTGTGTGTGTGTGGTTGTGTATTTGGTTGTGTATGTCATTGTATGTGGCGTGTGTGTGTGTAGTTGTGTGTGTGGTTGTACATGTGGTTGTGTGTGTGCAGTTGTGTGTGGTTGTGTGTGTGTGGTTGTGTGTATGGTTGTGGTTATGTGTGTGCTTGTGTGTGCTTGTGTGTGTGTGCTTGTGTGTGTGCTTGTGTGTGTGGTTGTTTGTGTGTGTGGTTGTGTGTGTGGTTGTGGTTGTGTGTGGTTGTGGGTGTGTGTTTGGTTGTGGTTATGGGTGTGTGTGTGTTGGTGTGTGGTTGTGTGTGTCATTGTGTGCGAGTGGTTGTGTGTGTGTGGTAGTGGGTGTGTGTGTGGTTGTGTGTGTGGTTGAATATGTGGTTGTGTATGTGGTTGCGTGTGTGTGGTTGCGTGTGTGTGGTTGTGTGTTAGGTTGTGTGTGTGGTTGTGTGGTTGTGTGTGTGTGGTTGTGTGTGTGGTTGTGTGTGTGGTTTTTGTGTGTGGTTGTGTGTGTGGTTGTGCTGAGTGGGTGTGGTTGTGGGTGTGGGTATGGTTGTGGGTGTGTGGTTGTGAGTATCATTGTGTGTGTGGTTGTGTGTATGTGGTAGTGTGTGTGGTTGTGTGTGTGTGTGGTTGTGTGTGTGTGGTTGTGTGTGTGTGGTTGTGTGTGTGGTTGTGTGTTTGTGGTTGTGTGTGTGTGTGGTTGTCTGTTTGGTTGTGTGTGTGTGGTTGTATGTGTGGTTGTGTGTGTGTGGTTGTGTATTTGGTTGTGGATGTCGTTGTATGTGGCATGTGTGTGTGTAGTTGTGTGTGTGGTTGTGTATGTGGTTGTGTGTGCAGTTGTGTGTGGTTGTGTGTGTGGTTGTATGTATGGTTGTGGTTGTGTGTGTGCTTGTGTGTGTGCTTGTGTATGTGGTTGTGTGTGTGTGTGCTTGTGTGTGCTTGTGTGTGTGGTTGTTTGTGTGTGTGGTTGTGTGTGTGGTTTTGGGTGTGTGGGTGTGGTTGTGTGTGTGTGGTTGTGGGTGTGTGTGTTGGTGTGTGGTTGTGTGTGTCATTGTGTGTGTGTGGTTGTGTGTGTGTGGTAGTGTGTGTGTGTGGTTGTGGGTGTGTTTGTTGGTGTGTGGTTGTGTGTGTCATTGTGTGTGTGTGGTTGTGTGTGTGGTAGTGTGTGTGTGTGGTTGTATGTGTGGTTGTGTATGTGGTTGTGTGTGGTTGCATGTGTGTGGTTGTGTGTGTGTGGTTGTGTGTGTATGGTTGTGTGTGTGGGTGTGAGTGTGTTTGAGGATGCAATTGTGGGTGCGGTTGTGGGTGTGTGGGTGGATGTGTAGATGGGTGTGTGGGTGGATATGTGGTTGTGTGTGTGGTTGTGTGTGTATGGTTGTGTGTGGTTGTGTGTGGTTGTGTGTGCTGTTGTGTGTGTGTGGTTGTGTGTGTGGTTGTGTGTGTGTGGTTGTGTATGTTTTTGTGTGTGTATGGTTGTGTGTGTGGTTGTGGTTGTGTGTGTGGTTGTGTGTATGAGTGTAGTTGTGGATGCAGGTGCGGTTGTGGGTGCGGTTGTGAGTGTGTGTATGGATGTGTGGTTGTCTGTGAATTTGTGTGTGTGGTTGTGTGTGTTGTGTGTGTGTGTTGTGTGTGTGGCTGTCTGTGTGTGTGTGTGCTTGTGTGTGTGCTTGTGTCTGTGGGTGTTTGAGTGTGGTTGTGTGTGTGGTTGTGGTTGTGAGTGGTTGTGGGTGTGGTTGTGGGTGTGTGGTTGTGTGTGTCATTGTGTGTGTGGTTGTGTGTGTGTGGTAGTGTGTGTGTGTGGTTCTGTGTGTGTGTGGTTGTGTGCGTGTATGGTTGTGTGTGTATGGTTGTTTGTGTGGCTGTGTGTGTGGTTGTGTGTGTGGTGTGTGTGTGTGTGTGGTGTGTGTGTGTGTGTGGTTGTGTGGGTGTTGTGTGTGTGTGGTTGTGTGTGTGGGTGTGTGTGTGGGTGTGAGTGTGGTTGAGGGTGTGATTGTGGGTGTGTGGGTGGATGTTTGGTTGGGTGTGTGGATGGATGGGTGGTTGTGTGTTTGTGGTTGTGTGTGTGTGGTTGTGTGTGGTTGTGTGTGTGGTTGTGTGTGTGTGGATGTGTGTGTGGTTGTGTGTGTGGTTGTGTGTGTGGTTGTGTGTGTGGTTGTGTGGATGTGTGGTTGTGTGTGTGTGGTTGTGTGTGTGTGGTTGTGGGTGTGGTTGTGGGTGTGGTTGTGTGTGTGTGGTTGTGTTGGTGTGGTTGTGTGTGTGTGTGGTTGGTTGTGGTTGTGTGGTTGTATGTGGTTGTGTATGTGTATGTGGTTGTGTGTATGGTTTTGAGTGTGGTTCTGTGTGGTTGTGTGCATGGTGGTGGGTGGTTGTGTGTGTATGTGGTTGTGTGTGTGGTTGTTTGTGTGTGTGGTTGTGTGTGTGGTTGTGGTTGTGTGTGGGTGCGGTTGTGGGTACGGGTGTCGTTGTGGGTGTGTTTGTGTGTGTGGGTGTGTAGTTGTGTGTATGTTGTTGTGTGTGTGTGGTTGTGTGTGTGTAGTTGTGTGTGTGGTTGTGGGTGTGGTTATGTGTGTGGTTGTGTGTGAGTGGTTTTGTGTGTGTGGTTGTGTGTGTGTGTGGTTGTGTGTGTGTGTTTGTGATTGTGTGTGTGTGTGGTTGTCTGTTGGGTTGTGTGTGTGTGTGGTTGTGTGTGTGGTTGTGTGTGTGTGGTTGTGTATTTGGTTGTGGTAGTCGTTGTATGTGGCGTGTGTGTGTGTAGTTGTGTGTGTGGTTGTGTATGTGGTTGTGTGTGTGCAGTTGTGTGTGCAGTTGTGTGTGGTTGTGTGTATGGTTGTGGTTGTGTGTGTGCTTGTGTGCGTGCTTGTGTGTGTGGTTGTATGTGTGTGCTTGTGTGTGTGGTTGTGTGTGTGGTTGTGGTTGTGTGTGGGTGTGGTTGTGTGCATGTGTGTGGTTGTGGGTGTGTGTGTTGGTATGTGGTTGTGTGTGTCATTGTGTGTGTGTGGTATGTGTGTGGTAGTGTGTGTGTGTGGTTGTATGTGTGGTTGTATGTGTGGTTGTGTATGTGGTTGTGTGTGGTTGCATGTGTGTGGTTGCATGTGTGTGGTTGTGTGTGTGGTTGTGTGTGTGGGTGTGAGTGTGGTTGAGGATGCAATTGTGGGTGCGGTTGTGGGTGTGTGGGTGGATGTGTAGATGGGTGTGTGGGTGGATGTGTGGTTGTGTGTGTGGTTGTGTGTGGTTGTGTGTGTGGTTGTGTGTGGTGGTATATGCTGTTGTGTGTGCTGTTGTGTGTGTGTGGTTGTGTGTGTGGTTTTGTGTGTATGGCTGTGTGTGTGTGGTTGTGTCTGTGTGGTTGTGTGTGTTTTTGTGTATGGATGGTTGTGTGTGTGGTTGTGGTTGTGTGTGTGGTTGTGGTTGTGTGTGTGGTTGTGTGTATGAGTGCAGTTGTGGATGCAGGTGTGGTTGTGGGTGCGGTTGTGAGTGTGTGTGTGGATGTGTGGTTGTGTGTGATTGTGTGTGTGTGGTTGTGTTTGTGTTGTGTGTGTGCTTGTGTGTGTGTGCTTGTGTGTGCTTGTGTCTGTGGTTGTTTGTGTGTGGTTGTGTGTGTGGTTGTGGTTGTGAGTGGGTGTGGGTGTGGATGTGGGTGTGTGGTTGTGTGTGGCATTGTGTGTGTGTGTAGGAGAGTAGGGTCTGCTATCCTATGGTCACCCCAAATTTTTGCTTTTTGCTTCACTGGTTTTTGACATATTGAGGCTGTGGGCCTGCCAATCAGACCCCCAGCCTGCTGTTCTCTCTACTAAATTACAACTATGCACCCTAGGTGCATAACCAATTGGAAGTGGATCACCCTGTCAGCCCCTGTACCAGTGTACACTAGGTACCCAGGGCATTGGTGTACCCAAGGCCTGCCAGGGGCTGCAGCATGTATTATGCCACCCCAGGCTTGGCCTAACAATCTGACACAACTGGCTGATCACTCAGCTGGGGTAAGTTGGTGTAATCACCTCTTACTTGGGTGTAGTATACCTATACCTAACCTTAAATGGGACACCTGGTAACCTATAAGTCACTCCTATGGCAGGCCTTAACAATCCTGAAGGCAGAGTGCTTGGTTCCATGTGAGATGGTGCTCTGGCATGAGCTGAGCCTGTCTGCAGTGGTCGGAACAACTTCCTTCTACTGTTTCCAGATATCGTCATACCATATACTCTTAAGTGCATTATGAACCTCGCGGTTAAATGCTAACTTTGGTTTGGCTTTATCAAAACATGTCGAGTAAGGTGTCATACGAATTGGAATACTAACCCCTCGCCAATTCTGGCGACGGGGTTAGCATTCCACCCTTCTAGAGGGACACGACATGTACAGTACCTGAAACCCGGGTAAAATCAGACATAGCCTCAGCTCCACAAAATGGATGCTGCCACCACAGACACAAGTCTGCCCTCCTGCTGCTGGGAGTCCTTCCAGCTTGGGAGGTGTGGACAAAGGGTTTCCTGCCAGGGGAGGTGCATGCACCACCCCAGACAGGATTTTGTGTATTGGTCAGGTAGGGCTTGAAAGAAACCAGACATGCCTGTGGCTCACAAGGAGCCTCGGTGCATATGCCAGTTCAAACCGGTCCTGGGGCACACCAGTCCCGGGCCTGGGGCGAGCTGGACAAAGGATTGGGGGTGTAACCACCCCCCTTCCTGGTCCCACCCATAGGGAGGGACCTAGCAGGTAGTCCGGCCCCTAGAATCCGCTTAAAGGTAGGAGCTGTGTCCTAAGACTTCAGACATCCTGGAATCAACTTGAAACTAAGAAGAAGACGGGAACTTCGACATTCTGCTGCACAGAAGACTGAAGAAAATCTCCCCTGTGGTCAGGGAGTGACCACCTTGCTAATGCAAGCACCATCCAGCGCATCAACGTCTGCTTTGCCGCCGCCTCCCGCCGGAGCCCGAGCCCAGAGACTGACAAGACCTGGACCTCCAGACCTGTCACCGCCCGATCCACAGTCCCTGAAAAGAGGAGACCCGTGGAGGCACCGAGACACGTGGAGCCAGCCATCTTGGAACGACTACGACAAGCTGACAAGTGCAACAACCGAGGCTCCCTCCAAGTTGTGCTTTGGGATCTGAGAAGCCCAACACCCGAGCAGCATCTGCACCAAAGGTGAGCCCTCCAGCATCTCCACGATCTGCGTGGGGCCCTTCTGCATTTTGCCACTCGACGCGCCTAACCGGTTGCTGGCCCGCTGGCTAGTAGCCATCTTGGCGACGAACTTCAAGAAATACACCGCTGGTCTGGTTGCTCCAGACTGGCCCTTGCTCCCCTCCAAAGGAGCAGTCCTTCTGACCTTGCTGGTCAGAACCATCAGCTTATTTCCTTTTCCTACAACAATTGCTTTTGCCAAGGCTTGTTTGCTTCGATCAAGTCGCCGACACCGCCGACAGCGAGAGCCTGCGTGGGACAGCTCGTGACTCGACTCCTGGACGTCGTCGACCTCCAGGGACCACGTGGCTGCAGAGACAAGCTACACCTTTCTTCCTGTTTGCACCCGACATTGCCTGGTACCCACCTGGTGCCACGCTGGTCACTGGCTAGTGACTGTGAACACTGTCCCCTCTGCTTACAGGTCTTCAACATCTCCGATCCACTCTTGGATCCACTGCATCTCTCCCGGACCGACCGCCTGCAGCATCTTTGTCTTCAGGCTCCACGGAACAGATAGAAGAAACCCGACGCACTTCGAGGCCTATGCACCTGCTTCCTGTGGGTGAGGTAAAGCTGGCACACCTGTGCCCAAGTGTAGTATTACATCTCTAGTGCCTGTGTTCCAAATCTTGAGTTCCTAGTCCATCCGGAAGATCCTCTTTGCAGTAACTTTGTACTTTTTACGCACCCATTGAAACCTATGGGAGCACGCGTGTGACTATTTGCTCTGCACACGCCCCCCGTGGACCTCCTGGTCACTAACTGACGTTAGCTCCTTGTAGGCCCAGCGATTCTAGAGGCCCTAGGCCTTTTCCCTTTTCTGTTCGTGGTACTTATACCACTATTTTAGTATATGGTTTGAGTGGCCACCAGGGCCTATCCATATAACGTGCAACTTCTGTGTATTCTGTGATAATCTTGTTTGACGATTTGTGCTCCTGTGCTCATAAAGAGACTAGGGGTTACTTTGAGAAATAAATACATATATATTTTGAATATATATCTGTGTGGTGTCCTTTCATTGGTATAAAAGGGGGTTGCATTTGGTAAAACAGCTGGCTTAACACGCTTCACGAGTTTAGCCTCAAAGACTGCTTAGCCTACGCTACCACTAGGGCAGCTAGTCCGAAAAGGTTGACTTACAACCACACCATAAGGGTTGCTTGGCATGGTACAAGGTGATCACTTTAACTAGTGAGCATCATATACCAGGCCAACTTCTCACATTGGTGAGCAGCGGTTGGATTTGAGCTTGCTGTGTTTTACCATTGTAATCTCTTGGTTACCAATTGAAAGATCACATAGGTACCTGTAGGTACATATAAAACAAGATTAGATATACATAAGTTCTACTGAACTTAGTTGTTGTAGAGCAAAGGGAGTAGCACACCCTGACTACAACTACTAGATAGGTTTAGTAGGTAAACCCAAGTGTAGGTAGATTGCAACACATCCACCCACACTTAAGAGCAATGGCTGGGGCAGAGGGGTCCACTGTACCCATCTCTGTCAAGAGTGACCCCCAGAGGGCACCATCCATCTTTGCTACCCTTAATCAGAATGAGCTCAGGCATTTGGCAACTCTTAGAGTCCTTAAACAGCCCAAGAACCCTACCTCTGCTGTGCTCAGAGAACTCTTGCAAGATGATGAAAATCAAAGAGAGCTCAAGAAAGCTTCCCAGTTAGCCCCCTTAGGGACAGGAACAGGAGGCCCCCCTTCTGAAGATGCCACAGAGGTACCCCCTTCCAATAGTCACCCCTTAGATGGGATGCCTACCACAGAGGAAGAAAGTGACGGGGATACAGATGTGAGTGGGGATGAAGGGAGAACTAGCCCAGTGCCAAGTGTTATACTTGGCCCAGCTAAACTAAGGCTATTGGGGACTGACAGTGGGTTCACCCCATTGGATCTCCCCAGTGGACTTAACACAGGGCTTGGAAGGCAAAGGAATCGCTCAGGTGACTCCAATGCTTCCCATGGCTCTAGAGGCTCTCAAGGTCACTCCAGAAGGAGACTGACCACCCCTCAGAGGAGGGAACATGAGGCCAGAATGCAGGAAGCCCAGCTGAGGATCAGGAAGCAGGAGCTAGAAGTAGCCCTGATGGAAGAAAAACTGAACAAGGCTAGGCAACCTAGAGAGAGTGGGTCTATACCCACTGGTGGCAGCATTGTCCCTAAGGACAAAGATAGGGTCTTTGATAATAGGAACCTGTCTAAGGTTGTGCCCCCCTACAAAAGTGGGGATGACATCCACAAATGGATAACTGCTCTTGAGAGAGCCTGCAAAGTACAGCAGGTTCCTGAAGACCAGTGGGCAGCAATCCTCTGGCTCTCCGTTGAAGGAAGAGGCAGAGACAGACTCCTCACTGTTAGAGAAGAGGATGTCAGAAACTACAGAGTCCTGAAGAGTGTTCTGGTAGATGGGTTAGGCTTAACCACTGAACAGTACAGGTTAATGTTCAGAGACACCCAAAAGACACAGACTCAGGACTGGTCTGAATATGTTGAATGTACCACTAAGGCTTTGGAGGGTTGGTTGCTGGGAAGTAAGGTATCTGATTTTACAGGATTGTATAATTTGATGATGAGAGAACAGATTTTAAATAACTGTCAAAACCAGCAACTGCATCAACACTTGGTTGACTCTGATCTGACCTCTCCCCAAGAATTGGGAAAGAAGGCAGACAAATGGGTCAGAACCAGGGTTAAGCAAAAGAACCAGAACCAGGGCCAAGGGGGTGATCAGAAGAAAACAGACCAAAAGGGTGGAGATCAGAAACCTAAAGACCAGAAGTCTTCAACAGGGCCCAAAACTACTGCTAAGGAGGGTGGGTCCCAACAGTCCAAGAAGAAGAAAGAAGGTCAGAAGAAACCGTGGTGCAATCATTGTAAAAATACAACTCACTGGACTAGTGATTGCAAAAAGGGTGGAGCCCCCAACACTGTTGCCCCTAAGGCACCTGCTCCCAGTACTACTGTTAGCAGTGTTGGTCCCCAGACAAAGGGTGTAGTGGGAATCACTATGGGAACTGAAGGAGATTCTGACTTAGACAGAACCCTTACACAGGCAGTCTTGATCTGTGATGGGGACATTGATTTGTCCCTGACTGTGAGCCCCAGTAACCTGGGCAAGTACAGACAGACTCCTTTAATTAATGACAAAGTGGCTCAAGCCTACAGGGACACATGTGCCAGTGTCACTATGGTGACACCAGGCTTTGTGGACCCTGGACAGTACATACCAGGTGAGAACTACCTGGTGACCAATGCCAGCAATGCCACTACTTCACATAGTGTGGCAGTTGTTAACTTCTCATGGGGAGGGGTAACTGGCCTCAAAAGGGTTGTGGTTAGTGCAGACCTCCCAGTAGAATGTTTGTTGGGCAATGACCTAGAGAGTTCTCTATGGTCAGAAGTGGAGTACAGGACTCATGCAGAGATGTTAGGTATATCATCACATGTCCTTGCTGTGACCAGGTCACAGGCCAAAAAGTGCCTCACTGAACCTCAGGTCTTGGATCCTGGAACAATGGACCAAGCACCTACCAAGAAGAAGAACAGGAGGGTCAAGGCTGTGCCTTCCCCCCTGCCTCAGAGTGATGATCAGCCTTCCCAGGAAGCTGATCTAGAGGACCCTGAAGGAACTGTCCCTGAAGAGCTTGAACCTGATCAGGTTGAGTTTCTGGGGACAGGGGGACCTTCAAGGGCTGACTTGAGGCAGGCTCAGTTATCCTGTCCCTCTCTTGAACCCCTCAGACAGCTGGCTGCTGCTGAGGCTGCTGGGAATGCTCAAGGTACCCATAAAGTGTATTGGGATGAAGGGCTCCTTTATTCAGAGGCTAGAGACCCTAAGCCTGGTGCAACCAGGAGGTTGGTTATACCTCTGCAATTTAGGGGCTTCCTTCTTACCTTGGCCCATGATATTCCCTTAGCAGGACACCTAGGCCAGAATAAGACCTGGGACAGACTTGTCCCTCACTTTCACTGGCCTCATATGAATGAAGATACCAAGGAGTTTTGTCGCTCCTGTGTGACCTGCCAAGCCAGTGGCAAATCAGGTGGCACAACAAAGGCCCCCCTAATACCACTACCTGTGGTGGGGGTCCCCTTTGAAAGAGTGGGAATAGACATAGTGGGTCCCATGGATCCTCCCACTGCATCTGGGCACAGATTTATACTGGTGGTAGTGGATCATGCCACCAGGTATCCAGAGGCAATTCCCCTTAGGACCACTACAGCACCTGTTGTGGCCAGGGCCCTGCTGGGAGTATTCTCCAGAGTGGGGTTTCCTAAGGAGGTAGTATCTGACAGAGGTACCAACTTTATGTCAGGATACTTGACAGCTATGTGGAAGGAATGTGGTGTCAACTACAAGTTCACCACCCCTTATCACCCACAATGCAATGGGCTTGTTGAGAGATTCAACAAGACCCTAAAGGGTATGATCAAAGGATTACCTGAAAAGCTCAGGCGAAGATGGGACATCCTTCTACCCTGCCTTCTGTTTGCTTACAGAGAGGTCCCACAAAAAGGAGTTGGCTACAGCCCCTTTGAATTGTTGTTTGGGCACCCTGTGAGAGGCCCACTGTGTTTGGTGAAGGAAGGATGGGAGTTACCTCTCAAAAAGCCTAAGCTAGACATAGTGGACTATGTACTTGGTCTCCGCTCCAGGATGGCTGAGTATATGGAGAAGGCATCCAAAAACCTTGAGGCAAGCCAGGCCTTACAGAAAGCTTGGCATGACCAAAAGGCTGTCTTGGTTGAGTTTCAGCCAGGACAGAAGGTATGGGTGTTGGAGCCAGTGGCCCCAGCAGCACTCCAAGACAAATGGTCTGGACCCCATACAATCCTGGAAAAGAAGGGAGAGGTCACCTACTTGGTAGACCTAGGAACTCCCAGGAGTCCCCACAGGGTACTCCATGTTAACAGGCTTAAAGCATATGTTGACAGGGCAGACATGGGCTTGCTCATGGCTACAGATGAGGGACAGGAGGAAGAGAGTGACCCTCTCCCAGACCTGTTGTCTCAGAACCCTGAAGATGGCTCAGTTGAAGGAGTGACCCTTGGAGGCAACCTCACTGCCCATCAGCAGACTGAATGTAGACAGGTTCTACAATCATTTTCACATATGTTTTCCTTGATACCTAGTCAAACTGACTGGTGTACCCATGTTGTGGACACTGGTGACAGTCTGCCTGTAAAGAACAAACTTTACAGACAACCTGACCACGTCAGGGACTGTATAAAGGCTGAGGTACATAAAATGCTGGAATTAGGTGTCATTGAACCCTCAGAGAGCCCCTGGGCTAGCCCAGTGGTTCTGGTCCCCAAACCTCACACCAAAGATGGCAAGAGAGAGATGAGGTTCTGTGTGGATTACAGAGGACTCAATGCTGTCACCAGGACAGATGCACACCCTATTCCAAGGGCAGATGAGCTCATAGACAAACTAGCTTCTGCAAAGTTTTTGAGCACATTTGACTTAACAGCTGGCTATTGGCAAATCAGATTAGCTGAGGAGTCTAAGGCCAAAACAGCATTCTCAACCCCAGGTGGGCATTATCAGTTTGTGGTGATGCCCTTTGGTCTGAAGAATGCACCTGCCACCTTCCAAAGGCTGGTGAACCAAGTCCTTACTGGGTTGGATGACTTTTGTGCAGCATATCTTGATGACATTGCTGTCTTTAGCTCCACCTGGGAGGATCACCTGATCCACCTGAAGAAGGCTCTTGAGGCCCTGCAGAGGGCAGGCCTCACTATCAAGGCTACTAAGTGCCAGATAGGGCAGAGTAAGGTTGTGTATTTGGGCCACCTTGTAGGTGGAGGCCAAGTTCAACCACTGGAGAGTAAGATACAATCCATCAAGGACTGGTCCCCTCCAACCACCCAGACTCAAGTTCGAGCTTTCTTGGGCTTGACTGGGTACTACAGGAAGTTTGTTAAGAACTATGGGTCCATTGTGACTCCTCTTAATGATCTGACATCCAAGAAGATGCCCAAAAAGGTTCAGTGGACAGTAAGCTGTCAAAAGGCATTTGATGACCTGAAGGAGGCCATGTGCTCTGCACCTATCCTGAAAAGTCCTGACTACTCCAAAGAGTTTATTGTCCAAACAGATGCTTCTGAGTTGGGTGTGGGAGCTGTGCTGTCACAACTTAATGTAGATGGTCAAGACCAACCCATTGCTTTTATTAGCAGAAGGTTGACCCCCAGAGAGAAGAATTGGTCAGCTATTGAGAGGGAGGCCTTTGCTGTGGTGTTGGCCCTGAAGAAGCTGAGGCCATACTTGTTTGGCACTCACTTCAAGATTCAGACCGACCATAAGCCCCTCTTGTGGCTAAATCAGATGAAGGGTGAAAACCCCAAACTGCTTAGGTGGTCCATTTCCCTACAGGGGATGGACTTTACAGTGGAGCACCGGCCAGGTACTGACCATGGGAATGCAGATGGTCTCTCCAGGTACTTCCACTTAGGACATGAAGACGAGACTGGTCAAGGCTAGTTTAATGTCCCAGCGTTTGGGGGGGGGGTTGTGTAGGAGAGTAGGGTCTGCTATCCTATGGTCACCCCAAATTTTTGCTTTTTGCTTCACTGGTTTTTGACATATTGAGGCTGTGGGCCTGCCAATCAGACCCCCAGCCTGCTGTTCTCTCTACTAAATTACAACTATGCACCCTAGGTGCATAACCAATTGGAAGTGGATCACCCTGTCAGCCCCTGTACCAGTGTACACTAGGTACCCAGGGCATTGGTGTACCCAAGGCCTGCCAGGGGCTGCAGCATGTATTATGCCACCCCAGGCTTGGCCTAACAATGTGACACAACTGGCTGATCACTCAGCTGGGGTAAGTTGGTGTAATCACCTCTTACTTAGGTGTAGTATACCTATACCTAACCTTAAATGGGACACCTGGTAACCTATAAGTCACTCCTATGGCAGGCCTTAACAATCCTGAAGGCAGAGTGCTTGGTTCCATGTGAGATGGTGCTCTGGCATGAGCTGAGCCTGTCTGCAGTGGTCGGAACAACTTCCTTCTACTGTTTCCAGATATCGTCATACCATATACTCTTAAGTGCATTATGAACCTCGCGGTTAAATGCTAACTTTGGTTTGGCTTTATCAAAACATGTCGAGTAAGGTGTCATACGAATTGGAATACTAACCCCTCGCCAATTCTGGCGACGGGGTTAGCATTCCACCCTTCTAGAGGGACACGACATGTACAGTACCTGAAACCCGGGTAAAATCAGACATAGCCTCAGCTCCACAAAATGGATGCTGCCACCACAGACACAAGTCTGCCCTCCTGCTGCTGGGAGTCCTTCCAGCTTGGGAGGTGTGGACAAAGGGTTTCCTGCCAGGGGAGGTGCATGCACCACCCCAGACAGGATTTTGTGTATTGGTCAGGTAGGGCTTGAAAGAAACCAGACATGCCTGTGGCTCACAAGGAGCCTCGGTGCATATGCCAGTTCAAACCGGTCCTGGGGCACACCAGTCCCGGGCCTGGGGCGAGCTGGACAAAGGATAGGGGGTGTAACCACCCCCCTTCCTGGTCCCACCCATAGGGAGGGACCTAGCAGGTAGTCCGGCCCCTAGAATCCGCTTAAAGGTAGGAGCTGTGTCCTAAGACTTCAGACATCCTGGAATCAACTTGAAACTAAGAAGAAGACGGGAACTTCGACATTCTGCTGCACAGAAGACTGAAGAAAATCTCCCCTGTGGTCAGGGAGTGACCACCTTGCTAACGCAAGCACCATCCAGCGCATCAACGTCTGCTTTGCCGCCGCCTCCCGCCGGAGCCCGAGCCCAGAGACTGACAAGACCTGGACCTCCAGACCTCTCACCGCCCGATCCACAGTCCCTGAAAAGAGGAGACCCGTGGAGGCACCGAGACACGTGGAGCCAGCCATCTTGGAACGACTACGACAAGCTGACAAGTGCAACAACCGAGGCTCCCTCCAAGTTGTGCTTTGGGATCTGAGAAGCGCAACACCCGAGCAGCATCTGCACCAAAGGTGAGCCCTCCAGCATCTCCACGATCTGCGTGGGGCCCTTCTGCATTTTGCCACTCGACGCGCCTAACCGGTTGCTGGCCCGCTGGCTAGTAGCCATCTTGGCAACGAACTTCAAGAAATACACCGCTGGTCTGGTTGCTCCAGACTGGCCCTTGCTCCCCTCCAAAGGAGCAGTCCTTCTGACCTTGCTGGTCAGAACCATCAGCTTATTTCCTTTTCCTACAACAATTGCTTTTGCCAAGGCTTGTTTGCTTCGATCAAGTCGCCGACACCGCCGACAGCGAGAGCCTGCGTGGGACAGCTCGTGACTCGACTCCTGGACGTCGTCGACCTCCAGGGACCACGTGGCTGCAGAGACAAGCTACACCTTTCTTCCTGTTTGCACCAGACATTGCCTGGTACCCACCTGGTGCCACGCTGGTCACTGGCTAGTGACTGTGAACACTGTCCCCTCTGCTTACAGGTCTTCAACATCTCCGATCCACTCTTGGATCCACTGCATCTCTCCCGGACCGACCGCCTGCAGCATCTTTGTCTTCAGGCTCCACGGAAAAGAAAGAAGAAACCCGACGCACTTCGAGGCCTATGCACCCGCTTCCTGTGGGTGAGGTAAAGCTGGCACACCTGTGCCCAAGTGTAGTATTACATCTCTAGTGCCTGTGTTCCAAATCTTGAGTTCCTAGTCCATCCGGAAGATCCTCTTTGCAGTAACTTTGTACTTTTTACGCACCCATTGAAACCTATGGGAGCACGCGTGTGACTATTTGCTCTGCACACGCCCCCCGTGGACCTCCTGGTCACTAACTGACGTTAGCTCCTTGTAGGCCCAGCGATTCCAGAGGCCCTAGGCCTTTTCCCTTTTCTGTTCGTGGTACTTATACCACTATTTTAGTATATGGTTTGAGTGGCCACCAGGGCCTATCCATATAACGTGCAACTTCTGTGTATTCTGTGATAATCTTGTTTGACGATTTGTGCTCCTGTGCTCATAAAGAGACTAGGGGTTACTTTGAGAAATAAATACATATATATTTTGAATATATATCTGTGTGGTGTCCTTTCATTGGTATAAAAGGGGGTTGCATTTGGTAAAACAGCTGGCTTAACACGCTTCACGAGTTTAGCCTCAAAGACTGCTTAGCCTACGCTACCACTAGGGCAGCTAGTCCGAAAAGGTTGACTTACAACCACACCATAAGGGTTGCTTGGCATGGTACAAGGTGATCACTTTAACTAGTTAGCATCATATACCAGGCCAACTTCTCACAGTGTGGTTGTGTGTGTGGTAGTGCGTGTGTGTGGTTCTGTGTGTGTGTGGTTGTGTGCATGTGTGGTTGTGTGGGTGTTGTGTGTGTGTGGTTGTGTGTGTGGGTGTGAGTGTGGTTGAGGGTGTGATTGTGGGTATGTGGGTGGATGTGTGGCTGTGTGTGTGGCTGTGTGTTTGGTTGTGTGTGTGTGGTTGTGTGGGTGTTGTTGTGTGTGTGTGGTTGTGTGTGTGAGTGTGAGTGTGGTTGAGGGTATGATTGTGGGTGTGTGGGTGTATGTGTGGTTGGGTGTGTGGATGGATGGGTGGTTGTGTGTGTGTGGTTGTGTGTGGTTGTGTGTGTGGTTGTGTGTGTGTGGATGTGTGTGTGGTTGTGTGTGTGTGGTTGTGTGTGTGGTTGTGTGTGTGTGGTTGTATGTGTGGTTATGTGTGTGTGGTTGTGTGTGTGGTTGTGTGTGTGGTTGTGTGTGTGGTTGTGTGTGTGAGTGCGGTTGAGGGTGCAGTTGTGGGTGTGTGGGTGGATGTGTGGGTGGGTGTGGTTGTGTGTGTGGTTGTGGTTGTGTGTGTGGTTGTGTGTGTGGTTATGTATGTGTGGTTGTGTGTGTGGTTGTGTGTGTGTGGTTGTGTGTGTGTGTGGTTGTGCATGTGTGGTTGTGTGTGTGGTTGTGTGTTTGGTTGTGGTGTGGTTGTGTGTGTGGTTGTGTGTGTGTTGCCGTGTGTGTGGTTGTATGTGTGGTTTTGTATGTGGTTGTGTATGTGTGGTTGTGTATGTGTGGTTGTGTGTGTGGTTGTGTGTGTAGGTGTGAGTGTGGTTGAGGGTGCAGTTGTGGGTGCGGTTGTGGGTGTTTGGGTGGATGTGTGATTGTGCATGTGTGGTTGTGTGTGTATGGTTGTGTGTGTGGTTTTGTGTGTGGTTGTGTGTGAGTGGTTGTGTGTGTGGTTGTGTGTGTGTGGTTGTGTGTGTGTGTTTGTGGTTGTGTGTGAGTGCGGTTGTCTGTTGGGTTGTGTGTGTGTGTGGTTGTGTGTGTGGTTGTGTGCATGTGTGGTTGTGTGGGTGTTGTGTGTGTGTGTGGTTGTGTGTTTGGGTGTGAGTGTGGTTGAGGGTGTGATTGTGGGTGTGTGGGTGGATATGTGGCTGTGTGTGTGGTTGTGTGTGTGGTTGTGTGTGTGTGTGTGTGGTTGTGTGGGTGTTGTTGTGTGTGTGTGGTTGTGTATGTGGGTATGCGTGTTGTTGAGGGTGTGATTGTGGGTGTGTGGGTGGATGTGTGGTTGGGTGTGTGGATGGATGGGTGGTTGTGTGTGTGTGGTTGTGTGTGGTTGTGTGTGTGGTTGTGTGTGTGTGGATGTGTGTGTGGTTGTATGTGTGGTTGTGTGTGTGGTTGTGTGTGTGGTTGTGTGGATGTGTGGTTGTGTGTGTATGGTTGTGTGTGTGGTTGTGTGTGTGGTTGTGTGTGTGGATATGTGTGTGTGGATATGTGTGTGAATGTGTGTGTGGTTGTGTGTGTGATTGTGTGTGGTTGAGTGTGTGATTGTGTGTGTGTGGTTGAGTGTATGGTTGTGGTTGTGTGTGGTTGTGGGTGAGTGTGTGGTTGTGGGTGAGTGTGTGGTTGTGGGTGTGGTTGTATGTGTGTGTTTGTGGGTGTGGTTGTATGTGTGTGTTTGTGGGTGTGGTTGTTTGTGTGGTTATGTGTGTGTGGTTGTGTTTGTGGTTGTGTGTGTGTTGTGTGTGTGGTTGTGTGTGTGGGTATGTGTGTGTTTGTGGTTGTGTGTGTGTGGTTGTGTGTGAGGTTGTGTGTATGGTTGTGTGTGTGTGGTTGTGTTGGTGTGGTTGTGTGTGCAGTTGTGTGTGTGTGTGGGTGGGTGTGTGGTTGTGTGTGTGGTTGTGTGTGTGTGGTTGTGTGTGTGGGTATGAGTGCAGTTGAGGGTGTGATTGTGGGTGCAGTTGTATGGGTGGATATGTGGTTGTGTGTGGTTGTGTGTATGGTTGTGTGTATGTGGTTGTGTGTGGTTGTGTGTTTGTGGTTGTGTGTGGCTGTGTGTGTGGTTGTGTATCTGTGTGGTTGTGTGAGTGAGTGTGGTTGTGTGTGTGTGGTTGTGTGTGTGGTTGTGTGTGTGGGGTTGTATGTGTAGTTGTGTGTGGGTGTGGGTATGGGTGTGTGTGGTTGTGTGTATGTGGTTGTGTGTGTAGTAGTGTGTGTGGGTGTGAGTGCGGTTATGGGTGGAGTTGTGGGTGTGTGGGTGGATGTGTGGTTATGTGTGGTTGTGTGTGTGGGTGTGAGTGCTGTTGAGGGTGCAGTTGTGGGTGTGGTTGTGGGTGTTTGGGTGGATGTTTGGTTGTCTGTGTGTGGTTGTGTGTGTGTGCTTGTGTGTGGTTGTGTGGGGTTGTGTGTGTGGTTGCGTGGTTGTGTGTGTGTGTTTGGTTGTGTGTGTGTGGTTGTGTATGTGTGTGGTTGTGTGTGTGGTTGTTTGAGTGTGTGGTTGTGTGTCGGGTTTTGTGTGTGTGGTTGTGTGTGTGGTTGTGTATTTAGTTGTATATGTGGTTGTGTGTGGTGTGTGTGATTGTGTATGTGTGGTTGTGTGTGTGTGTGGTTTTGTGTGTGGTTGTATGTGTGTGCAGTTGGGTGTGGTTGTGTGTGTGTGCGCTGTTGTGTGTATGGTTTTGGTTGTGTGTGTGGTTGTGTTTGTGGTTGTGTGTGTGTGTTTGTGGGTATGGTTGTGTGTGGTTGTGTGTGTGTGGTTGTATGTGTGTGGTTGTATGTGGGTGTGGTTGTGTGTTCAGTTGTGTTTGGTTGTGTGTGTGTGTGCGGTTGTGTGTATGGTTGTGTGTGTGTTTGTGTGTGGTTGTATGTGTGGTTGTGTGTGTGATTGTGTGTGGTTGAGTGTGTGATTGTGTGTGTGTGGTTGAGTGTATGGTTGTGGTTGTGTGTGGTTGTGTGTGGTTGTGGGTGAGTGTGTGGTTGTGGGTGAGTGTGTGGTTGTGTGTGGCTGTGTGTGTGGTTGTGTATCTGTGTGGTTGTGTGTGGTTGTGTGAGTGAGTGTGGTTGTGTGTGTGTGGTTGTGTGTGTGGTTGTGTGTGTGGTTGTGTGTGTGGGGTTGTGTTGGTGTGGTTGTGTGTGTGGTTGTGTGTGTGTGTGTGGGTGGGTGTGTGGTTGTGTGTGTGGTTGTGTGTGTGTGGTTGTGTGTGTGGGTATGAGTGCATTTGAGGGTGTGATTGTGGGTGCGGTTGTATGGGTGGATATGTGGTTGTGTGTGGTTGTGTGTATGGTTGTGTGTGTGTGTGGTTGTGTGTGGTTGTGTGTGTGTGGTTGTGTGTGGCTGCGTGTGTGGTTGTGTATCTGTGTGGCTGTGTGTGGTTGTGTGAGTGTGGTTGTGTGTGTGTGGTTGTGTGTGTGGTTGTGTGTGTGGTTGTGTGTGTGGGGTTGTATGTGTAGTTGTGTGTGGGTGTGGGTATGGGTGTGTGTGGTTGTGTGTATGTGGTTGTGTGTGTAGTAGTGTGTGTGAGTGCTGTTGAGGGTGCAGTTGTGGGTGTGGTTGTGGGTGTTTGGGTGGATGTGTGGTTGTGTGTGTGTGGTTGTGTGTGTGTGCTTGTGTGTGGTTGTGTGTGGTTGTGTGTGTGGTTGTGTGGTTGTGTGTGTGTTTTGTTGTGTGTTTGTGTGGTTGTGTATGTGTGTGGTTGTGTGTGTGGTTGTTTGTGTGTGTGGTTGTGTGTCGGGTTGTGTGTGTGGTTGTGTGTGTGGTTTTGTGTGTGTGGTTGTGTGTGTGGTTGTGTATTTAGTTGTGTATGTGGTTGTGTGTGGTGTGTGTGTGTGCAGTTGGGTGTGGTTGTGTGTGTGTGCGCGGTTGTGTGTATGGTTGTGGTTGTGTGTGTGGTTGTGTGTGGTTGTATGTGTGTGGTTGTATGTGTGTGGTTGTATGTGGGTGTGGTTGTGTGTTCAGTTGTGTTTGGTTGTGTGTGTGCGGTTGTGTGCATGGTTGTGTGTGTGTTTGTGTGTGGTTGTATGTGTGGTTGTTTGTGGTTAGGGTTGTGTGTGTGTGTGGTTGTGTGGGTGTGGTTGTGTATGTGGTTGTGTGTGTGGTTCTGGGTATGTGTGTTGTGTCTGTTTGTGTGTGCATGGTTGTGTGTGTGGTTGTTTGTATGGTTGTGGTTGTGTGTATGGTTGTGTGTGTGGTTGTGAGTGTGGTTGTGGGTGTGGTTGTGTTGGTGTGGTTGTGTTGGTGTGGTTGTATGTGTGGTTGTGTGTGTGGTTGGTTGTTGTTGTATGTGTTTGTGTGTGTGTGTGTGTGTGGTTATGGGTGTGGTTGGGTATGGTTGGGTGTGGTTGTGTGTTAGGTTGTGTGTGTGGTTGTTTGTGTGGTTGTGTGTGTGTGGTTGTGTGTGTGGTTGTTTGTGTGTGGTTGTGTGTGTGGTTGTGGTTCTGAGTGGGTGTGGTTGTGGGTGTGTGGTTGTGGGTGTGTGGTTGTGTGTGTCATTGTGTGTGTGGTTGTGTGTATGTGGTAGTGTGTGTATGGTTCTGTGTGTGTGTGTGGTTGTGTGTGTGTGGTTGTGTGTGTATGTGGTTGTGTGTGTGGTTGTATGTGTGGTTGTGTGTGGTTGTGTGTGTATGTGTGTGTGGTTGTGTGGGTGTGTAGGAGAGTAGGGTCTGCTATCCTATGGTCACCCCAAATTTTTGCTTTTTGCTTCACTGGTTTTTGACATATTGAGGCTGTGGGCCTGCCAATCAGACCCCCAGCCTGCTGTTCTCTCTACTAAATTAAAACTATGCACCCTAGGTGCATAACCAATTGGAAGTGGATCACCCTGTCAGCCCCTGTACCAGTGTACACTAGGTACCCAGGGCATTGGTGTACCCAAGGCCTGCCAGGGGCTGCAGCATGTATTATGCCACCCCAGGCTTGGCCTAACAATCTGACACAACTGGCTGATCACTCAGCTGGGGTAAGTTGGTGTAATCACCTCTTACTTAGGTGTAGTATACCTATACCTAACCTTAAATGGGACACCTGGTAACCTATAAGTCACTCCTATAGCAGGCCTTAACAATCCTGAAGGCAGAGTGCTTGGTCCCATGTGAGATGGTGCTCTGGCATGAGCTGAGCCTGTCTGCAGTGGTCGGAACAACTTCCTTCTACTGTTTCCAGATATCGTCATACCATATACTCTTAAGTGCATTATGAACCTCGCGGTTAAATGCTATCTTTGGTTTGGCTTTATCAAAACATGTCGAGTAAGGTGTCATACGAATTGGAATACTAACCCCTCGCCAATTCTGGCGACGGGGTTAGCATTCCACCCTTCTAGAGGGACACGACATGTACAGTACCTGAAACCCGGGTAAAATCAGACATAGCCTCAGCTCCACAAAATGGATGCTGCCACCACAGACACAAGTCTGCCCTCCTGCTGCTGGGAGTCCTTCCAGCTTGGGAGGTGTGGACAAAGGGTTTCCTGCCAGGGGAGGTGCATGCACCACCCCAGACAGGATTTTGTGTATTGGTCAGGTAGGGCTTGAAAGAAACCAGACATGCCTGTGGCTCACAAGGAGCCTCGGTGCATATGCCAGTTCAAACCGGTCCTGGGGCACACCAGTCCCGGGCCTGGGGCGAGCTGGACAAAGGATTGGGGGTGTAACCACCCCCCTTCCTGGTCCCACCCATAGGGAGGGACCTAGCAGGTAGTCCGGCCCCTAGAATCCGAATAAAGGTAGGAGCTGTGTCCTAAGACATCCTGGAATCAACTTGAAACTAAGAAGAAGACGGGAACTTCGACATTCTGCTGCACAGAAGACTGAAGAAAATCTCCCCTGTGGTCAGGGAGTGACCACCTTGCTAACGCAAGCACCATCCAGCGAATCACCGTCTGCTTTGCCGCCGCCTCCCGCCGGAGCCCGAGCCCAGAGACTGACAAGACCTGGACCTCCAGACCTCTCACCGCCCGATCCACAGTCCCTGAAAAGAGGAGACCCGTGGAGGCACCGAGACACGTGGAGCCAGCCATCTTGGAACGACTACGACAAGCTGACAAGTGCAACAACCGAGGCTCCCTCCAAGTTGTGCTTTGGGATCTGAGAAGCCCAACCCCCGAGCAGCATCTGCACCAAAGGTGAGCCCTCCAGCATCTCCACGATCTGCGTGGGGCCCTTCTGCATTTTGCCACTCGACGCGCCTAACCGGTTGCTGGCCCGCTGGCTAGTGGCCATCTTGGCGACGAACTCTACGAAATACACTGCTGGTCTGGTTGCTCCAGACTGGCCCTTGCTTCCCTCCAAAGGAGCAATCCCTCTGACCTTGCTGGTCAGAACCAACAGCTGATTTCCGAATCCTCCTGCAATTGCTTTTGCCAAGGCTTGTTTGCTTCGATCAAGTCGCCGACACCGCCGACAGCGAGAGCCTGCGTGGGACAGCTCGTGAGCCGACTCCTGGACGTCGTCGACCTTCAGGGACCACGTGGCTGCAGAGTCAAGCTACACCTTCCTTCCTGTTTGCACCCGACATCGCCTGGTACCCACCTGGTGCCACGCTGGTCACTGGCTAGTGACTGTGAACACTGTCCCCTCTGCTTACAGGTCTTCAACATCTCCGATCCACTCTTGGATCCACTGCATCTCTTCCCGACCGACCGCCTGCAGCACTTTTGTCTACAGGCCCCACGGAACAGATAGAAGAAACCCGACGCACTTCGAGGCCTATGCACCCGCTTCCTGTGGGTGAGGTAAAGCTGGTACTCCGGTGCCCATGTGTAGTAATACATCTCTAGTGCCTGTGTTCCAAATCTTAAGTTCCTAGTCAACCCGGAAGATCTCCTTTGCAGTAACTTTGTACTTTTTACGCACCCATTGAAACCTATGGGAGCACGCGTGTGACTATTTGCTCTGCACACGCCACCCGTGGACCTCCTGGTCACTAACTGACGTTAGCTCCTTGTAGGCCCAGCGATTCTAGAGGCCCTAGGCCTTTTCCCTTTTCTGTTCGTGGTACTTATACCACTATTTTAGTATATGGTTTGAGTGGCCACCAGGGCCTATCCATATAACGTGCAACTTCTGTGTATTCTGTGATAATCTTGTTTGACGATTTGTGCTCCTGTGCTCATAAAGAGACTAGGGGTTACTTTGAGAAATAAATACATATATATTTTGAATATATATCTGTGTGGTGTCCTTTCATTGGTATAAAAGGGGGTTGCTATTGGTAAAACAGCTTGCTTAACACGCTTCACGAGTTTAGCCTCAAAGACTGCTTAGCCTACGCTACCACTAGGGCAGCTAGTCCGAAAAGGTTGACTTACAACCACACCATAAGGGTTGCTTGGCATGGTACAAGGTGGTCACTAGAACTAGTGAACAGCATATACCAGGCCAACTTCTCACATGGTGTTTTTGTGTGTGGTTGTGTGTGTGAGTGTGGTTGATGGTGTGATTGTGGGTGTGTGGGTGGATGTGTGGTTGGGTGTGTGGTTGTGTGTGGTTGTGTGTGTGGTTGTGTGTGTGTGGTTGTGTGTGTGGTTGTGTGTGTGGATGTGTGTGTGGTTGTGTGTGTATGGTCGTGTGTGTGGTTGTGTGTTTGGTTGTGTGTGTGGTTGTGTGGATGTGTGATTGTGTGTGTGTGGTTGAGTATATGGCTGTGGTTGTATGTGGTTGTGTTTGTGTGTGTGTGTTTGTGTGTGTGGTTGTGTGTGGTTGTGGGTGTGTGTGTGGTTGTGGGTGTGGTTGTGTGTGTGTGTTTGTGGGTGTGGTTGTATGTGGTTGTGTGTGTGTGTGTGTGGTTGTGTGTGTGTGTGGTTGTGTGTGGGGATGTGTGTGGTTGCAGTTATGGATGCAGGTGCGGTTGTGTGTGCAGTTGTGAGTGTGTGTGTGGATGTGTGGTTGTGTGCGCTTATGTGTGTGTTGTGTGTGTGTTTTATGTGTTTGTGTGTGTGGTTGTGTGTTTGTGGTTGTGTGGTTGTGTGTGCTTGTGTGTGTGGGTGGTTGTGTGTGTGGTTGTGGTTGTGTGTGTGGTTGTTTGTGTGGTTGTGTGTGAGGTTGTGTGTGTGTGGTTGTGTGTGTGGTTGTGTGTGTGGTTGTGTGTGGTTGTGTGTGTGGTTGTGTGTGTGTGGTTGTGTGTGTGTGCTTGTGTGTGGTTGTGTGTGTGTGGTTGTCTATGTGGTTGTGTGTGTGTGGTTGGGTGTGTTTGGTTGTGTGTGTTTGGTTGTGTGTGTGGTTGTGTGTTGGACCCGGCCTCGTGGCATGGTCCTTACCCCCGTGGATTGTGCCCGTTCCCCGCCCCGGCCTTCACGGGCCACCCTTCTGAACTGCACCGAGGCCCTTCCTCCTGAGCGGCACGAGGTCGCATACCCCTCGTGGCTCCGCCATCTTGTTGGCACCCACGTGACTCTGTGCACCAGCCAGCGCGACCCCGCTCAACCCGGCCTCGACCCCAGCAAAGCCCCGACATCGAGGCACCACGAACTGGCCAGGGGGTGCCGCAGGAACCATTCATCGCCCCCGGCGGAGGACAGTATCGATGGGACCCCCAACTGTCCTCCCCTCTCGAGGTGTGATCGCCCTGCAACTCCCTTGGGCCTGGCGCCTCTCCTGCTGGGCGTCTGGTCACCTCCACCCGGCCTCTCCGCCCCCACCGGGCGCCTGGGTCCGGACATCAAAGGGCTCCAGACCTATATCTGGGGCGACCCCGCCACAGATCGGCAGTTGTATCCCGGAGTCGAGAGCCCTGCTGATTGAATCGCGGCTGACCCTACGGAGAAGAACTCTTGTCGGAACCATCACGAGCCCTGCTGACTGCGTCGCGGCTCCTTCTTGTGAACACTTTGAAGCCACCTGGAACATCGGAGCCCTGCTGACGCTGTCGCGGCCCAACCTCGCTGAAACCTCCCTCGGAGCCCTGCTGACGACGTCGCGGCTCGAGCTGAGCCGAAACCATCTTGAGAGCCCTGCTGATTGCATCGCGGCTCTCCACGTACTGTCCGCCAGAGCCCTGCTGACGCCGTCGCGGCTCGACCCCTCTGAGATCCGGAGGCCCTCCAGCTTGAGGATAAGAACTGGGCCCCAGGTACCCTCGTACCGCACTCCTGCCGAGGACTGTCCCGCTACCCCTACCCTTCCAAAGAGACACTGAGACTTTTGGTGGATCCCTCGATCCCTTCGTGTAAATATTGACCTCGTAACCTTTTTATTGCTGATAAAGAATTGCTTGTCTTGAGACAACCTCCTTGAGTCCTGTGTGGTGGTGTTACTGTGCTAGTACGTGATAGGAGAAGGATCTCTCAGGAGACTTCTCGGCAGCGCTCGGCTACTTCGTACAGTGTGAGGGCCCCCCTTGGTGGTCTCGCCGACTCCTCGGGGTCCGCCTTCCAACATTTGGTGGCCAGCGACGGGATCCGAGCCGAACGCAGTACGTACCAGCCAGTACCCACTAGCTACCCATCCAAACGTACAGTAATCATGAGCAGCCAGGAAAACAACACGACAATGGAGTTCCAGCCCGAACGGCTGGAAGAATATACGCACAAAGAGTTAAAACAGTTCTGCAAAGACAAAGGCATTGCAACCACCGGCCTAAGTACCAAAGAGGACATGCAGAAAGCTCTGAGGACATGGCTGGAGGCCGGGGCAGGCCCTCCCCAGGAAGAAGGTCCCTTACCCCTGACTGAGACCTCATCAACCGCACGGACTCCGGCAACAGGAGGAAGAAAGAGCCTAGAAACCGGCCTCTCCGAAGAAGAAATACGAGAGCGGGAGAAGGTCCGGAACCACGAGCTAGAGCTCGCACGACTGCGGCTGGACGGCGAACTCCAGCTGGCGGAAAAGAAACTGGCCCTAGAACAGCTACAGCTTCAAGAGGAGATAGAGGAGAAGAGGCGACACCGGGAGTTGGAGGAAAAGAAACTGACCCTTGAGCACGAGCGCAGTCTCAAGGAGCTCGAAATCAAGGCCAAGAACGGAGGGACCAACGCCCCCAGTACTAGAGACACTCTACCGCCTGCCGAGACCAAGGTACATATCCCGAAAGAGGTCGTCAAGGAGTACTACAAAAATGACGACATCCAACAATGGTTCAAGGCCTACGAGGTGGCCATGACCTCTCATCGGGTGCCCCGAAAAGACTGGGGCGAGGGCCTGTGGGGGCGGTTCCTGAGTGAGGGTCGAGACACACTGCTCCAGCTGCCGGAGGAGGTGATGACCTCCTACGATCACATGAAGGAGGCTCTGCTCACCCGCTACGGGCTAACCGCAGAAATGTACCGCCAGCGGTTCAGAGACTGCAAGAAAATCCCGGGCACCACCTGGGTGGAATAGGTGTACTTTTTCAGTCGGGCCCTAGAAGGGTGGATCAGAGGTAGCAAAGTAACCACCTACGGGCAGCTGGTCGACCTCATCGTGTGGGAACATCTCTCCAACAATTGCTTCGTGGAACTGAGACAGCACCTCCTCGACAGCAAAATGACCAACCCGCGAAAACTCGCCGTCGAGGCCGATCGATGGGTCAACTCCCGGGTCCCCCGGATCTCAATGGGGGAGTACCAGAGGAACCCCACCGGACCCCCCCGCCAACGCGGTGGAGGGGGAGGGCCGAACAGGAACCGAGACCCTCCCGCCGGGGCCCCCAGGAGTCCCCCTCGAGGGCCACCGCAGCAACAACTCTCCCCGAGCCTAGCCCGAAGGGGGGCGCCCCCGGTCAGATCCGGACCACGGCCACCAGTAACGTGCTACGGCTGCCAACAAACCGGACACTATGCCAGCGATCCGGTCTGCCCCCTGAACCGAAGAAACGGGGCCGGCGGGCCCCCGCCCCGACAGATGGCGGCTGCCGCCCTGGGAGTGGAGGAAGAGGAGACCCTCGGCCGAGGGACCACTGAATGGGAGCCGGCAGCCATGTCCCTGGTCTGCCTGGGTAGCCGAGAAATGGTACCCTGCACCCCCATCCCAAGCAACACCCAGAAGTACCGGCAGCAGGTCACGGTCAATGGACAACGGGCCGAAGCCCTTCGTGACACCAGCGCCAGTGTCACCGCTGTCCGCTGCCACCTGGTGACCCCCGAACAGATCCTACCGAATGTGCTGTGTCCCGTCCGGACGGCCGACAACAGCGAAAGCCTGTGCCAGATGGCCCTGGTCCCCTTCGAGTGGGGAGGGGTGACGGGCCTGCTGAAGGTGACGGTACGCGACGACGCCCCCGTCGACTGCCTGCTGGGGAACGACTTGGAGAGTTCCCCATGGGCTCAAGTAGAGCGACGAGAGCACCTCCGAATGCTGGGACTATCTGAGTGGGCCTGTGCCATCACCCGGTCCATGACCGCCCGGGCCCCCCGCTCATCCTCGGCCTCCGGGGCCGCCCAGCCCGAGGGGCTCGCACCACCTTCCGCCAGCAGCGAGGGGGAGGCGGACACCGACCCTGGACCGAGTGAATCCTCCCCCGAAGAGATGGCTTCCCCGTGCGCCCTACCAGAGCTGACACAATGGCGACACGAAGGGGGCCCCACCAGGGAGCAGTTCCAACAAGAGCAGCAGTCCTGCCCCACTCTCGAAGGGGTCCGCCAACAAGCGTCCGCCCAAACCAACGGGGACCAGACTGGCACCCACTGGGTCTACTGGGCCGAGGGCCTGCTATACAGTGAGCAGAAAGTGGCAGAACTCGGGGCCAGCCGAGTGTTGGTGGTCCCCCTCCGCTTCCGGGAGTTCCTGCTCAACCTGGCACATGATGTGCCCCTCGCCGGACACTTGGGGCAAGACAAAACGTACAGCCGGTTGGTGACCCACTTCTACTGGCCTCGGATGCGGAGAGACGTGGACAACCACTGCCGGTCCTGCCAGACCTGCCAAGCCAGCGGGAAGACGGGGGGTCGGGTCAAGGCCCCCCTCCAACCCTTTCCAGCCGTCAGCACCCCGTTCGAACGGGTCGGAATCGATATCGTGGGGCCCCTGGACCCCCAGACCGCCCTGGGCCACCGCTTCATCCTGGTCCTCGTGGACCACACCACCAGGTACCCGGAGGCGGTCCCGCTAAGAACTGTAACGGCCCCCGTGGTAGGCCGGGCCCTAATGGGGATCTTCTCCCGAGTGGGATTTCCCCGCGAAGTGGTGAGCGACAGAGGCACGAACTTTATTTCCAGATACATGCGGTCCCTGTGGCAGCAGTGCGGGGTCACATACAAGTTCACGACCCCCTATCACCCTCAGGGGAACGGACTGGTTGAGCGGTTCAACAGAACATTAAAGGGAATGATCCAGGGCCTAGAAGAGCCCCTCAGGCGGAGATGGGATGTCCTGCTGCCGTGCCTCCTGTTTGCCTATCGGGAGGTCCCGCAGAAGTCCCTGGGGTTCAGCCCGTTTGAACTATTGTACGGACACCCGGTCCGCGGACCGCTCAGCCTGGTCAAAGAGAGCTGGGAGACGAAGCCCCAAGGCACCCCTCCTGACGTCTACCGATACCTCCTGACCCTCCGAAACCAGACCCGCAAGTTCCGAGCCCTGGCCGAAGCCAACCTCGAGGCCAGCCAGGAGGACATGAAGCGGTGGTACGATCGGAACTCCTCTACCATAGAATTCGAGCCAGGTCAGAAGGTATGGGTCATGGCCCCGGTTGAACCCGGCGCCCTCCAGGACAAGTGGACCGGGCCCTTCAAGGTAGTGGAGAAGAAAAGTCCCGTCACCTACCTGGTCGACCTGGAGTCCCCCCGGAACCCTCTCCAGGTCCTACATGCTAACAGGCTAAAACCCCACTTTGCCCGGACCGAACTGAGCCTGCTACTGGCGACCGACGAGGGGGGCGAGGACGACTCCGAGCCCCTGCCCGACCTCTTGCAGTCCAACGTCCATGATGGAACAATCGAGGGTGTCCAACTCGCCTCTTCCCTGACTCCGGAACAGCGCAACGACTGCCAGCAACTGCTGCAGGACTACGCAGCCCTCTTCTCCCTCACCACGGGGGTGACCTACTGGTGCGTCCACGATGTCGACACCGGGGAGAGCCCCCCGTGCGACACACAGCCTACCGGGTACCCGACCGAGTGCGGGCATGCATCCAGGCCGAAGTAACGAAGATGCTGGCCCTGGGGGTCATCGAACCCTCCGACAGCCCGTGGGCCAGTCCTGTCGTCCTGGTGCCAAAGGCCGCAGCTCCCGGCCACCCCCCGGAGTTGCGATTCTGCGTGGACTACCGAGCCCTGAATGCAGTGACCAAGACGGACGCCCACCCTATACCCAGGGCCGACGAACTCATTGACCGCTTAGGGGCCGCTCGCTACTTGAGCACGCTGGACCTCACCGCCGGGTACTGGCAGATCCAGCTCACCCCCGGCGCCCAAGAAAGATCCGCCTTTTCGACCCCGGATGGGCATTACCACTTTCGGGTGATGCCCTTCGGGATGAAGAACGCCCCGGCCACTTTTCAAAGACTGGTGAACAAGGTTTTGGCCGGGCTTGAGGCCTTCAGCGCGGCCTACCTAGATGACATTGCCGTGTACAGCAACCACTGGGCAGAGCACCTCCTTCACATTAAAGCCGTCCTCGCCGCCCTCCAGCGGGCCGGGCTCACAATCAAAGCCAGCAAATGCCAGATCGGCCACGGATCCGTGACCTATCTGGGCCATCAAGTGGGGAGCGGGCAGGTGGCCCCTCTCCAACCGAAAATAGATGCCATCCAGGCTTGGGAACCCCCCACTACCCAGACCGCTGTTCGGGCCTTCCTGGGTCTCACCGGATACTACCGGCGGTTTATCCGGGACTATGGGAGCATTGTTGGCCCCCTCACAGAGCTAACGTCCAAAAAGCAGCCCAAGAAGGTGCACTGGACACCCCGCTGCCAAGCAGCCTTCGACACCCTAAAGACCGCAATGTGTACTGCCCCGGTGCTACAGGCCCCTGACTACAATAAGGAGTTCGTGGTGCAGACGGACGCCTCCGAGTATGGGATCGGGGCCGTCCTGTCCCAGGCCGATGAAAAGGGGCTCGACCGACCAGTGGCCTTCATCAGCCGACGGCTACTGCCCCGGGAGCAACGATGGAGCACCATCGAGCGCGAGGCCTTCGCTGTGGTGTGGGCCCTTAAGAAACTCCGGCCCTACCTCTTCGGTACCCACTTCCGGGTCCAGACCGACCACCGGCCCCTGCGGTGGTTAATGCAAATGCGGGGCGAGAACCCCAAGCTGCTGCGGTGGTCCATCTCGCTACAAGGAATGGACTTTGACGTTGAACACCGGCCCGGCAATGACCACGCCAACGCCGACGGCCTGTCCCGCTTCTTCCGCCTTGACGAGGAGAATCCCCAAGGAGATGGGTGACTCTCCATGCCTTCGGCTGGGGGGAGGCCTGTTGGACCCGGCCTCGTGGCATGGTCCTTACCCCCGTGGATTGTGCCCGTTCCCCGCCCCAGCCTTCACGGGCCACCCTTCTGAACTGCACCGAGGCCCTTCCTCCTGAGCGGCACGAGGTCGCATACCCCTCGTGGCTCCGCCATCTTGTTGGCACCCATGTGACTGTGCACCAGCCAGCGCGACCCCGCTCAACCCGGCCTCGACCCCAGCGAAGCCCCGACATCGAGGCACCACGAACTGGCCAGGGGGTGCCGCAGGAACCATTCATCGCCCCCGGCGGAGGACAGTATCGATGGGACCCCCAACTGTCCTCCCCTCTCGAGGTGTGATCGCCCTGCAACTCCCTTGGGCCTGGCGCCTCTCCTGCTGGGCGTCTGGCCACCTCCACCCGGCCTCTCCGCCCCCACCGGGCGCCTGGGTCCGGACATCAAAGGGCTCCAGACCTATATCTGGGGCGACCCCGCCACAGATCGGCAGTTGTATCCCGGAGTCGAGAGCCCTGCTGATTGAATCGCGGCTGACCCTATGGAGAAGAACTCTTGTCGGAACCATCACGAGCCCTGCTGACTGCGTCGCGGCTCCTTCTTGTGAACACTTTGAAGCCACCTGGAACATCGGAGCCCTGCTGACGCTGTCGCGGCCCAACCTCGCTGAAACCTCCCTCGGAGCCCTGCTGACGACGTCGCGGCTCGAGCTGAGCCGAAACCATCTTGAGAGCCCTGCTGATTGGATCGCGGCTCTCCACGAACTGTCCGCCAGAGCCCTGCTGACGCCGTCGCGGCTCGACCCCTCCGAGATCCGGAGGCCCTCCAGCTTGAGGATAAGAACTGGGCCCCAGGTACCCTCGTACCGCACTCCTGCCGAGGACTGTCCCGCTACCCCTACCCTTCCAAAGAGACACTGAGACTTTTGGTGGATCCCTCGATCCCTTCGTGTAAATATTGACCTCGTAACCTTTTTATTGCTGATAAAGAATTGCTTGTCTTGAGACAACCTCCTTGAGTCCTGTGTGGTGGTGTTACTGTGCTAGTACGTGATAGGAGAAGGATCTCTCAGGAGACTTCTCGGCAGCGCTCGGCTACTTCGTACAGTGTGAGGGCCCCCCTTGGTGGTCTCGCCGACTCCTCGGGGTCCGCCTTCCAACATTGTGTGTGTGAGTGCGGTTGAGGGTGCTGTTGTGGGTGTGTGGGTGGATGTGTGGTTGTATGTGGTTGTGTGTTTGGTTGTGGTTGTATGTGTGGTTGTGTGTGTGGTTATGTGTGTGTGGTTGTGTAAGTGGTTGTGTGTGTGTATGTGGTTGTGTGTTTGTGGTTGTGTGTGTGTGGTGTTGCATGTGTGGTTGTGTGTGTGGTTGTGTGTGTGGTTGTGTATGTGGTTGTGTGTGTGTGTTGCTGTGTGTGTGGTTGTGTGTGGTTGTGTATGTGGCTGTGTATGTGGTTGTGTGTGTGTGGTTGTGTGGTTGGTTGTGTGTGTGGTTGTGTGTGTGGATGTGAGTGCGGTTGAGGGTGCAGTTGTGGGTGCGGTTGTGGGTGTTTGGGTGGATGTGTGATTGTGCGTGTGTGGTTGTGTGTGTATGGTTGTGTGTGAGTGGTTGTGTGTGTGTGGTTGTGTGTGTGTGTGTGTGGTTGTGTGTGTGTGGTTGTGTGCATGTGTGGTTGTGTGCATGTGTGGTTGTGTGTGTGGTTGTATGTGTGGTTTAATGTGTGGTTGTGTGTGTGGTTTAATGTGTGGTTGTGTGTGTGGTTATGTGTGTGTTGTGTGTGTGGTTGTGTGTGTGCTTGTGTGTGTGTGTGGTTATGTTGGTGTGGTTGTGTGTGTGTGTGGTTGTGTGTGTGGTTGTGTGTGTGGTTGTGGTTGTGTATGGGTGCGGTTGTGGGTACGGGTGTCATTGTTGGTGTGTTTGTGTCTGTGGGTGTGTAGTTGTGTGTATGTAGTTGTGTGTGTGTGGTTGTGTGTGTGTAGTTGTGTGTGTGTGGTTGTGTGTGTGTGTGTGGTTGTGTGTGTGTGTGGTTTTGTGCATGTGTGGTTGTGTGTGGGGTTGTGTGTGTGTGGTTGTATGTGTGGTTGTATGTGTGGTTGTATGTTTGGTTGTGTGTGTGGTTTAATGTGTGGTTGTGTGTGTTGTTGTGTGTGTGCTTGTGTGTGCTTGTGTGTGTGTGGTTATGTTGGTGTGGTTGTGTGTGGTTGTGTGTGTGTGGTTGTGTGTATGGTTGTGTGTGTGCTTGTGTGTGTGCTTGTGTGTGGGTGCTTATGGGTGTGGTTGTGTGTGGTTGTGTATGTGGTTGTGTGTGTGTGGTTGTGAGTGGGTGTGGTTGTGTATGCAGTTGTGTGTGATTGTGTGTGTATGCGGTTGTGTGTATGGTTGTGTGTGTGGTTGTGTGTGTGGTTGTGTGTAGTTGGGGTTGTGTGGGTGTGGTTGTGTGGGTGTGGTTGTGTATGGGGTTCTGGGTATGTGTGTGTTTGTGTGTGTGCAGTTGTGTGTGGTTGTGTGTATGGTTGTGGTTGTGTGTGTGCTTGTGTGTATGGTTGTGTGTGGTTGTGGGTGTGTTTGTGTGTGTTTGGTTGTGTTGGTGTGGTTGTGTGTGTGGTTGTGTGTGTGTGGTTGGTTGTGGTTTTGTGGTTGTGTATGTGTATGTGGTTGTGTGTATGGTTGTGAGTGTGGTTGTGTGTGGTTGTGTGTATGGTTGTGGGTGGTTGTGTGTGTGTGTGGTTGTGTGTGCGGTTGTGTGTGTGGTTGTTTGTGTGTGTGGTTGTGTGTGTTGTTGTGGTTGTGTGTGGGTGCGGTTGTGGGTACGGGTGTCATTGTGGGTGTTTGTGTGTGTGGGTGTGTAGTTTTGTGTATGTTGTTGTGTGTGTGTGGTTGTGTGTGTAGTTGTGTGTGTGGTTGTGTGTGTGTGGTTGTGTGCATGTGTGGTTGTGTGTGGTTGTGTGTGTGTGTGGTTGTATGTGTGGTTGTGTGTGTGGTTTAATGTGTGGTTGTGTGTGTGGTTGTGTGTGTGGTTGTGTGTGTGTTGTGTGTGTGGTTGTGTGTGTGGTTGTGTGTTTGTGGTTATGTTGGTGTGGTTGTGTGTGGTTGTGTGTGGTTGTGTGTTAGGTTGTGTGTGTGTGGTTGTGTGTATGGTTGTGGTTGTATTTGTGGTTATGTGTGTGGTTGTGTGTGTGGGTGTGTGTGTGTGGGTGTGTGTGTGGTTGTGTGTGTGTGGTTGTGTGTGTTTTGTGTGTGTATGGTTGTGTGTGGTTGTGTGTGTGGTTGTGGTTGTGTGTCTGGTTGTGTGTGTGAGTGCAGTTGTAGATGCAGGTGCGGTTGTGGGTGCAGTTGTGAGTGTGTGTGTGGTTGTGTGTGCTTGTGTGTGTATGGTTGTGTGTGTTGTGTGTGTGTGTTGTGTATGTGGTTGTGTGTGGTTGTGTGTGTGTGTGGTTGTGGTTGTGTGTGGGTGCGGTTGTGGGTGTGGTTGTGGGTGTGTGTGTTGGTGTGTGGTTGTGTGTGTCATTGTGTGTGTGTGTGTGGGGTTGTGTGTGTGGTAGTGTGTTTGGTAGTGTGTGTGTGTGGTTGTGTGTGGTTGTATATGTGGTTGTGTATGTGGTTGTGTGTGGTTGCGTGTGTGTGGTTGTGTGTGTTTGGTTGTGTGTGTGTGGTTGTGAGTGTGGGTGTGAGTGTGGTTGAGGATGCAATTGTGGGTGCGGTTGTGGGTGTGTGGGTGGATGTGTAGATGGGTGTGTGGGTGGATGTTTGGTTGTGTCTGTGTGGTTGTGTGTGGTTGTATGTGTGTGGTTGTATGTGGTTGTGTGTGGTTGTGTGTGCTGTTGTGTGTGTGTGGTTGTGTGTGTGGTTGTGTATGTGTGGTTGTGTGTTTTTGTGTGTGTATGGTTGTGTGTGTGGTTGTGTGTGTGGTTGTGTGTGTGTGTGTGTGGATGAGTGGTTGTGTGTGATTGTGTGGTTGTGTGTGTTGTGTGTGTGTGTTATGTGTGTGGTTGTGTGTGTGTGTGTGTGCTTGTGTGTGTGCTTCTGTCTGTGGTTGTTTGTGTGTGGTGTGTGTGGTTGTGAGTGGTTGTGGGTGTGTGGTTGTGTGTGTCATTGTGTGTGTGGTTGTGTGTGTGTGGTAGTGTGTGTGTGTGGTTCTGTGTGTGTGTGGTTGTGTGCTTGTGTGGTTGTGTGTGTATGGTTGTCTGTGTGGCTGTGTGTGTGGTTGTGTGTGTGGTTGTGTGTGTGGTTGTGTGGATGTGTGCATGTGTGGTTGTGTGGGTATTGTTGTGTGTGTGTGGTTGTGTGTGGGTATGAGTGTGGTTGAGGGTGTGATTGTGGGTGTGTGGGTGGATGTGTGGTTGGGTGTGTGGATGGATGGGTGGTTGTGTGTGTGTGGTTGTGTGTGTGGTTGTGTGTGTGTGGATGTGTGTGTGGTTGTGTGTGTGGTTGTGTGTGTGGTTGCGTGTGTGGTTGTGTGGATGTGTGGTTGTGTGTGTGTGGTTGTGTGTGTGGTTGTGTGTGTGTGGTTATGTTGGTGTGGTTGTGTGTGTGGTTGTGTGTGTGGTTGTGTGTGTGGTTGTGTGTGTGTGGTTGGTTGTGGTTGTGTGGTTGTATGTGGTTGTGTATGTGTGTGTGGTTGTGTGTATGGTTGTGAGTGTGGTTGTGTGTGGTTGTGTGTATGGTTGTGGGTGGTTGTGTGTGTGTGTGTGGTTGTGTGTGTAGTTGTGTGTGGTTGTTTGTATGTGTGGTTGTGTGTGTGGTTGTGGTTGTGTGGGTGTGTAGTTATATGTATGTTGTTGTGTGTGTGTGGTTGTGTGTCTGTAGTTGTGTGTGTGGTTGTGTGTGTGTATGGTTGTGTGCATGTGTGTTTGTGTGTGTGTTTGTGTGTGTGGTTGTATGTGTGGTTGTATGTGTGGTTGTGTGCGTGGTTTAATGTGTGGTTGTGTGTGTGTTGTGTGTGTGGTTGTGTGTGTGTTGTGTGTGTGGTTGTGTGTGTGCTTGTGTGTGTGTGGTTATGTTGGTGTGGTTGTGTGTGGTTGTGTGTGTGGTTAGTTGTGGTTGTGTGGTTGTGTGTGGTGTGTGTGTGAGTGGTTGTGTGTGGTTGTGTGGGGTTGTGTGTGTGTGGTTGTGTGTGTGGTTGTGTGTGGTTGTGTGTTAGGTTGTGTGTGTGTGGTTGTGTGTGTAGTTGTGGTTGTATGTGTGGTTATGTGTGTGGTTATGTGTGTGGTTGTGTGTGTGTGGTTGTGTGTGTGTGGTTGTGTGTGTTTTTGTGTGTGTATGGTTGTGTGTGTGGTTGTGTGTGTGGTTGTGGTTGTGTGTCTGGTTGTGTGTGTGAGTGCAGTTGTGGATGCAGGTGCGGTTGTGGGTGTAGTTGTGAGTGTGTGTGTGGATGTGTGGTTGTGTGTGCTTGTGTGTGTATGGTTGTGTGTGTTGTGTGTGTGTGTTGTGTGTGTGGTTGTGTGTGTGTGGTTGTGTATGTGTGTGCTTGTGTGTGTGCTTGTGTGTGTGTGGTTGTTTGTGTGTGTGGTTGTGTGTGTGGTTGTGGTTGTGTGTGGGTGCGGTTGTGGGTGTGTGTGTGGTTTTGGGTGTGTGTTTTGGTGTGTGGTTGTGTGTGTCATTGTGTGTGTGTGGTTGTGTGTGTGTGGTAGTGTGTGTGTGTGGTTGTATATGTGGTTGTGTATATGGTTGTGTGTGGTTGTGTGTGTGTGTGTGGTTGTGTGTGTGTGGTTGTGTGTGTGTGGTTGTGTATGTGGGTGTGGTTGAGGATGCAATTGTGGGTGCGGTTGTGGGTGTGTGGGTGGATGTGTAGATGGGTGTGTGGGTGGATGTGTGGTTGTGTGTGTGGTTGTGTGTGGTTGTGTGTGCTGTTGTGTGTATGTGGTTGTGTGTGTGGTTCTGTGTGTGTGTGGTTGTGTGTGTGTGGTTGTGTGTGTGTATGGTTATGTGTGTGGTTGTGGTTGTGTGTGTGGTTGTGTGTATGAGTGCAGTTGTGGATGCAGGTGTGGTTGTGGGCGCGGTTGTGAGTGTGTGTATGGATGTGTGGTTGTGTGTGATTGTGTGTGTGGTTGTGTGTGTGGTGTATGTGTGGTTGTGTGTGTGTGTGTGTGTGCTTGTGTTTGTACTTGTGTCTGTGGTTGTTTGTGTGTGGTTGTGTGTGTGGTTGTGGTTGTGAGTGGTTGTGGGTGTGGTTGTGGGTGTGTGGTTGTGTGTGTCATTGTGTGTGTGGTTGTGTGTGTATGGTAGTGTGTGTGTGTGGTTCTCTGTGTGTGTGGTTGTGTGCGTGTGTGGTTGTGTGTATGGTTGTATGTGTGGCTGTGTGTGTGGTGGTGTGTGTGGTTGTGTGTGTGTGGTTGTGTGGGTGTTGTTGTGTGTGTGTGGTTGTGTGTGTGGGTGTGAGTGTGGTTGAGGGTGTGATTGTGGGTGTGTGGGTGGATGTGTGGTTGGGTGTGTGGATGGATGGGTAGTTGTGTGTGTATGGTTGTGTGTGTGTGGTTGTGTGTGTGGTTGTGTGTGTGTGGATGTGTGGGTGGTTGTGTGTGTGGTTGTGTGTGTGGTTGTGTGGATGTGTGATTGTGAGTGTGTGTGGTTGTGTGTGTGTGGATATGTGTGTGTGGATGTGTGTGTGGTTGTGTGTGTGATTGTGTGTGTGTGGTTGAGTGTATGGTTGTGGTTGTGTGTGGTTGTGTGTGTGTGGTTGTGTGTGTGGTTGTGTGTGGTTTTGGGTGAGTGTGTGGTTGTGGGTGTGGTTGTATGTGTGTGTGTGTGTGTGGTTGTGTGTGTGGTTGTGTGTGTGTGGTTGTGTTTGTGGTTGTGTGTGTGTTGTGTTAGTGGTTGTGTGAGTGGGTATGTGTGTGTTTGTGGTTGTGTGCGTGTGTTTTTATGTGTGTGGTTGTATGTGAGGTTGTGTGTGTGGTTGTGTGTGTGGTTGTGTTGGTTTGGTTGTGTGTGCAGTTGCGTGTGTGTGTGGGTGTGTGTGTGGTTGTGTGTGGTTGTGTGTGTGGTTGTGTATATGTGGTTGTGTGTGGGTATGAGTGCAGTTGAGGGTGTGATTGTGGGTGCAGTTGTATGGGTAGATATGTGGTTGTGTGTGTGGTTGTGTGTGTGGTTGTGTGCGTGTGTGTGGTTGTGTGTGTGGTTGTGTGTGTGTGTGGTTGTGTGTGGGGTTGTATGTGTAGTTGTGTATGGGTGTGGGTATGGGTGTGTGTGTGGTTGTGTGTGGGTGGGTGTGAGTGCGGTTGAGGGTGCGATTATGGGTGCAGTTGTGGGTGTTTGGGTGGATGTGTGGTTGTGTGTGGTTGTGTGTGTGGTTGTGTGTGTGTGCTTGTGTGTGTGCTTGTGTCTGTGGTTGTTTGTGTGTGGTTGTGTGTGTGGTTGTGAGTGGGTGTGGGTGTGTGGTTGTGTCATTGTGTGTGTGGTTGTGTGTGTGTGGTAGTGTGTGTGTGTGTGGTTGTGTGTGTGGTTGTGTGTGTGTGGTTGTGTTTGTGGTTGTGTGTGTGTTGTGTTAGTGGTTGTGTGAGTGGGTATGTGTGTGTTTGTGGTTGTGTGCGTGTGTTTTTATGTGTGTGGTTGTATGTGAGGTTGTGTGTGTGGTTGTGTGTGTGGTTGTGTTGGTTTGGTTGTGTGTGCAGTTGCGTGTGTGTGTGGGTGTGTGTGTGGTTGTGTGTGGTTGTGTGTGTGGTTGTGTATATGTGGTTGTGTGTGGGTATGAGTGCAGTTGAGGGTGTGATTGTGGGTGCAGTTGTATGGGTAGATATGTGGTTGTGTGTGTGGTTGTGTGTGTGGTTGTGTGCATGTGTAGTTGTGTGGGTGTTGTTGTGTGTGTGTGGTTGTGTGTGTGGGTGTGAGTGTGGTTGAGGGTGTGATTGTGGGTGTGTGGGTGGATGTGTGGCTGTGTGTGTGGTTGTGTGTGTGGTGTGTGTCGTTGTGTGTGTGTGTGGTTGTGTGGGTGTTGTTGTGTGTGTGTGGTTGTGTGTGTGGGTGTGAGTGTGGTTGAGGGTGTGATTGTGGGTGTGTGGGTGGATGTGTGGGTGGATGTGTGGGTGGATGTGTGGTTGGGTGTGTGGATGGATGGGTGGTTGTGTGTGTGTGGTTGTGTGTGGTTGTGTGTGTGGTTGTGTGTGTGGTTGTGTGTGTGTGGTTGTGTGTGCGGTTGGGTGTGTGTGGTTGTGTGTGTGTGGATGTGTGTGTGGTTGTGTGTGTGTGGTCGTGTGTGCGGTTGTGTGTTTGGTTGTGTGTGTGGTTGTGTGGATGTGTGGTTGTGTGGATGTGTGGTTGTGTGGATGTGTGGATGTGTGTGTGGTTGTGTGTGTGGTTGTGTGTGTGGTTGTGTGTGTGGTTGAATGTGTGGTTGTGATTGTGTGTGTGTGGTTGAGTGTATGGCTGTGGTTGTATGTGGTTGTGTTTGTGTGTGTGTGGTTGTGTGTGTGGTTGTGTGTGGTTGTGGGTGTGTGTGTGGTTGTGGTTGTGTGTGTGTGTGTGTGTGTTTGTGGGTGTGGTTGTGTGTGTGGTTGTGTGTGTGGTTGTGTGTGTGTGTGGTTGTGTGTGTGTGGTTGTGTGTGGGGTTGTGTGTGTGGTTGTGTGTGTGGTTGCAGTTATGGATGCAGGTGCGGTTGTGAGTGTGTGTGTGTGTGTGGATATGTGGTTATGTGTGCTTGTGTGTGTGTTGTGTGTGTGTGTTCTATGTGTGGTTGTGTGTGTGTGGTTGTGTGTGTGTGGTTGTGTGAGGTTGTGTGTGTGGGTGCTTGTGTGTGTGGTTGTGTGTGGTTGAGGTTGTGTGTGTGGTTGTTTGTGTGGTTGTGTGTGAGGTTGTGTGTGTATGGTTGTGTGTGTGGTTGTGTGTGTGGTTGTGTGTGTGGTTGTGTGTGTGGTTGTGTGTGTGGTTGTGTGTGTGTGGTTGTATGTGTGGTTGTGTGTGTGTGGTTGTGTGTGTGTGGTTGTGTGTGTTTGGTTAAGTGTGTGTGGTTGTGTGTGGTTGTGTGTGTGAGTGCGGTTGAGGGTGCAGTTGTGGGTGTGTGGGTGGATGTGTGGTTGTATGTGGTTGTGTGTGTGGTTGTGGTTGTGTGTGTGGTTGTTTGTGTGGTTATGTAGGTGTGGTTGTGTGTGTGGTTGTGTGTGTGTGTGTGGTTGTGTGTTTGTGGTTGTGTGTGTGTGTGGTTGTGCATGTGTGGTTGTGTGTGGTTGTATGTGTGGTTGTGGTGTGGTTTCTGTATGTGGTTGTTTGTGTGTTTTGCTATGTGTGTGTTTGTGTGTGTGGTTGTGTATGTGGTTGTGTATGTGGTTGTGTATGTGTGGTTGTGTGTGTGGTTGTGTGTGTAGTTGTGTGTGTGGGTGTGAGTGCGGTTGAGGGTGCAGTTGTGGGTGCGGTTGTGGGTGTTTGGGTGGATGTGTGATTGTGTGTGTGTGGTTGTGAGTGAGTGGTTGTGTGTGTGTGGTTGTGTGTGTGGTTGTGTGTGTGTGTTTGTGGTTGTGTGTGTGTGTGTGGTTGTGTGTTGGGTTGTGTGTGTGTGTGGTTGTGTGTGTGTGGTTGTGTGTGTGTGTGTAGGAAGGTGGATATCTGACTATGGTTACCCCCAAATTTTTGCCTAGTGTCTAGCTGGTTTTTCGACTTAGTTGGCCTGAGATCCTGCCATTCAGGCTCTCAGGCTATCTGCTCTCTCTGTAAAATGGACTCCATGTACCCTAGGTACATACCCAATTGGTTGGATCACCCTGTCAGCCCCTGTACCAGTGTACACTAGGTACCCAGGGCATTGGTGTATCCAAGGCCTGCCAGGGGCTGAAGCATGTATTATGCCACCCCAGGCTTGGCCTAACAATCTGACACAACTGGCTGATCACTCAGCTGGGGTAAGTTGGTGTAATCACCTCTTACTTAGGTGTAGTATACCTATACCTAAACTTAAATGGGACACCTGGTAACCTATAAGTCACTCCTATGGCAGGCCTTAACAATCCTGAAGGCAGAGTGCTTGGTTCCATGTGAGATGGTGCTCTGGCATGAGCTGAGCCTGTCTGCAGTGGTCGGAACAACTTCCTTCTACTGTTTCCAGATATCGTCATACCATATACTCTTAAGTGCATTATGAACCTCGCGGTTAAATGCTATCTTTGGTTTGGCTTTATCAAAACATGTCGAGTAAGGTGTCATACGAATTGGAATACTAACCCCTCGCCAATTCTGGCGACGGGGTTAGCATTCCACCCTTCTAGAGGGACACGACATGTACAGTACCTGAAACCCGGGTAAAATCAGACATAGCCTCAGCTCCACAAAATGGATGCTGCCACCACAGACACAAGTCTGCCCTCCTGCTGCTGGGAGTCCTTCCAGCTTGGGAGGTGTGGACAAAGGGTTTCCTGCCAGGGGGGTGCGTGCACCACCCCAGACAGGATTTTGTGTATTGGTCAGGTAGGGCTTGAAAGAAACCAGACATGCCTGTGGCTCACAAGGAGCCTCGGTGCATATGCCAGTTCAAACCGGTCCTGGGGCACACCAGTCCCGGGCCTGGGGCGAGCTGGACAAAGGATTGGGGGTGTAACCACCCCCCTTCCTGGTCCCACCCATAGGGAGGGACCTAGCAGGTAGTCCGGCCCCTAGAATCCGCTTAAAGGTAGGAGCTGTGTCCTAAGACTTCAGACATCCTGGAATCAACTTGAAACTAAGAAGAAGACGGGAACTTCGACATTCTGCTGCACAGAAGACTGAAGAAAATCTCCCCTGTGGTCAGGGAGTGACCACCTTGCTAACGCAAGCACCATCCAGCGAATCACCGTCTGCTTTGCCGCCGCCTCCCGCCGGAGCCCGAGCCCAGAGACTGACAAGACCTGGACCTCCAGACCTCTCACCGCCCGATCCACAGTCCCTGCAAAGAGGAGACCCGTGGAGGCACCGAGACACGTGGAGCCAGCCATCTTGGAACGACTACGACAAGCTGACCAGTGCAACAACCGAGGCTCCCTCCAAGTTGTGCTTTGGGTCCTGAGAAGCCCAACCCTCGAGCAGCATCTGCACCAAAGGTGAGCCCTCCAGCATCTCCACGATCTGCGTGGGGCCCTTCTGCATTTTGCCACTCGACGCGCCTAACCGGTTGCTGGCCCGCTGGCTAGTGGCCATCTTGGCGACGAAATCTACGACAAACACCGCTGGTCTGGTTGCTCCAGACTGGCCCTTGCTCCCCTCCAAAGGAGCAATCCCTCTGACCTTGCTGGTCAGAACCAACAGCTGATTTCCGAATCCTCCTGCAATTGCTTTTGCCAAGGCTTGTTTGCTTCGATCAAGTCGCCGACACCGCCGACAGCGAGAGCCTGCGTGGGACAGCTCGTGAGCCGACTCCTGGACGTCGTCGACCTTCAGGGACCACGTGGCTGCGGAGACAAGCTACCCCTCATCACCTGTTTGCACCCGACATCGCCTGGTACCCACCTGGTGCCACGCTGGTCACTGGCTAGTGACTGTGAACACTGTCCCCTCTGCTTACAGGTCTTCAACATCTCCGATCCACTCTTGGATCCACTGCATCTCTTCCCGACCGACCGCCTGCAGCACTTTTGTCTACAGGCCCCACGGAACAGATAGAAGAAACCCGACGCACTTCGAGGCCTATGCACCCGCTTCCTGTGGGTGAGGTAAAGCTGGCACACCTGTGCCCAAGTGTAGTATTACATCTCTAGTGCCTGTGTTCCAAATCTTAAGTTCCTAGGTCATCCGGAAGATTCCTTTTGCAGTAACTTTGTACTTTTTACGCACCCATTGAAACCTATGGGAGCACGCGTGTGACTATTTGCTCTGCACACGCCACCCGTGGACCTCCTGGTCACTAACTGACGTTAGCTCCTTGTAGGCCCAGCGATTCTAGAGGCCCTAGGCCTTTTCCCTTTTCTGTTCGTGGTACTTATACCACTATTTTAGTATATGGTTTGAGTGGCCACCAGGGCCTACCCATATAAAGTGCAACTTCTGTGTATTCTGTGATAATCTTGTTTGACGATTTGTGCTCCTGTGCTCATAAAGAGACTAGGGGTTACTTTGAGAAATAAATACATATATATTTTGAATATATATCTGTGTGGTGTCCTTTCATTGGTATAAAAGGGGGTTGCATTTGGTAAAACAGCTGGCTTAACACGCTTCACGAGTTTAGCCTCAAAGACTGCTTAGCCTACGCTACCACTAGGGCAGCTAGTCCGAAAAGGTTGACTTACAACCACACCATAAGGGTTGCTTGGCATGGTACAAGGTGGTCACTAGAACTAGTGAACAGCATATACCAGGCCAACTTCTCACATTGGTGAGCAGCGGTTGGATTTGAGCTTGCTGTGTTTTACCATTGTAATCTCTTGGTTACCAATTGAAAGATCACATAGGTACCTGTAGGTACATATAAAACAAGATTAGATATACATAAGTTCTACTGAACTTAGTTGTTGTAGAGCAAAGGGAGTAGCACACCCTGACTACAACTACTAGATAGGTTTAGTAGGTAAACCCAAGTGTAGGTAGATTGCAACACATCCACCCACACTTAAGAGCAATGGCCGGGGCAGAGGGGTCCACTGTACCCATCTCTGTCGAGAGTGACCCCCAGAGGGCACCAACCAGCTTTGCTACCCTTAATCAGAATGAGCTCAGGCATTTGGCAACTCTTAGAGGCCTTAAACAGCCCAAGAACCCAAACTCTGCTGAGCTCAGAGAGCTCTTACAGAATGATGAGAATCAGAGAGCACTCAAGAAAGCTTCCCAGTTAGCCCCCTTAGGGACAGGAACAGGAGGCCCCCCTTCTGAAGATGCCACTGAAGTACCCCTTCCCAATAGTCACCCCTTAGATGGGATGCCTACCACAGAGGAAGAAAGTGATGGGGATACAGATGTGAGTGGGGATGAAGGGAGAACTAGCCCAGTGCCAAGTGTTATACTTGGCCCAGCTAAACTAAGGCTATTGGGGACTGACAGTGGGTTCACCCCATTGGATCTCCCCAGTGGACTTAACACAGGGCTTGGAAGGCAAAGGAATCGCTCAGGTGACTCCAATGCTTCCCATGGCTCTAGAGGCTCTCAAGGTCACTCCAGAAGGAGACTGACCACCCCTCAGAGGAGGGAACATGAGGCCAGAATGCAGGAAGCCCAGCTGAGGATCAGGAAGCAGGAGCTAGAAGTAGCCCTGATGGAAGAAAAACTGAGCAAGGCTAGGCAGCATAGAGAGAGTGGGTCTATACCCACTGGTGGCAGCAATGTCCCTAGGGACAAAGATAGGGTCTTTGACAATAGGAACCTGTCCAAGATTGTGCCCCCCTACAAAAGTGGGGATGACATCCACAAATGGATGACTGCTCTTGAGAGAGCCTGCAAAGTGCAGCAGGTTCCTGAAGACCAGTGGGCAGCAATCTTATGGCTCTCCTTTGAGGGGAGAGGCAGAGATAGACTCCTCACTGTTAGAGAAGAGGATGTCAGAAATTACAGAGTCCTGAAGAGTGTCCTAGTTGATGGGTTAGGCTTAACCACTGAACAGTATAGGTTAATGTTCAGAGACACCCAGAAGACACAGACTCAGGACTGGTCTGAATATGTGGAATGTGCCACTAAGGCTTTGGAGGGTTGGTTGCTGGGAAGTAAGGTGTCTGATTATACAGGATTGTACAATTTGATGATGAGAGAGCAGATTTTAAGTAATTGTCAAAACCAGCTTCTCCATCAACACCTGGTAGACTCAGATTTGACCTCTCCCCAAGAATTGGGAAAGAGGGCAGATAAATGGGTCAGGACCAGGATCAGGCCTAAAAACCAGGGTGGTGACCAAAAGAAAGATACCACCAAGCCTCAAGAGAAGGGTGGGGATAAAGAAAAAGAGAAACCTTCCTCAGGGCCCCAAAACTCCACACAGGGTGGTGGGTCCCAAGCTCCCTCCTCTACCACAGCTAAAAAGCCCTACTGCCATGAGTGTAAAACTCCTGGGCATTGGAAAACTGACAGCGGTTGCCCAAGGGCTAAAAACAAAACTGTTCCTCCAATTACTCCTGTCACACCACCTATTACTGTCAGCAGTAATCCCCCAGGTGGTGGGAGTGCCCCCAGAAATCTGGGTGGGTTTACTTGGGGAACACAGGGGGACCCTGGCTTAGCCAATTCCCCTACAGCAACCACTCTTGTCTGTGATGGTGGCATGGGATTTGCCAACTTCACTGCCTGTCCCAACACTTTGGGTAGGTACAGACAGGAGCCCTACATCAATGGTACAAAAGCTGAGGCCTACAGAGACACTGGGGCTAGCATCACAATGGTGGCCCATTGGCTAGTTCCCTCTGAGCAGCTTTTGCCCGGTTTCTCCTACCAGGTGACTAACATTGATGGCAAACAGAACAGTCATCCCATGGCAGAGGTATGTCTCAGCTGGGGAGGGGTCACTGGCCCTAAAAGGGTAGCAGTGTCCCCAACCTTGCCTGTAGACTGCTTACTGGGGAATGACTTAGAACTCTCAGCTTGGGCTGGAGTTGAACAAGACACCCATTTTAAAATGGTAGGCCTTTCACAAAAGGGTAGGGGGGTTGTGCCATTCACAACCCCTGTCCAAATAGATTTCCTCCCTGAAAAGGTTGGAAGGGCAGTGGTAGCCACAGCCCAGGCACAGACAGACTTCCCTGTAGGGACTGGCAGAGCTGTGACAGTCACAGCTCAAACACAAACTGAGTGCCCCCCTGAAAAGGTTGGCAAGGCTGTAATGGTCTCAGCCTATACTCAGACTGACATAGGTGTAGTGAAGCCTGAAACAATGGATCACTCCACACAAACTGAGAGTAGTGGGGAGGAAGAAAAGTCTCCCTCTCCCCAGACATTAGGAAAAGGTCAGCCTCCTCAGGGATCTGACCTCACCCCTTGTGAAGGAACTGCCCCAGAGGTAGCCAGGCCTGGCCTGGCAGAGCCTCTGATGTCAGTGGCCCCTTCCAAGGTGGGATCCAGTCTGGTGCAGGTAGCCTGCCTCTCTCTACCCTGCCTCAGTCAGCCCAGGGCTGCAGAGGTCAGGGAGGCCAGTGGACCCCCAGAGGGCCCCTGTCCACAAGAACCCCCCCATCAAAAGAATGAGGATTGCCTGGCTAGTAGCCCTAGTCAGGTGATGGGTAAAAACATTCCTGAGGGATCTCCTTTACAGGTAGTTAGGGACCTCCCCCAGGGGGATTCTGTTGGGCACAGGCAAACATGGGACCTTAGGGCCCCAAACCTGACCTGTCCCTCCAGTAAGCCCACAAAAGGGACCCAGCCTCCAGCTTTAGGTAGCCAGAGGCTGACCCTGAGAGCACAGTGCAACTCAGTTAAAGGAAGAAAGGCATCCATGGTGGAGGATGATTGGAGGAAGCTGAGGCCTCACTTTGAGGACACTCACTTCAGTACTCCATCTCAACACCAGCCTTTTACTTTGCCAAGACACACCACAGGTAGAGATTCCCTATGGTGGAGACCCTCTGATACCCTTAGGGTGAGGGATTGCTTAGTGGACCATGAGACAGGGGGTAACCATGCCAGTGCTGGTTCCTCCTTATATGGCCACTTGGGCAATATAGGCTTACCTGGTCAAGGTCAGCCTTATCTCCCTTCGTTTGGGGGGGGGTTGTGTAGGAAGGTGGATATCTGACTATGGTTACCCCCAAATTTTTGCCTAGTGTCTAGCTGGTTTTTCGACTTAGTTGGCCTGAGATCCTGCCATTCAGGCTCTCAGGCTATCTGCTCTCTCTGTAAAATGGACTCCATGTACCCTAGGTACATACCCAATTGGTTGGATCACCCTGTCAGCCCCTGTACCAGTGTACACTAGGTACCCAGGGCATTGGTGTATCCAAGGCCTGCCAGGGGCTGAAGCATGTATTATGCCACCCCAGGCTTGGCCTAACAATCTGACACAACTGGCTGATCACTCAGCTGGGGTAAGTTGGTGTAATCACCTCTTACTTAGGTGTAGTATACCTATACCTAAACTTAAATGGGACACCTGGTAACCTATAAGTCACTCCTATGGCAGGCCTTAACAATCCTGAAGGCAGAGTGCTTGGTTCCATGTGAGATGGTGCTCTGGCATGAGCTGAGCCTGTCTGCAGTGGTCGGAACAACTTCCTTCTACTGTTTCCAGATATCGTCATACCATATACTCTTAAGTGCATTATGAACCTCGCGGTTAAATGCTATCTTTGGTTTGGCTTTATCAAAACATGTCGAGTAAGGTGTCATACGAATTGGAATACTAACCCCTCGCCAATTCTGGCGACGGGGTTAGCATTCCACCCTTCTAGAGGGACACGACATGTACAGTACCTGAAACCCGGGTAAAATCAGACATAGCCTCAGCTCCACAAAATGGATGCTGCCACCACAGACACAAGTCTGCCCTCCTGCTGCTGGGAGTCCTTCCAGCTTGGGAGGTGTGGACAAAGGGTTTCCTGCCAGGGGGGTGCGTGCACCACCCCAGACAGGATTTTGTGTATTGGTCAGGTAGGGCTTGAAAGAAACCAGACATGCCTGTGGCTCACAAGGAGCCTCGGTGCATATGCCAGTTCAAACCGGTCCTGGGGCACACCAGTCCCGGGCCTGGGGCGAGCTGGACAAAGGATTGGGGGTGTAACCACCCCCCTTCCTGGTCCCACCCATAGGGAGGGACCTAGCAGGTAGTCCGGCCCCTAGAATCCGCTTAAAGGTAGGAGCTGTGTCCTAAGACTTCAGACATCCTGGAATCAACTTGAAACTAAGAAGAAGACGGGAACTTCGACATTCTGCTGCACAGAAGACTGAAGAAAATCTCCCCTGTGGTCAGGGAGTGACCACCTTGCTAACGCAAGCACCATCCAGCGAATCACCGTCTGCTTTGCCGCCGCCTCCCGCCGGAGCCCGAGCCCAGAGACTGACAAGACCTGGACCTCCAGACCTCTCACCGCCCGATCCACAGTCCCTGCAAAGAGGAGACCCGTGGAGGCACCGAGACACGTGGAGCCAGCCATCTTGGAACGACTACGACAAGCTGACCAGTGCAACAACCGAGGCTCCCTCCAAGTTGTGCTTTGGGTCCTGAGAAGCCCAACCCTCGAGCAGCATCTGCACCAAAGGTGAGCCCTCCAGCATCTCCACGATCTGCGTGGGGCCCTTCTGCATTTTGCCACTCGACGCGCCTAACCGGTTGCTGGCCCGCTGGCTAGTGGCCATCTTGGCGACGAAATCTACGACAAACACCGCTGGTCTGGTTGCTCCAGACTGGCCCTTGCTCCCCTCCAAAGGAGCAATCCCTCTGACCTTGCTGGTCAGAACCAACAGCTGATTTCCGAATCCTCCTGCAATTGCTTTTGCCAAGGCTTGTTTGCTTCGATCAAGTCGCCGACACCGCCGACAGCGAGAGCCTGCGTGGGACAGCTCGTGAGCCGACTCCTGGACGTCGTCGACCTTCAGGGACCACGTGGCTGCGGAGACAAGCTACCCCTCATCACCTGTTTGCACCCGACATCGCCTGGTACCCACCTGGTGCCACGCTGGTCACTGGCTAGTGACTGTGAACACTGTCCCCTCTGCTTACAGGTCTTCAACATCTCCGATCCACTCTTGGATCCACTGCATCTCTTCCCGACCGACCGCCTGCAGCACTTTTGTCTACAGGCCCCACGGAACAGATAGAAGAAACCCGACGCACTTCGAGGCCTATGCACCCGCTTCCTGTGGGTGAGGTAAAGCTGGCACACCTGTGCCCAAGTGTAGTATTACATCTCTAGTGCCTGTGTTCCAAATCTTAAGTTCCTAGGTCATCCGGAAGATTCCTTTTGCAGTAACTTTGTACTTTTTACGCACCCATTGAAACCTATGGGAGCACGCGTGTGACTATTTGCTCTGCACACGCCACCCGTGGACCTCCTGGTCACTAACTGACGTTAGCTCCTTGTAGGCCCAGCGATTCTAGAGGCCCTAGGCCTTTTCCCTTTTCTGTTCGTGGTACTTATACCACTATTTTAGTATATGGTTTGAGTGGCCACCAGGGCCTACCCATATAAAGTGCAACTTCTGTGTATTCTGTGATAATCTTGTTTGACGATTTGTGCTCCTGTGCTCATAAAGAGACTAGGGGTTACTTTGAGAAATAAATACATATATATTTTGAATATATATCTGTGTGGTGTCCTTTCATTGGTATAAAAGGGGGTTGCATTTGGTAAAACAGCTGGCTTAACACGCTTCACGAGTTTAGCCTCAAAGACTGCTTAGCCTACGCTACCACTAGGGCAGCTAGTCCGAAAAGGTTGACTTACAACCACACCATAAGGGTTGCTTGGCATGGTACAAGGTGGTCACTAGAACTAGTGAACAGCATATACCAGGCCAACTTCTCACAGTGTGGTTGTGTGTGTGTGGTTGTGTATTTGGTTGTGTATGTCATTGTATGTGGTGTGTGTAGTTGTGTGTGTGGTTGTGTATGTGGTTGTGTGTGTGCAGTTGTGTGTGGTTGTGTGTGTGTGTGGTTGTGTGTATGGTTGTGGTTGTGTGTGTGCTTGTGTGTGTGCTTGTGTATGTGGTTGTGTCTGGGTGCTTAAGGGTGTGGTTGTGTGTGGTTGTGTATGTGGTTGTGTGTGTGTGGTTGTGTGTGGGTGTGGTTGTGTGTGCAGTTGTGTGTGGTTGTGTGTGTGTGCGGTTGTGTGTATGGTTGTGTGTGTGGTTATGTGTGGTTGTGTGTGTGGTTGTGTGCGGTTGGGGTTGTGTGGGTGTGGTTGTGTGGTTGTGTTTGTGTATGTGGTTGTGTGTGTGGTTCTGGGTGTGTGTGTTGTGTGTGTGTTTGTGTGTGTGCAGTTGTGTGTGGTTGGGTGTGTGGTTGTGTGTGTGGTTGTGGGTGTGGTGGTGTGTGTTTGTGGTTGTGTTGGTGTGGTTGTGTGTGTGGTTGTGTTTGTGTGGTTGGTTGTGGTTGTGTGGTTGTATGTGGTTGTATGTGTATGTGGTTGTGTGTATGGTTGTGAGTGTGGTTGTGTGTGGTTGTGGTATGGTTGTGGGTGGTTGTGTGTGTGTGGTTGTGTGTGGTTGTTTGTGTGTGTGGTTGTGTGTGTGGTTGTGGTTGTGTGTGGGTGCGGTTGTGGGTATGGGTGTCGTTGTGGGTGTGTTTGTGTGTGTGGGTGTGTAGTTGTGTGTATGTTGTGTGTGTGGTTGTGTGTGTGTAGTTGTGTGTGTGGTTGTGTGTGTGTTGTTGTGTGCATGTGTGGCTGTGTGTTTGTGATTGTGTGTGTGTGGTTGTGAGTGCGGTTGAGGGTGCAGTTGTGGGTGCGGTTGTGGGTGTTTGGGTGGATGTGTGATTGTGTGTGGTTGTGAGTGAGTGGTTGTGTGTGTGTGGTTGTGTGTGTGGTTGTGTGTGTGTGTTTGTGGTTGTGTGTGTGTGTGTGGTTGTGTGTTGGGTTGTGTGTGTGTGTGGTTGTGTGTGTGTGGTTGTGTGTGTGTGGTTGTGTGTGTGTGGTTGTGTATTTGGTTGTGTATGTCATTGTATGTGGTGTGTGTAGTTGTGTGTGTGGTTGTGTATGTGGTTGTGTGTGTGCAGTTGTGTGTGGTTGTGTGTGTGTGGTTGTGTGTATGGTTGTGGTTGTGTGTGTGCTTGTGTGTGTGCTTGTGTATGTGGTTGTGTCTGGGTGCTTAAGGGTGTGGTTGTGTGTGGTTGTGTATGTGGTTGTGTGTGTGTGGTTGTGTGTGGGTGTGGTTGTGTGTGCAGTTGTGTGTGGTTGTGTGTGTGTGCGGTTGTGTGTATGGTTGTGTGTGTGGTTATGTGTGGTTGTGTGTGTGGTTGTGTGCGGTTGGGGTTGTGTGGGTGTGGTTGTGTGGTTGTGTTTGTGTATGTGGTTGTGTGTGTGGTTCTGGGTGTGTGTGTTGTGTGTGTGTTTGTGTGTGTGCAGTTGTGTGTGGTTGGGTGTGTGGTTGTGTGTGTGGTTGTGGGTGTGGTGGTGTGTGTTTGTGGTTGTGTTGGTGTGGTTGTGTGTGTGGTTGTGTTTGTGTGGTTGGTTGTGGTTGTGTGGTTGTATGTGGTTGTATGTGTATGTGGTTGTGTGTATGGTTGTGAGTGTGGTTGTGTGTGGTTGTGGTATGGTTGTGGGTGGTTGTGTGTGTGTGGTTGTGTGTGGTTGTTTGTGTGTGTGGTTGTGTGTGTGGTTGTGGTTGTGTGTGAGTGCGGTTGTGGGTATGGGTGTCGTTGTGGGTGTGTTTGTGTGTGTGGGTGTGTAGTTGTGTGTATGTTGTGTGTGTGGTTGTGTGTGTGTAGTTGTGTGTGTGGTTGTGTGTGTGTTGTTGTGTGCATGTGTGGCTGTGTGTTTGTGATTGTGTGTGTGTGGTTGTATGTGTGGTTGTATGTTTGGTTGTGTGTGTGGTTTAATGTGTGGTTGTGTGTGTGGTTGTGTGTGGGTTGTTGTGTGTGTGGTTGTGTGTGCTTGTGTGTGTGTGGTTATGTTGGTGTGGTTGTGTGTATGGTTGTGTGTGTGGTTGTGTGTGTGGTTGTTTGTGTGTGTGGTTGTGTGTGTGGTTGTGGTTGTGTGTGGGTGCGGTTGTGGGTACAGGTGTCGTTGTGGGTGTGTTTGTGGGTGTGGGTGTGTAGTTGTGTGTATGTAGTTGTGTGTGTGGTTGTGTGTGTGTAGTTGTGTGTGTGGTTGTGTGTGTGTGTGGTTGTGTGCATGTGTGGTTGTGTGTGTGTGGTTGTGTATGTGTGGTTGTATGTGTGGTTGTATGTTTGGTTGTGTGTGGTTTAATGTGTGGTTGTGTGTGTGTTGTTGTGTTTGTGGTTGTGTTTGTGCTTGTGTGTGTGGTTATGTTGGTGTGGTTGTGTGTGGTTGTGTGTGTGTGTGTGTGGTTGTGTGTATGGTTGTGGTTGTGTGTGTGCTTGTGTGTGTGCTTGTGTGTGTGCTTGTGTGTGGGTGCTTATGGGTGTGGTTGTGTGTGGTTGTGTATGTGGTTGTGTGTGTGGTTGTTTGTGGGTGTGGTTGTGTGTGCAGTTGTGTGTGGTTGTGTGTGTGCGGTTGTGTGTATGGTTGTGTGTGTGGTTGTGTGTGGTTGTGTGTGTGGTTGTGTGTGGTTGGGGTTGTGTGGGTGTGGTTGTGTATGTGGTTGTGTGTGTGGTTTTGGGTGTGTATGTTGTGTGTGTGTTTGTGTATGGTTGTGTGTGTGGTTGTGTGTATGGTTGTGGTTGTGTGTGTGGTTGTGTGTATGGTTGTGTGTGGTTGTGTGTGTGGTTGTGTGTGGTTGGGGTTGTGTGGGTGTGGTTGTGTATGTGGTTGTGTGTATGGTTGTGTGTGTGGTTGTGTGTGGTTGTGTGTGTGGTTGTGTGTGTGGTTGTGTGTGGTTGGGGTTGTGTGGGTGTGGTTGTGGTTGTGTATGTGGATGTGTGTGTGGTTTTGGGTGTGTATGTTGTGTGTGTGTTTGTGTGTGGTTGTGTGTGTGGTTGTGTGTATGGTTGTGGTTGTGTGTGTGCTTGTGTGTATGGTTGTGTGTGGTTGTGTATGTGGTTGTGGGTGTGGTTGTGTGTGTGTGGTTGTGTTGATGTGGTTGTGTGTGTGTGGTTGTGTGTGTGGTTGGTTGTGGTTGTGTGTGGTTATGTATGTGTATGTGGTTGTGTGTATGGTTGTGAGTGTGGTTGTGTGTGGTTGTGTGTATGGTTGTGGGTGGTTGTGTGTGTGTGTGGTGTGTGTGGTTGCGGTTGTGTGTGGGTGCGGTTGTGGCTACGGGTGTCGTTGTGGGTGTGTTTGTGTATGTGTGTGTGGTTGTGTGTGTGGTTGTGTGTGTGTGGTTGTGTGCATGTGTGGTTGTGTGTGTGTGGTTGTGTGTGTGGTTGTATGTGTGGTTGTATGTTTGGTTGTATGTGTGGTTTAATATTTGGTTGTGTGTATGGTTGTGTGTGTGTTGTGTGTGTGTGTGCTTGTGTGTGTGTGGTTATGTTGGTTTGGTTGTGTGTGGTTGGTTGTGTGGTTGTGTGTGGTTGTGTGTGTGAGTGGTTGGGTGTGGTTGTGTGGGGTTGTGTGTATGTGGTTGTGTGTGTGTGGTTGTGTGTTAGGTTGTGTGTGTGTGGTTGTGTGTGTGGTTATGTGTGTGGTTGTGTGTGTGTGGTTGTGTGTGTGGTTGTGTGTGTGTGTTTGTGTGTGTATGGTTGTGTGTGTGGTTGTGGTTGTGTGTCTGGATGTGTGTGTGAGTGCAGTTGTGGATGCAGGTGCGGTTGTGGGTGCAGTTGTGAGTGTGTGTGTGGATGTGTGGTTGTGTGTGCTTGTGTGTGTATGGTTGTGTGTGTTGTGTGTGTGTTGTGTGTGTGGTTGTGTGTGTGTGTGGTTGTGTATATGTGTGCTTGTGTGTGTGCTTGTGTGTGTGGTTGTTTGTATGTGTGGTTGTGTGTGTGGTTGTGTGTGTGGTTGTGGTTGTGTGTGGGTGTGGTTGTGGGTGTGTGTGTGGTTGTGGGTGTGGGTGTGTGTGTTGGTGTGTGGTTGTGTGTGTCATTGTGTGTGTGTGGTTGTGTGTGTGTGGTAGTGTGTGTGTGTGGTTGTGTGTGTGGTTGTATATGTGGTTATGTATGTGGTTGTGTGTGGTTGCGTGTGTGTGGTTGCGTGTGTGTGGTTGTGTGTGTGTGGTTGTGTGTGTGTGGTTGTGTGTGGTTGTGTGTGTGGGTGTGAGTGTGGTTGAGGATGCAATTGTGGGTGTGGTTGTGGGTGTGTGGGTGGATATGTAGATGGGTGTGTGGGTGGATGTGTGGTTGTGTGTGGTTGTGTGTGTGGTTGTGTGTGGTTGTGTGTGCGTTTGTGTGTGCTGTTGTGTATGTGCTTGTGTGTGTGCTTGTGTGTGTGTGGTTGTGTGTGTGTGGTTGTGTGTGTGTGTTTTATGTGTGTGTGTGTGTGTGGTTGTGTGTGTGTGTGGTTGTGTGGTTGTGTGTGCTTGTGTGTGTGGGTGCTTGTGTGTGTGGTTGTGTGTGGTTGTGGTTGTGTGTGTGGTTGTTTGTGTGGTTGTGTGTGAGGTTGTGTGTGTGTGGTTGTGTGTGGTTTTGTGTGTGGTTGTGTGTGTGTGGTTGTGTGTGTGGTTGTGTGTGGTTGTGTGTGTGGTTGTGTGTGTGTGGTTGTGTGTGTTTGGTTGTGTGTGTGTGGTTGTGTGTGTTTGGTTGTGTGTGTGGTTGTGTGTGTGGTTGTGTGTGTGAGTGTGGTTGAGGGTGCAGTTGTGGGTGTGTGGGTGGATGTGTGGTTGTATGTGGTTGTGTGTGGTTGTGGTTGTGTGTGTGGTTGTGTGTGTGGTTATGTAGGTGTGGTTGTGTGTGTGGTTGTGTGTGTGGTTGTGTGTTTGTGGTTGTGTGTGTGTGGTTGTGCATGTGTGGTTGTGTGTGTGGTTGTGTGTGTGGTTGTGGTGTGGTTGTGTGTGTGGTTGTGTGTGTGTATTGCTGTGTGTGTGGTTGTGTGTGTGGTTGTGTATGTGGTTGTATATGTGGTTGTATATGTGGTTGTGTATGTGTGGTTGTGTGTGTGGTTGTGTGTGGTTGTGTGTATGGGTGTGAGTGTGGTTGAGGGTGCAGTTGTGGGTGCGGTTGTGGGTGTTTGGGTGATTGTGCGTGTGTGGTTGTGAGTGAGTGGTTGTGTGTGTGTGGTTGTGTGTGTGTGGTTGTGTATGTGTGTGTTTGTGGTTGTGTGTGTGTGTGTGGTTGTGTATTGGGTTGTGTGTGTGTGTGTGTGTGTGTGGTTGTGTATTGGGTTGTGTGTGTGTGGTTGTGTGTGTGTGTGGTTGTGAATTTGGTTGTGTATGTTGTTGTATGTGGTGTGTGTAGTTGTATGTGTGGTTGTGTGTGTGGTTGTGTGTGTGTGTGTGTGGATTTGTGTGTGTGTGGTTGTGTGGGTGTTGTTGTGTGTGTGTGGTTGTGTGTGTGGGTGTGAGTGTGGTTGAGGGTGTGATTGTGGGTGTGTGGGTGGATGTGTGGTTGGGTGTGTGGATGGATGGGTAGTTGTGTGTGTGTGGTTGTGTGTGGTTGTGTGTGTGGTTGTGTGTGTGTGGATGTGTGTGTGGTTGTGTGTGTGGTTGTGTGTGTGGTTGTGTGTATGGTTGTGTGGATGTGTGGTTGTGAGTGTGTGTGGTTGTGTGTGTGTGGTTGTGTGTGTGGATATGTGTGTGGATGTGTGTGTGGTTGTGAGTGTGGTTGTGTGTGTGGTTGTGTGTGTGATTGTGTGTGTGTGGTTGAGTGTATGGTTGTGGTTGTGTGTGGTTGTGTGTGTGTGTGGTTGTGTGTGTGGTTGTGTGTGGTTTTGGGTGAGTGTGTGGTTGTGGGTGTGGTTGTATGTGTGTGTTTGTGTGTGTGGTTGTGTGTGTGGTTGTGTGTGTGTGGTTGTGTTTGTGGTTGTGTGTGTGTTGTGTTAGTGGTTATGTGAGTGGGTATGTGTGTGGTTGTGGTTGTGTGCGTGTGTTTTTGTGTGTGCGTGTGTATGTGAGGTTGTGTGTGTGGTTGTGTGTGTGGTTGTGTTGGTTTGGTTGTGTGTGCGGTTGTGTGTGTGTGTGGGTGTGTGTGTGGTTGTGTATATGTGGTTGTGTGTGTGGGTATGAGTGCAGTTGAGGGTGTGGTTGTGGGTGCAGTTGTATGTGTAGTTGTGTATGGGTGTGGGTATGGGTGTGTGTGTGGTTGTGTGTGTGTGGGTGTGAGTGCGGTTGAGGGTGCGATTATGGGTGCAGTTGTGGGTGTTTGGGTGGATGTGTGGGTGTGTGTGGTTGTGTGTGTGGTTGTGTGTGTGTGCTTGTGTGTGTGCTTGTGTCTGTGGTTGTTTGTGTGTGGTTGTTTGTGTGTGGTTGTGTGTGTGGTTGTGAGTGGGTGTGGGTGTGTGGTTGTGTCATTGTGTGTGTGGTTGTGTGTGTGTGGTAGTGTGTGGGTGTGTGGTTCTGTGTGTGTGTGGTTGTGTGCATGTGTGGTTGTGTGGGTGTTGTTGTGTGTGTGTGGTTGTGTGTGTGGGTGTGGTTGAGGGTGTGATTGTGGGTATGTGGGTGGATGTGTGGCTGTGTGTGTGGTTGTGTGTGTGGTGTGTGTGTGGTTGTGTGTGTGGTTGTGTGGGTGTTGTTGTGTGTGTGTGGTTGTGTGTGTGTGGTTGTGAGTGTGGTTGAGGGTGTGATTGTGGGTGTGTGGGTGGATGTGTGGTTGGGTGTGTGGATGGATGGGTAGTTGTGTGTGTATGGTTCTGTGTGTGGTTGTGTGTGGTTGTGTGTGTGGTTGTGTGTGTGTGGTTGTGTGTGTGTGGATGTGTGTGTGGTTGTTTGTGTGGTTGTGTGTGTGTGGTTGTGTGTGTGGTTGTGTGGATGTGTGGTTGTGAGTGTGTGTGGTTGTGTGTGTGTGGTTGTGTGTGTGGATATGTGTGTGTGGATGTGTGTGTGGTTGTGAGTGTGGTTGTGTGTGGTTGTGTGTGTGATTGTGTGTGTGTGGTTGAGTGTATGGTTGTGGTTGTGTGTGGTTGTGTGTGTGTGTGTGGTTGTGTGTGTGTATGGTTGTGTGTGTGGTTGTGTGTGGTTTTGGGTGAGTGTGTGGTTGTGGGTGTGGTTGTATGTGTGTGGTTGTATGTGTGTGTTTGTGTGTGTGGTTGTGTGTGTGTGGTTGTGTGTGTGTGGTTGTGTTTGTGGTTGTGTGTGTGTTGTGTTAATGGTTGTGTGAGTGGGTATGTGTGTGTTTGTGGTTGTGTGCGTGTGTTTTTGTGTGTGTGGTTGTATGTGAGGTTGTGTGTGTGGTTGTGTGTGTGGTTGTGTTGGTTTGGTTGTGTGTGCGGTTGTGTGTGTGTGTGGGTGTGTGTGTGGTTGTGTGTGTGGTTGTGTGTGTGGTTGTGTATATGTGGTTGTGTGTGGGTATGAGTGCAGTTGAGGGTGTGATTGTGGGTGCAGTTGTATGGGTAGATATGTGGTTGTGTGTGTGGTTGTGTGTGTGGTTGTGTGCATGTGTGTGGTTGTGTGTGTGGTTGTGTGTGTGTGTGGTTGTGTGTGGGGTTGTATGTGTAGTTGTGTATGGGTGTGGGTATGGGTGTGTGTGTGGTTGTGTGTGTGTGTGTGGGTGTGAGTGCGGTTGAGGGTGCGATTATGGGTGCAGTTGTGGGTGTTTGGGTGGATGTGTGGTTGTGTGTGGTTGTGTGTGTGGTTGTGTGTGTGTGCTTGTGTGTGCGGTTGGGTGTGTGGTTGTGTATGTGGCTGTGTGTGAGTGTGGTTGAGGGTGTGATTGTGGGTGTGTGGGTGGATGTGTGGTTGGGTGTGTGGATGGATGGGTGGTTGTGTGTGTGTGGTTGTGTGTGGTTGTGTGTGTGGTTGTGTGTGTGGTTGTGTGTGTATGGTTGTGTGTGCGGTTGGGTGTGTGGTTGTGTATGTGGCTGTGTGTGTGAGTGTGGTTGAGGGTGCAGTTGTGGGTGTGTGGTTGGATGTGTGGTTGGGTGTGTGGTTGTGTTTGCTGTTGTGTGTGTGGTGTGTGTGGTGTGTGTGTGGTTGTGTGTGTGTGGATGTGTGTGTGGTTGTGTGTGTGTGGTCGTGTGTGCGGTTGTGTGTTTGGTTGTGTGTGTGGTTGTGTGGATGTGTGGTTGTGTGTATGTGGTTGTGTGTGTGGTTGTGTGTCTGGTTGTGTGTGTGGTTGTGTGTGTGGTTGTATGTGTGGTTGTGTTTGCGATTGTGTGTGTGTGGTTGAGTGTATGGCTGTGGTTGTATGTGGTTGTGTTTGTGTGTGTGGTTGTGTGTGTGGTTGTGTGTGGTTGTGGGTGTGTGTGTGGTTGTGTGTGTGTGTGTGTGTTTGTGGTTGTGGTTGTGTGTGGGTGCGGTTGTGGGTACAGGTGTCGTTGTGGATGTGTTTGTGTGTGTGGGTGTGTAGTTGTGTATATGTAGTTGTGTGTGTGTGGTTGTGTGTGTGTAGTTGTGTGTGTGTGGTTGTGTGTGTGGTTATGTAGGTGTGGTTGTGTGTGTGGTTGTGTGTGTGGTTGTGTGCATGTGTGGTTGTGTGTGTGTGGTTGTGTGTGTGTGGTTGTATGTGTGGTTGTATGTTTGGTTGTGTGTGGTTTAATGTGTGGTTGTGTGTGTGTTGTTGTGTTTGTGGTTGTGTGTGTGCTTGTGTGTGTGTGGTTATGTTGGTGTGGTTGTGTGTGGTTGTGTGTGTGTGTGGTTGTGTGTATGGTTGTGGTTGTGTGTGTGGTTGTGTGTGTGCTTGTGTGTGTGGTTGTGTGTGTGGTTGTGTGTGGGTGCTTATGGGTATGGTTGTGTGTGGTTGTGTATGTGGTTGTGTGTGTGTGGATGTTTGTGGGTGTGGTTGTGTGTGCAGTTGTGTGTGCTTGTGTGTGTGCGGTTGTGTGTATGGTTGTGTGTGTGGTTGTGTGTGGTTGTGTGTGTGGTTGTGTGTGGTTGGGGTTGTGTGGGTGTGGTTGTGTGGGTGTGGTTGTGTATGTGGTTGTGTGTGTGGTTTTGGGTGTGTATGTTGTGTGTGTGTTTGTGTGTGTGCAGTTGTGTGTGGTTGTTTGTGTGGTTGTGTGTATGGTTGTGGTTGTGTGTGTGCTTGTGTGTGTGGTTGTGTGTGGTTGTGTATGTGGTTGTGGGTATGGTTGTGTGTGTGTGGTTGTGTTGGTGTGGTTGTGTGTGTGGTTGTGTGTGTGTGGTTGGTTGTGGTTGTGTGGTTTTATGTGGTTATGTATGTGTATGTGGTTGTGTGTATGGTTGTGAGTGTGGTTGTGTGTGGTTGTGTGTATGGTTGTGGGTGGTTGTGTGTGTGTGTGTGGATGTGTGTGTGGTTGTGTGTGTGGTTGTTTGTGTGTGTGGTTGTGTGTGTGGTTGTGGTTGTGTGTGTGGTTGTGGTTGTGTGTGGGTGCAGTTGTGGGTACGGGTGTTGTTGTGGGTGTGTTTGTGTATGTGGGTGTGTAGTTGTATGTATGTTGTTTGTGTGTGGTTGTGTGTGTGTAGTTGTGTGTGGTTGTGTGTGTGTGGTTGTGTGCATGTGTGGTTGTGTGTGTGTGGTATGTGTGGTTTAATGTTTGGTTGTGTGTGTGGTTGTGTGTGTGTTGTGTGTGTGTGTGTGTGTGTGTGTGTGTGTGGTTATGTTGGTGTGGTTGTGTGTGGTTGTGTGTGTGGTTGGTTGAGTGGTTGTGTGTGGTTGTGTGTGTGAGTGGTTGGGTGTGGTTGTGTGGGGTTGTGTGTGTATGGTTGTGTGTGTGGTTGTGTGTGGTTGTAGGTTAGGTTGTGAGTGTGTGGTTGTGTGTGTGATTGTGGTTGCGGTTGTATGTGTGGTTATGTGTGTGTTTGTGTGTGTGTGGTTGTGTGTGTGGTTTTGTGTGTGTGGTTGTGTGTGTTTTTGTGTATGTATGGTTGTGTGTGTGGTTGTGTGTGAGGTTGTGGTTGTGTGTCTGGATGTGTGTGTGAGTGCAGATGTGGATGCAGGTGCGGTTGTGGGTGCAGTTGTGAGTGTGTGTGTGTGGATGTGTGGTTGTGTGTGTGCTTGTGTATGTGGTTGTTTGTGTGTGTGGTTGTGTGTGGTTGTGGTTGTGTGTGGGTGCGGGTGTGGGTGTGGTTGTGGGTGTGTGTGTTGGTGTGTGGTTGTGTGTGTCATTGTGGGTGGTTGTGTGTGTGTGGTAGTATGTGTGTGTGGTTGTGTGTGGTTGTATATGTGGTTGTGTATGTGGTTGTGTGTGGTTGCATGTTTGTGGTTGTGTGTGTGTGGTTTTGTGTGTGTGGTTGTGTGTGTGGGTGTGAGTGTGGTTTAGGATGCAATAGTGGGTGCGGTTGTGGGTGTGTGGGTGGATGTGTAGATGGGTGTGTGGGTGGATGTGTGGTTGTGTGTGTGTGGTTGTGTGTGGTTGTGTGTTTGTGGTTGTGTGTGGTTGTGTGTGGTTGTGTGTGCTGTTGTGTGTGTGTGTGGTTGTGTGCTTGGTTGTGTGTGTATGGTTGTGTGTGTGTGGTTGTGTGTGTGGTTGTGTGTGTTTTTGTGTGTGTATGGTTGTGGTTGTGTGTATGAGTGCAGTTGTTGGATGTAGGTGCGGTTGTGAGTGTGTGTGGATGTGTGGTTGTGTGTGATTGTGTGTGTGTGGTTGTGTGTGTTGTGTGTTGTGTGTGTGGTTGTGTGTGTGTGCTTGTGTCTGTGGTTGTTTGCGTGTGGTTGTGTGTGTGGTTGTGAGTGGTTGTGGGTGTGGTTGTGGGTGTTTGGTTGTGTGTGTCATTGTGTGTGTGGTTGTGTGTGTGGTAGTGTGTGTGTGGTTCTGTGTGTGTGTGGTTGTGTGCGTGTGTGGTTGTGTGTGTATGGTTGTATGTGTGGCTGTGTGTGTGGTTGTGTGTGTGGTGTGTGTGGTTGTGTGTGTGTGGTTGTATGGATGTTGTGTGTGTGGTTGTGTGTGTGGGTGTGAGTGTGGTTGAGGGTGTGATTGTGGGTGTGTGGGTAGATGTGTGATTAGGTGTGTGGATGGATGGGTGGTTGTGTGTGTGGTTGTGTGTGGTTGTGTGTGTGAATGTGTGTGTGGTTGTGTGTGTGGTTGTGTGTGGTTGTGTGTGTGGTTGTGTGTGTTTTGTGTGTGGTTGTGTGAATGTGTGGTTGTGTGTGTGTGGTTGTGTGTGGTTGTATGTGTGTGGTTGTGTGTGTGGATGTGTGTGTTTTTGGATGTGTGTGTGGTTGTGAGTGTGGTTGTGTGTGTGGTTGTGTGTGTGATTGTGTGTGTGGTTGAATGTATGGTTGTGGTTGTGTGTGGTTGTGTGTGTGTGTGGTTGTGTGTGTGGTTGTGTGTGGTTGTGGATGAGTGTGTGGTTGTGAGTATGGTTGTATGTGTGTGTTTGTGGGTGTGGTTGTGTGTGTGTGGTTGTGTTTGTGGTTGTGTGTGTGTTGTGTTAGTGGTTGTGTGTGTGGGTATGTGTGTGTTTGTGGTTGTGTGTGTGTGGTTGTGTGTGTGGTTGTGTGTGAGGTTGTGTGTGTGTTTGTGTGTGTGGTTGTGTTGGTGTGGTTGTGTTTGTGGTTGTGTGTGTGTGTGTGTGTGTGTTTGTGGATGTGGGTGTGTGTGTGGTTGTGTGTATGTGGTTGTGTGTATGTGGGTATGAGTGCAGTTGAGGGTGTGATTGTGGGTGCGGTTGTATGGGTGGATATGTGGTTGTGTGTGTGGCTGTGTGTGTGGTTGTGTATCTGTGTGGTTATGTGTGTGTGGTTGTGTGTGTGGTGTTGTGTTTGTGGTTGTGTGTGTGTTGTGTTAGTGGTTGTGTGTGTGGGTATGTGTGTGTTTGTGGTTGTGTGTGTGTGGTTGTATGTGTGGTTTTGTGTGAGGTTGTGTGTGTGGCTGTGTGTGTGGTTGTGTGTGTGTGGTTGTGTTAGTGTGGTTGTGTGTGTGGTTGTGTGTGTGTGTGTGGGTGTGTGTGTGTGGTTGTGTGTATGTGGTTGTGTGTGTGGGTATGAGTGCAGTTGAGGGTGTGATTGTGGGTGCGGTTATATGGATGGATATGTAGTTGTGTGTTTGGTTGTATTGGTGTGGTTGTGTGTGTGGTTGTGTGTGGGTGTGTGTGTGGGTGTGTGTGTGTGGTTGTGTGTATGTGGTTGTGTGTATAGGTATGAGTGCAGTTGAGGGTGTGATTGTGGGTGCGGTTGTATGGGTGGATATGTGGTTGTGTGTGTGGCTGTGTGTGTGGTTGTGTATCTGTGTGGTTATGTGTGTGTGGTTGTGTGTGTGGTTGTGTGTGTGGTTGTGTGCGTGTGTGTGGTTGTGTGTGTGGTTGTGTGTGTGGTTGTGTGTGTGGGGTTGTATGTGTAGTTGGGTATGGGTGTGGGTATGGGTGTGTGTGTGGTTGTATGTGTGTGGTTGTGTGTGTGTGTGTGGTAGTGTGTGTGGGTATGAGTGTGGTTGAGGGTGTGATTATGGGTGCAGTTGTGGGTGTGTGGGTGGATGTGTGGTTGTGTGTGGTTGTGTGTGTGGTTGTGTGTGTGGGTGCTTGTGTGTGTGCTTGTGTCTGTGGTTGTTTGTGTGTGGTTGTGTGTGTGGTTGTGGTTGTGAGTGGGTGTGGGTGTGGGTGTGGTTGTGGGTGTGTGGTTGAGTGTGTCATTGTGTGTGTGGTTGTGTGTGTATGGTAGTGTGTGTGTGTGGTTCTGTGTGTGTGGTTGTGTGCATGTGTGGTTGTGTGGGTGTTGCTTTGTGTGTGTGGTTGTGTGTGTGGGTGTGAGTGTGGTTGAGGGTGTGATTGTGGGTGTGTGGGTGGATGTGTGGCTGTGTGTGTGGTTGTGTGTGTGGTGTGTGTGGTTGTGTGTGTGTGGTTGTGTGGGTGTTGTTGTGTGTGTGTGGTTGTGTGTGTGGGTGTGAGTGTGGTTGAGGGTGTGATTGTGGGTGTGTGGGTGGATATGTGGTTGGGTGTGTGGATGGATGGGTGGTTGTGTGTGTGTGGTTGTGTGTGGTTGTGTGTGTGGTTGTGTGTGTGTAGATGTGTGTGTGGTTGTGTGTGTGGTCGTGTGTGTGGTTGTGTGTGGTTGTGTGTGTGTGGTTGTATGTGTGGTTTTGTGTGTGGTTGTGTGTGTGGTTGGGTGTGTGTGGTTGTGTGTGTGGTTGTGTATGTGGTTGTGTATGTGTGGTTGTGTGTGTGGTTGTGTGTTTGGTTGTGTGTGTGGGTGTGAGTGCAGTTGAGGGTGCAGTTGTGGGTGCGGTTGTGGGTGTTTGGGTGGATGTGTGATTTTGCGTGTGTGGTTGTGTGTGTATGGTTGTGTGTCTGTGGTTATGTGTGTGGTTGTGTGTGAGTGGTTGTGTGTGTGTGTGTTTGTGGTTGTGTGTGTGTGTGGTTGTGTGTGTGGTTGTGTGTGTTTGGTTGTGTATTTGGTTGTGTATGTTGTTGTATGTGGCGTGTGTGTGTGTAGTTGTGTGTGTGGTTGTGTATGTGGTTGTGTGTGTGCAGTTGTGTGTGGTTGTGTGTGTGTGGTTGTGTGTATGGTTATGGTTATGTGTGTGCTTGTGTGTGTGCTTGTGTGTGTGCTTGTGTGTGTGCTTGTGTGTGTGGTTGTTTGTGTGTGTGGTTGTGTGTGTGGTTGTGGTTGTGTGTGGGTGTGGTTATGGGTGTGTGTGTGGTTGTGGGTGTGTGTGTTGGTGTGTGGTTGTGTGTATCATTGTGTGTGTGTGGTAGTATGTGTGTGTGGTTGTGTGTGTGGTTGTGTATGTGGTTGTGTATGTAGTTGTGTGTGGTTGCGTGTGTGTGGTTGTGTGTGTGTGGTTGTGTGTGTGTGGTTGTGTGTGTGTGGTTGTGTGTGTGGGTGTGAGTGTGGTTGAGGATGCAATTGTGGGTGCGATTGTGGGTGTGTGGGTGGATGTGTAGATGGGTGTGTGGGTGGATGTGTGGTTGTGTATGTGTGGTTGTGTGTGTATGGTTGTGTGTGGTTGTGTGTGGTTGTGTGTGCTTTTGTGTGTGCTGTTGTGTGTGTGTGGTTGTGTGTGTTTTTGTGTGTTTATGGTTGTGTGTGTGGTTGTGTGTGTGGTTGTGTGTATGAGTGCAGTTGTGGATGCAGGTGCGGTTGTGGGAGCGGTTGTGAGTGTGTGTGTGGATGTGTGGTTGTGTGTGATTGTGTGTGTGGTTGTGTGTGTTGTGTGTGTGTGTTGTGTGTGTGTGCTGTGTGTGTGTGTTGTGTGTGTGGTTGTGTGTGCTTGTGTGTGTGCTTGTGTCTGTGGTTGTTTGTGTGTGGTTGTGTGTGTGGTTGTGGTTGTGAGTGGGTGTGGGTATGGTTGTGGGTGTGTGGTTGTGTGTGTCATTGTGTGTGTGGTTGTGTGTGTGTGGTAGTGTGTGTGTGTGGTTCTGTGTGTGTGTGGTTGTGTGTGTGTGTGGTTGTGTGGTTGTTGTGTGTATGTGGTTGTGTGTGGGTGTGAGTGTGGTTGGGGGTGTGATTGTGGGTGTGTGGGTGGACGTGTGGCTGTGTGTGTGGTTGTGTGTGTGGTGTGTGTGGTTGTGTATGGTTGTGTGGGTGTTGCTGTGTATGTGTGGTTGTGTGTGTGGGTGTGAGTGTGGTTGAGGGTGTGATTGTGGGTGTGTGGGTGGATGTGTGGTTGAGTGTGTGGATGGATGGATGGTTATGTGTGTGTGGTTGTGTGTGGTTGTGTGTGTGGTTGTGTGTGTGTGGATGTGTGTGTGGTTGTGTGTGTGGTTGTGTGTGTGGTTGTGTGTGTGGTTGTGTGTGTGGTTGTGTGTGTGGTTGTGTGGATGTGTGGTTGTGTGTGTGTGGTTGTGTGTGTGGTTGTGTGTGGTTGTGTGTGTGGTTGTGTGTGGTTGTGTGTGTGGATGTGTGTGTGGATGTGTGTGTGGATGTGTGTGTGGATGTGTGTGTGTGTGGTTGTGTGTGTGATTGTGTGTGGTTGTGTGTGTGATTGTGTGTGTGTGGTTGAGTGTATGGTTGTGGTTGTGTGTGGTTGTGTGTGTGTGTGGTTGTGTGTGTGGTTGTGTGTGGTTGTGGGTGAGTGTGTGTTTGTGGGTGTGGTTGTATGTGTGTGTTTGTGGGTGTGGTTGTTTGTGTGGTTGTGTGTGTGTGGTTGTGTTTGTGGTTGTGTGTGTGTTGTGTGTGTGGTTGTGTGTGTGGTTGTGTGTGTGTGTGCTTGTGTGTGTGCTTGTGTCTGTGGTTGTTTCTGTGTGGTTGTGTGTGTGGTTGTGGTTGTGAATGGGTGTGGGTGTGGTTGTGGTTGTGTTGTTGTGTGTGTCATTGTGTGTGTGGTTGTGTGTGGGTGTGGTTGTGGGTGTGTGTGTGGTTGTGGGTGTGGGTGTGTGTGTTGGTGTGTGGTTGTGTGTATCATTGTGTGTGTGTGGTAGTATGTGTGTGTGGTTGTGTGTGTGGTTGTATGTGTGGTTGTGTATGTGGTTGTGTGTGGTTGCGTGTGTGTGGTTGCGTGTGTGTGGTTGTGTGTGTGTGGTTGTGTGTGTGTGGTTGTGTGTGTGGGTGTGAGTGTGGTTGAGGATGCAATTGTGGGTGCGATTGTGGGTGTGTGGGTGGATGTGTAGATGGGTGTGTGGGTGGATGTGTGGTTGTGTGTGTATGGTTGTGTGTGGTTGTGTGTGCTTTTGTGTGTGCTGTTGTGTGTGTGTGGTTGTGTGTGTTTTTGTGTGTTTATGGTTGTGTGTGTGGTTGTGTGTGTGGTTGTGTGTATGAGTGCAGTTGTGGATGCAGGTGCGGTTGTGGGAGCGGTTGTGAGTGTGTGTGTGGATGTGTGGTTGTGTGTGATTGTGTGTGTGGTTGTGTGTGTTGTGTGTGTGTGTTGTGTGTGTGTGTTGTGTGTGTGGTTGTGTGTGCTTGTGTGTGTGCTTGTGTGTGTGCTTGTGTCTGTGGTTGTTTGTGTGTGGTTGTGTGTGTGGTTGTGGTTGTGAGTGGGTGTGGGTGTGGTTGTGGGTGTGTGGTTGTGTGTGTCATTGTGTGTGTGGTTGTGTGTGTGTGGTAGTGTGTGTGTGTGGTTGTGTGTGTGGTTGTGTGTGTGTGTGGTTGTGTGGTTGTTGTTGTGTGTATGTGGTTGTGTGTGGGTGTGAGTGTGGTTGGGGGTGTGATTGTGGGTGTGTGGGTGGAAGTGTGGCTGTGTGTGTGGTTGTGTGTGTGGTGTGTGTGGTTGTGTATGGTTGTGTGGGTGTTGCTGTGTATGTGTGGTTGTGTGTGTGGGTGTGAGTGTGGTTGAGGGTGTGATTGTGGGTGTGTGGGTGGATGTGTGGTTGAGTGTGTGGATGGATGGATGGTTATGTGTGTGTGGTTGTGTGTGGTTGTGTGTGTGGTTGTGTGTGTGTGGATGTGTGTGTGGTTGTGTGTGTGGTTGTGTGTGTGGTTGTGTGTGTGGTTGTGTGTGTGGTTGTGTGGATGTGTGGTTGTGTGTGTGTGGTTGTGTGTGTGGTTGTGTGTGTGGTTGTGTGTGTGGGTGTGTGTGGTTGTGTGTGTGGTTGTGTGTGTGGATGTGTGTGTGGATGTGTGTGTGGATGTGTGTGTGGATGTGTGTGTGGATGTGTGTGTGTGTGGTTGTGTGTGTGATTGTGTGTGGTTGTGTGTGTGATTGTGTGTGTGTGGTTGAGTGTATGGTTGTGGTTGTGTGTGGTTGTGTGTGTGTGTGGTTGTGTTTGTGGTTGTGTGTGGTTGTGGGTGAGTGTGTGTTTGTGGGTGTGGTTGTATGTGTGTGTTTGTGGGTGTGGTTGTTTGTGTGGTTGTGTGTGTGTTGTGTGTGTGGTTGTGTGTGTGGTTGTGTGTGTGTGTGCTTGTGTGTGTGTGCTTGTGTCTGTGGTTGTTTGTGTGTGGTTGTGTGTGTGGTTGTGGATGGGTGTGGGTGTGGTTGTGGTTGTGTTGTGTGTGTCATTGTGTGTGTGGTTGTGTGTGTGTGGTAGTGTGGGTGTGCATTTCTGTGTGTGTGTGGTTGTGTGCATGTGTGGTTGTGTGGGTGTTGTGTGTGTGTGGTTGTGTGTGTGGGTGTGAGTGTGGTTGAGGGTGTGATTGTGGGTGGGTGGATGTGTGGCTGTGTGTGTGGTTGTGTGTGTGGTGTGTGTGGTTGTGTGTGTGGGTGTGAGTGTGGTTGAGGGTGTGATTGTGGGTGTGTGGGTGGATGTGTGGCTGTGTGTGTGGTTGTGTGTGGTGTGTGTGGTTGTGTGTGTGTGGTGTGTGTGGTTGTGTGTGTGTGGTTGTGTGTGTGTGGTTGTGTGGGTGTTGTTGTGTGTGTGTGGTTGTGTGTGTGGGTGTGAGTGTTGTTGAGGGTGTGATTGTGGATGTGTGGGTGGATGTGTGGTTGGGTGTTGTGAGAAGTTGGCCTGGTATATGATGTTCACTAGTTAAAGTGACCACCTTGTACCATGCCAAGCAACCCTTATGGTGTGGTTGTAAGTCAATCTTTTCGGACTAGCTGCCCTAGTGGTAGCGTAGGCTAAGCAGTCTTTGAGGCTAAACTCGTTAAAGCGTGTTAAGCAGGCTGTTTTACCAAATGTAACCCCCCTTTATACCAATGAAAGGACACCACACAGATATATATTCAAAATATATATGTATTTATTACTCAAAGTATCCCCTAGACTCTTTATGAGCACAGGAGCACAAATCGTTAAACAAGACAACGTTATAATATACAGAAGTTGCACTTTATATGGATGGGCCCTGGTGGCCACTCAAACCATATACTAAAATAGTGGTATAAATACCACGAACAGGAAGGGAAAAGGCCTAGGGCCTCTAGAATCGCTGGGCATACAAGGAGCTAATTTCAGTTAGTGACCAGGAGGTCCACGGGTCGCGTGTGCAGTGAGGAAAGTTACACGCGGGCTCCCATAGGTTTTCAATGGGGGCGTAAAAGTTTAAAAGTTACTGCAGAAAGGGTCTTCTGGGTGGACTACGATCTTGAGATTCAAAACACAGACACTAGAGATGTTTCTCTACACTTGGGCACCGGAGTGCCAACTTTACCTCACCCACAGGAAGCGGGTGCATAAGTCTCGAAGTGCGTCGGGTTTCTTCTATCGATTCAATGGAGCCTGATGACAAAGATGCTGCAGGCGGTCGGTCCAGAAGAGATGCGGTGGATCCAAGAGTGGATCGGAGTTGTAGAAGACCTGAAAGCAGAGGGGACAGTGTTCACAGTCACTAGCCAGTGACCGGCGTGGCACCAGGTAGGTACCAGGCGATGTCGGGTGCAAACAGGTGGTTAGGTGTAGCTTGTCTCCGCAGCCACTTGGTCCCTGAAGGTCGACGGCATCCAGGAGTCAATTCACGAGCTGTCCCACGCAGGCTCTCGCTGTTGGCGGTGTCGGCGACTCAAAAGAAGCAAACAAGCCTTGGCAAAGGCAGGAGTCGTGGAAAGAGAGGAAAGCTGATTGTTCTGACCAGCAAGGTCAGAGGGGCTGCTCTTTTGGAGAGCAGCTAGGGCCAGTCTGGAGCAACCAGACCAGCATCGTTGATTTCAAAATAGGTCGCCAAAATGGCCACTAGCCAACGGGCCAGGGACCGGGCGAGCGCATCGAGATGCAAAGTGCAGAGGGGCCCCACGTAGATCGTGGAGATGCTGGAGGGCTCACCTTTGGTGCAGATGCTGCTCGGTGGTTGGGCTTCTCAGGACCCAAAGCACAACTTGGAGGGAGCCTCTGTCGTTGCACTTGCAGCTTGTCGTCGGTCTTCCAAGATGGCTGGCTCCACGTGTCTCGGTGCCTCCACGGGTTCCTTCTTTGCAGGGACTGTGGATCGGGTGGTGAGAGGTCTGGAGGTCCAGGTCTTGTTGGGCTCTGGGCTCAGGCTCCGGCAGGAGGCGGCGGCAAAGCAGACGTTGAATATCTGGTTGGTGCTTGCGTTAGCAAGATGGTCACTCCCTGACCATAGGGGAGATTTCCTTCTGTCCTCTGTGCAGCAGAGCGTCGAAGTTCCCGTCTTCTTCTTGTGGTTAAGTTGATTCCAGGATGTCTGAAGTCTTAGGACACAGCTCCTACCTTTAAGCGGATTCTAGGGGCCGGACTATCTGCTAGGTCCCTCCCTAAGGGTGGGACCAGGAAGGGGGGTGGTTACACCCCCAATCCTTTGTCCAGCTCGCCCCAGGTCCGGGGCTGGTGTGCCCCAGGACCGGATTGAACTGGCATATGCACCGAGGCTCCTTGTGAGCCTCAGGCATGTCTGGTTTCTTTCAAGCCCTACCTGACCAATACACAAAATCCTGTCTGGGGTGGTGCTCGCACCTCCCCTGGCAGGAAACCCTTTGTCCACGTCTCCCAAGCTGGAAGGACTCCCAGCAGCAGGAGGGCAGACTTGTGTCTGTGGTGGCAGCATCCATTTTGTGGAGCTGAGGCTATGTCTGATTTTACCCGGGTTTCAGGTACTGTACATGTCGTGTCCCTCTAAAAGGGTGGAATGCTAACCCCGTCGCCAGAATTGGCGAGGGGTTAGTATTCCAATTCGTATGACACCTTACTCGACATGTTTTGATAAAGCCAAACCAAAGATAGCATTTAACCGTGAGGTTCATAATGCACTTAAGAGTATATGGTATGACGATATCTGGAAACAGTAGAAGGAAGTTGTTCCGACCACTGCAGACAGGCTCAGCTCATGCCAGAGCACCATCTCACATGGAGCCAAGCACTCTGCCTTCAGGATTGTTAAGGCCTGCCATAGGAGTGACTTATAGGTTAACATGTGTCCCATTTAAGATTAGGTATAGGTATATTACACCTAAGTAAGAGGTGGTTACACCAACTTACCCCAGCTGAGTGATCAGCCAGTTGTGTCAAATTGCTAGGCCAGGCCAGGGGTGGCACAATACATGCTTCAGCCCCTGGTAGGCCTTAGATACACCAATGCCCTGGGTACCTAGTGTACACTGGTACAGGGGCTCACAGGGTGACCCACTTCCAATTGGTTATGCACCTATAGTGCATAGTGTCAATTTAGTTAGAGAGAACAGCAGGCTGGGGGTCTGATTAGCAGGCCCACAGCCTCAATATGTCAAAAACCAGTGAAGCAAAAAGCAAAAATTTGGGGTGACCATAGGATAGCAGACCCTACTCTCCTACACAACCCCCCCCCCCAAACGCTGGGACATTAAACTAGCCTTGACCAGTCTCGTCTTCATGTCCTAAGTGGAAGTACCTGGAGAGACCTTCTGCATTCCCATGGTCTGGACCTGGCCGGTGCTCCACTGTAAAGTCCATCCCCTGTAGGGAAATGGACCACCAAGCAGTTTGGGGTTTTCACCCTTCATCTGATTTAGCCACAAGAGGGGCTTATGGTCGGTCTAAATCTTGAAGTGAGTGCCAAACAAGTATGGCCTCAGCTTCTTCAGGGCCCACACCACAGCAAAGGCCTCCCTCTCAATAGCTGACCAATTCTTCTCTCTGGGGGTCAACCTTCTGCTAATAAAAGCAATGGGTTGGTCTTGACCATCTACATTAAGTTGTGATAGCACAGCTCCCACACCCAACTCAGAAGCATCTGTTTGGACAATAAACTCTTTGGAGTAGTCAGGACTTTTCAGGATAGGTGCAGAGCACATGGCCTTCTTCAGGTCATCAAATGCCTTTTGTCAGCTTACTGTCCACTGAACCTTTTTGGGCATCTTCTTGGATGTCAGATCATTAAGAGGAGTCACAATGGACCCATAGTTCTTAACAAACTTCCTGTAGTACCCAGTCAAGCCCAAGAAAGCTCGAACTTGAGTCTGGGTGGTTGGAGGAGACCAGTCCTTGATGGATTGTATCTTACTCTCCAGTGGTTGAACTTGGCCTCCACCTACAAGGTGGCCCAAATACACAACCTTACTCTGCCCTATCTGGTACTTAGTAGCCTTGATAGTGAGGCCTGCCTTTTGCAGAGCCTCAAGTACCTTCTTCAGGTGGATCAGGTGATCCTCCCAGGTGGAGCTAAAGACAGCAATGTCATCAAGATATGCTGCACAAAAGTCATCCAACCCAGTAAGTACTTGATTCACCAACCTTTGGAAGGTGACAGGTGCATTTTTTTTCAGACCAAAGGGCATCACCAAAATCGATAATGCCCACCTGGGGTTGAGAATGCTGTTTTGGCCTTAGACTCCTCAGCTAACCTGATTTGCCAATAGCCAGCTGTCAAATCAAATGTGCTCAAAAACTTAGCAGAAGCCAGTTTATCTATGAGCTCATCTGCCCTTGGAATAGGATGTGCATCTGTCCTAGTGACAGCATTGAGTCCTCTGTAATCCACATAGAACCTCATCTCTCTCTTGCCATCTTTGGTGTGAGGTTTGGGGACCAGAACCACTGGGCTAGCCCAGGGGCTCTCTGAGGGTTCAATGACACCCAGTTCCAGCATTTTGTGTACCTCAGCCTTTATACAGTCCCTGACGTGGTCACGTTGTCTGTAAAATTTGTTCTTCACAGGCAGACTGTCACCAGTGTCCACCACATGGGTACACCAGTCAGTTTGACTAGGTATCAGTGAGAACATATGTTGAAACGATTGTAGAACCTGTCTACATTCAATCTGCTGATGGTCAGTGACGTTGCCTCCAAGGGTCACTCCTTCAACTGAGCCATCTTCAGGGTTCTGAGACAACAAGTCTGGGAGAGGGTCACTCTCTTCCTCCTGTCCCTCATCTGTAGCCATGAGCAAGCCCATGTCTGCCCTGTCAACATATGCTTTTAACCTGTTAACATGAAGTACCCTGTGGGGACTCCTGGGAGTTCCTAGGTCCACCAAGTAGGTAACCTCTCCCTTCTTTTCCAGGATTGTATGGGGTCCAGACCATTTGTCTTGGAGTGCTGCTGGGGCCACTGGCTCCAACACCCATACCTTCTGTCCTGGCTGAAACTCAACCAAGACAGCCTTTTGGTCATGCCAAGCTTCCTGTAAGGCCTGGCTTGCCTCAAGGTTTTTGGATGCCTTCTCCATATACTCAGCCATCCTGGAGCGGAGACCAAGTACATAGTCCACTATGTCTTGTTTAGGCTTTTTGAGAGGTAACTCCCATCCTTCCTTCACTAAACACAGTGGGCCTCTTACAGGGTGCCCAAACAACAATTCAAAGGGGCTGTAGCCAACTCCTTTTTGTGGGACCTCTCTGTAAGCAAACAGAAGGCAGGGTAGAAGGATGTCCCATCTTCGCCTGAGCTTTTCAGGTAATCCTTGGATCATACCCTTTAGGGTCTTGTTGAATCTCTCAACAACCCCATTGCATTGTGGGTGATAAGGGGTGGTGAACTTGTAGTTGACACCCCATTACTTCCACATAGCTGTCAAGTATCCTGACATGAAGTTGGTACCTCTGTCAGAAACCACCTCCTTAGGAAACCCCACTCTGGAGAATACTCCTAGCAGGGCCCTGGCCACAACAGGAGCTGTAGTGGTCCTAAGGGGAATTGCCTCTGGATACCTGGTGGCATGATCCACTACCACCAGTATAAATCTGTGCCCAGATGCAGTGGGAGGATCCATGGGACCCACTATATCTATTCCCACTCTTTCAAAGGGGACCCCCACCACAGGTAGTGGTATTAGGGGGGCCTTTGTTGTGCCACCTGATTTGCCACTGGCTTGGCAGGTTACACAGGAGCGACAAAACTCCTTGGTATCTTCATTCATGTGAGGACAGTGAAAGTGAGGGACAAGCCTGTCCCAAGTCTTGTTCTGGCCTAAGTGTCCTGCTAGAGGAATATCATGGGCCAAGGTAAGAAGGACGCCCCTAAATTGCAGAGGTATAACCAACCTCCTGGTTGCACCAGGTTTTGGGTCTCTAGCCTCTGAATAAAGGAGCCCATCATCCCAATACACTCTATGGGTACCTTGAGCATTCCCAGCAGCCTCAGCAGCAGCCAGCTGTCTGAGGGGTTCAAGAGATGGACAGGATAACTGAGCCTGCCCCAAGTCAGCCCTGGAAGGTCCCCCTGTCTCCAGAAACTCAACCTGATCAGGTTCAAGCTCTTCAGGGACAGTTCCTTCAGGGTCCTCTAGATCATCGTCCTGGGAAGGCTGATCATCACTTGGAGGCAGGGGGGAAGGCACAGCCTTAACCCTCCTGTTCTTCTTCTTGGTAGGTGCTTGGTCCATTGTTCCAGGATCCAAGACCTGTGGTTCAGTAAGGCACTTTTTGGCCTGTGACCTGGTCACAGCAAGGACATGTGGTGATATACCTAACATCTCTGCATGTGTCCTGTACTCCACTTCTGACCATAGAGAACTCTCTAGGTCATTGCCCAACAAACATTCTACTGGGAGGTCTGCACTAACCACAGCCCTTTTGAGGCCAGTTACCCCTCCCCATGAGAAGTTAACAACTGCCACACTATGTGAAGTAGTGGCATTGCTGGCAATGGTCACCAGGTAATTCTCACCTGGTATGTACTGTCCAGGGTCCACAAAGCCTGGTGTCACCATAGTGACACTGGCACATGTGTCCCTGTAGGCTTGAGCCACTTTTTCATTTATTAAAGGAGTCTGTCTGTACTTGCCCAGGTTACTGGGGCTCACAGTCAGGGACAAATCCATGTCCCCATCACAGATCAAGACTGCCTGTGTCAGGGTTCTGTCTAAGTCAGAATCTCCTTCAGTTCCCATAGTGATTCCCACTACACCCTTTGTCTGGGGACCAACACTGCTAACAGTAGTACTGGGAGCAGGTGCCTTAGGGGCAACAGTGTTGGGGGCTCCACCCTTCTTACAATCACTAGTCCAGTGAGTTGTATTCTTGCAAGATTTGCACCAGGGTTTCTTTGGACCTTCTTTCTTCTTCCCTTTAGGTTGGGACCCACCCTCGTTAGTACTAGTTTGGGGCCCTGTTGAAGACTTCTGGTCTTTGGATTTCTGATCTCCACCCTTTTGGTCTGTTTTCTTCTGATCACCCCCTTGGCCCTGGTTCTGGTTCTTTTGCTTAACCCTGGTTCTGACCCATTTGTCTGCCTTCTTTCCCAATTCTTGGGGAGAGGTCAGATCTGAGTCAACCAAGTGTTGATGCAGTTGCTGGTTCTGACAGTTATTTAAAATCTGTTCTCTCATCATCAAATTGTACAATCCTGTATAATCAGATACCTTACTTCCCAGCAACCAACCCTCCAAAGCCTTAGTGGCACATTCAATGTATTCAGACCAGTCCTGAGTCTGTGTCTTCTGGGTGTCTCTGAACATTAACCTGTACTGTTCAGTGGTTAAGCCTAACCCATCAACTAGGACACTCTTCAGGGCTCTGTAGTTTCTGACATCCTCCTCTCTAACAGTGGGGAGTCTATCTCTGCCTCTACCTTCAAAGGAGAGCCATAAGATTGCTGCCCACTGGTCTTCAGGAACCTGCTGCACTTTGCAGGCTCTCTCAAGAGCAGTCATCCATTTGTGGATGTCATCCCCACTTTTGTAGGGGGGCACAACCTTGGACAGGTTCCTATTGTCAAAGACCCTATCTTTGTCCTTAGGGACAATGCTGCCACCAGTGGGTATAGACCTACTCTCTCTAGGTTGCCTAGCCTTACTCAGTTTCTCTTCCATCAGAGCTACTTCTAGCTCCTGTCTCCTGATTCTCAGCTGAGCTTCCTGCATTCTGGCCTCATGCTCCCTCCTCTGAGGGGTGGTCATCCTTCTTCTGGAGTGACCTTGAGAGCCTCTAGAGGCATGAGAAGCATTAGACTCACCTGAGTGATTCCTCTGCCTCCCAAGCCCCTGGTTAAGTCCACTGGGGAGATCCAATGGGATGATCCCATTGTCAGTCCCCAATAGCGTTAGTTTAGCTGGGCCACGTATAACACTTGGCACTGGGCTAGTTCTTCCTTCATCCCCACTACCTTCTGTATCAGTACCCTTATCACTCTCCCTCTGTAGTGTGATTCTCATCTAAGGGGTGACTATTGGAAAGGGGTACCTCAGTAGCATCTTCAGAAGGGGGGCCTCCTGGCTTTCTGATCTTCATCAGCTTGTAAAAGCTCCCTGAGTTCAGCAGAGGTAGGGTTCTTGGGCTGTTTAAGGCCCCTGATATTTGCCAACTGCCTGAGCTCATTTTGGTTTAGGGTAGCAAAGATGGATGGTGCCCTCTGGGGGTCACTCTCAACAGAGATGGGTACATTGGACCCCTCTGCCCCAACCATTGCTCTTAAGTGTGGGTGGATGTGTTGCAATCTACCTACACTTGGGTTTTCCTACTAAACCTATCTAGTAGTTGTAGTCAGGGTGTGCTACTCCCTTTGCTCTACAACAACTAAGTTCAGTAGAACTAAAGTATATCTATCTTGTTTTATATGTACCTACAGGTACCTATGTGATCTTTCAATTGGTAACCAAGAGATTACAATGGTAAAACACAGCATGCTCATATCTAACCGCTGCTCTCCAATGTGAGAAGTTGGCCTGGTATATGATGTTCACTAGTTAAAGTGACCACCTTGTACCATGCCAAGCAACCCTTATGGTGTGGTTGTAAGTCAACCTTTTCGGACTAGCTGCCCTAGTGGTAGCGTAGGCTAAGCAGTCTTTGAGGCTAAACTCGTTAAAGCGTGTTAAGCAGGCTGTTTTACCAAATGTAACCCCCCTTTATACCAATGAAAGGACACCACACAGACATATATTCAAAATATATATGTATTTATTACTCAAAGTATCCCCTAGACTCTTTATGAGCACAGGAGCACAAATCTTTAACCAAGACAACGTTATAATATACAGAAGTTGCACTTTATATGGATGGGCCCTGGAGGCCACTCAAACCATATACTAAAATAGTGGTATAAGTACCACGAACAGGAAAGGGAAAAGGCCTAGGGCCTCTAGAATCGCTGGGCCTACAAGGAACTGACTTCAGTTAGTGACCAGGAGGTCCACGGGTCGCGTGTGCAGTGAGGAAAGTTACACGCGGGCTCCCATAGGTTTTCAATGGATTCTTAAAAGTTTCAAAGTTACTGCAGAAAGGGTCTTCTGGGTGGATTACGATCTTGAGATTCAAAACACAGACACTAGAGATGTTTCTCTACACTTGGGCACCGGAGTGCCAACTTTACCTCACCCACAGGAAGCGGGTGCATAGGTCTCGAAGTGCGTCGGGTTTCTTCTATCGATTCAATGGAGCCTGATGACAAAGATGCTGCAGGCGGTCGGTCCAGAAGAGATGCGGTGGATCCAAGAGTGGATCGGAGTTGTAGAAGACCTGAAAGCGGAGGGGACAGTGTTCACAGTCACTAGCCAGTGACCGGCGTGGCACCAGGTAGGTACCAGGCGATGTCGGGTGCAAACAGGTGGTTAGGTGTAGCTTGTCTCTACAGCCACGTGGTCCCTGAAGATCGACGACGTCCAGGAGTCAGTTCACAAGCTGTCCCACGCAGGCTCTCGCTGTCGGCGGTGTCGGCGACTCAAAAGAAGCAAACAAGCCTTGACAAAGGCAGGAGTCGTGGAAAGAGAGGAAAGCTGATTGTTCTGACCAGCAAGGTCAGAGGGGCTGCTCTTTTGGAGAGCAGCTAGGGCCAGTCTGGAGCAACCAGACAAGTCTCGTTATTTTCAAATTAGGTCACCAAAATGGCCACTAGCCAACGGGCCAGGGACCGGGCGGGCGCGTCGAGATCCAAAGTGCAGAGGGGCCCCACGCAGATCATGGAGATGCTGGAGGGCTCACCTTTGGTGCAGATGCTGCTCGGTGGTTGGGCTTCTCAGGACCCAAAGCACAACTTGGAGGGAGCCTCTGTCGTTGCGCTTGCAGCTTGTCGTCGGTCTTTCAAGATGGCTGGCTCCACGTGTCTCGGTGCCTCCACGGGTTCCTTCTTTGCAGGGACTGTGGATCGGGCGGTGAGAGGTCTGGAGGTCCAGGTCTTGTCGGGCTCTGGGCTCGGGCTCTGGCAGGAGGCGGCAGCAAAGCAGACGTTGAATAGCTGGTTGGTGCTTGCGTTAGCAAGATGGTCACTCCCTTACCATAGGGGAGATTTCCTTCTGTCCTCTGTGCAGCAGAGCGTCGAAGTTCCCGTCTTCTTCTTGTGGTTAAGTTGATTCCAGGATGTCTGAAGTCTTAGGACACAGCTCCTACCTTTAAGCGGATTCTAGGGGCCGGACTACCTGCTAGGTCCCTCCCTAAGGGTGGGACCAGGAAGGGGGGTGGTTACACCCCCAATCCTTTGTCCAGCTCGCACCAGGTCCGGGGCTGGTGTGCCCCAGGACCGGATAGAACTGGCATATGCACCGAGGCTCCTTGTGAGCCTCAGGCATGTCTGGTTTCTTTCAAGCCCTACCTGACCAATACACAAAATCCTGTCTGGGGTGGTGCTCGCACCTCCCATGGCAGGAAACCCGTTGTCCACGTCTCCCAAGCTGGAAGGACTCCCAGCAGCAGGAGGGCAGACTTGTGTCTGTGGTGGCAGCATCCATTTTGTGGAGCTGAGGCTATGTCTGATTTTACCCGGGTTTCAGGTACTGTACATGTCGTGTCCCTCTAGAAGGGTGGAATGCTAACCCCGTCACCAGAATTGGCGAGGGGTTAGTATTCCAATTCGTATGACACCTTACTCGACATGTTTTGATAAAACCAAACCAAAGATAGCATTTAACCGCGAGGTTCATAATGCATTTAAGACTATATGGTATGGATATATCTGGAAACGGTAGAAGGAAGTTGTTCCGACCACTGCAGACAGGCTCAGCTCATGCCAGAGCACCATCTCACATGGAACCAAGCACTCTGCCTTCAGGATTGTTAAGGCCTGCCATAGGAGTGACTTATAGGTTAACATGTGTCCCATTTAAGGTTAGGTATAGGTATACTACACCTAAGTAAGAGGTGGTTACACCAGCTTACCCCAGCTGAGTGATCAGCCAGTTGTGTCAAATTGCTAGGCCAGGCCAGGGGTGGCACAATACATGCTTCAGCCCCTGGTAGGCCTTAGATACACCAATGCCCTTGGTACCTAGTGTACACTGGTACAGGGGCTCACAGGGTGATCCACTTCCAATTGGTTATGCACCTATAGTGCATAGTGTCAATTTAGTTAGAGAGAACAGCAGGCTGGGGGTCTGATTAGCAGGCCCACAGCCTCAATATGTCAAAAACCAGTGAAACAAAAAGCAAAAATTTGGGGTGACCATAGGATAGCAGACCCTACTCTCCTACACAACCCTCCCAAACGCAGGGACATTAAACTAGCCTTGACCAGTCTCGTCTTCATGTCCTAAGTGGAAGTACCTGGAGAGACCATCTGCATTCCCATGGTCTGTACCTGGCCGGTGCTCCACTGTAAATTCCATCCCCTGTAGGGAAATGGACAACCTAAGCAGTTTGGGGTTTTCACCCTTCATCTGATTTAGCCACAAGAGGGGCTTATGGTCGGTCTGAATCTTGAAGTGAGTGGCAAACAAGTATGGCCTCAGCTTCTTCAGGGCCCACACCACAGCAAAGGCCTCCCTCTCAATAGCTGACCAATTCTTCTCTCTGGGGGTCAACCTTCTGCTAATAAAAGCAATGGGTTGGTCTTGACCATCTACATTAAGTTGTGACAGCACAGCTCCCACACCCAACTCAGAAGCATCTGTTTGGACAATAAACTCTTTGGAGTAGTCAGGACTTTTCAGGATAGGTGCAGAGCACATGGCCTTCTTCAGGTCTTCAAATGCCTTTTGACAGCTTACTGTCCACTGAACCTTTTTGGGCATCTTCTTGGATGTCAGATCATTAAGAGGAGTCACAATGGACCCATAGTTCTTAACAAACTTCCTGTAGTACCCAGTCAAGCCCAAGAAAGCTCAACCTTGAGTCTGGGTGGTTGGAGGAGACCAGTCCTTGATGGATTGTATCTTACTCTCCAGTGGTTGAACTTGGCCTCCACCTACAAGGTGGCCCAAATACACAACCTTACTCTGCCCTATCTGGCACTTAGTAGCCTTGATAGTGAGGCCTGCCTTTTGCAGAGCCTCAAGTACCTTCTTCAGGTGGATCAGGTGATCCTCCCAGGTGGAGCTAAAGACAGCAATGTCATCAAGATATGCTGCACAAAAGTCATCCAACCCAGTAAGGACTTGATTCACCAACCTTTGGAAGGTGGCAGGTGCATTCTTCAGACCAAAGGGCATCACCAAAAATTGATAATGCCCACCTGGGGTTGAGAATGCTGTTTTGGCCTTAGACTCCTCAGCTAACCTGATTTGCCAATAGCCAGCTGTCAAATCAAATGTGCTCAAAAACTTAGCAGAAGCCAGTTTATCTATGAGCTCATCTGCCCTTGGAATAGGATGTGCATCTGTCCTAGTGACAGCATTGGGTCCTCTGTAATTCACACAGAACCTCGTCTCTCTCTTGCCATCTTTGGTGTGAGGTTTGGGGACCAGAACCACTGGGCTAGCCCAGGGGCTCTCTGAGGGTTCAATGACACCCAGTTCCAGAATTTTGTGTACCTCAGCCTTTATACAGTCCCTGACGTGGTCAGGTTGTCTGTAAAGTTTGTTCTTCACAGGCAGACTGTCACCAGTGTCCAACACATGGGTACACCAGTCAGTTTGACTAGGTATCAGTGAAAACATATGTTGAAACGATTGTAGAACCTGTCTACATTCAATCTGCTGATGGTCAGTGAGGTTGCCTCCAAGGGTCACTCCTTCAACTGAGCCATCTTCAGGGTTCTGAGACAACAAGTCTGGGAGAGGGTCACTCTCTTCCTCCTGTCCCTCATCTGTAGCCATGAGCAAGCCCATGTCTGCCCTGTCAACATATGCTTTTAACCTGTTAAAATGGAGTACCCTATGGGGACTCCTGGGAGTTCCTAGGTCCACCAAGTAGGTAACCTCTCCCTTCTTTTCCAGGATTGTATGGGGTCCAGACCATTTGTCTTGGAGTGCTGCTGGGGCCACTGGCTCCAACACCCATACCTTCTGTCCTGGCTGTAGGAAGGTGGATATCTGACTATGGTTACCCCCAAATTTTTGCCTAGTGTCTAGCTGGTTTTTCGACTTAGTTGGCCTGAGATCCTGCCATTCAGGCTCTCAGGCTATCTGCTCTCTCTGTAAAATGGACTCCATGTACCCTAGGTACATACCCAATTGGTTGGATCACCCTGTCAGCCCCTGTACCAGTGTACACTAGGTACCCAGGGCATTGGTGTATCCAAGGCCTGCCAGGGGCTGAAGCATGTATTATGCCACCCCAGGCTTGGCCTAACAATCTGACACAACTGGCTGATCACTCAGCTGGGGTAAGTTGGTGTAATCACCTCTTACTTAGGTGTAGTATACCTATACCTAAACTTAAATGGGACACCTGGTAACCTATAAGTCACTCCTATAGCAGGCCTTAACAATCCTGAAGGCAGAGTGCTTGGTTCCATGTGAGATGGTGCTCTGGCATGAGCTGAGCCTGTCTGCAGTGGTCGGAACAACTTCCTTCTACTGTTTCCAGATATCGTCATACCATATACTCTTAAGTGCATTATGAACCTCGCGGTTAAATGCTATCTTTGGTTTGGCTTTATCAAAACATGTCGAGTAAGGTGTCATACGAATTGGAATACTAACCCCTCGCCAATTCTGGCGACGGGGTTAGCATTCCACCCTTCTAGAGGGACACGACATGTACAGTACCTGAAACCCGGGTAAAATCAGACATAGCCTCAGCTCCACAAAATGGATGCTGCCACCACAGACACAAGTCTGCCCTCCTGCTGCTGGGAGTCCTTCCAGCTTGGGAGGTGTGGACAAAGGGTTTCCTGCCAGGGGAGGTGCGTGCACCACCCCAGACAGGATTTTGTGTATTGGTCAGGTAGGGCTTGAAAGAAACCAGACATGCCTGTGGCTCACAAGGAGCCTCGGTGCATATGCCAGTTCAAACCGGTCCTGGGGCACACCAGTCCCGGGCCTGGGGCGAGCTGGACAAAGGATTGGGGGTGTAACCACCCCCCTTCCTGGTCCCACCCTTAGGGAGGGACCTAGCAGGTAGTCCGGCCCCTAGAATCCGAATAAAGGTAGGAGCTGTGTCCTAAGACTTCAGACATCCTGGAATCAACTTGAAACTAAGAAGAAGACGGGAACTTCGACGCTCTGCCGCACAGAGGACTGAAGCCAATCTCCCCTGTGGTCAGGGAGTGACCACCTTGCTAACGCAAGCACCATCCAGTGAATCAACGTCTGCTTTGCCGCCGCCTCCCGCCGGAGCCCGAGCCCAGAGACTGACAAGACCTGGACCTCCAGACCTCTCACCGCCCGATCCACAGTCCCTGCAAAGAGGAGACCCGTGGAGGCACCGAGACACGTGGAGCCAGCCATCTTGGAACGACTACGACAAGCTGACAAGTGCAACAACCGAGGCTCCCTCCAAGTTGTGCTTCGGGTCCTGAGAAGCCCAACCCTCGAGCAGCATCTGCACCAAAGGTGAGCCCTCCAGCATCTCCACGATCTGCGTGGGGCCCTTCTGCATTTTGCCACTCGACGCGCCTAACCGGTTGCTGGCCCGCTGGCTAGTGGCCATCTTGGCGACGAAATCTACGACAAACACCGCTGGTCTGGTTGCTCCAGACTGGCCCTTGCTCCCCTCCAAAGGAGCAGTTCCTCTGACCTTGCTGGTCAGAACCATCAGCTTAAACTCCTTGCCTACAACAACTGCTTTTGCCAAGGCTTGTTTGCTTCGATCAAGTCGCCGACACCGCCGACAGCGAGAGCCTGCGTGGGACAGCTCGTGACTCCACTCCTGGACGTCGTCGACCTTCAGGGACCACGTGGCTGCAGAGTCAAGCTACACCTTCCTTCCTGTTTGCACCCGACATCGCCTGGTACCCACCTGGTGCCACGCTGGTCACTGGCTAGTGACTGTGAACACTGTCCCCTCTGCTTACAGGTCTTCAACATCTCCGATCCACTCTTGGATCCACTGCATCTCTTCCCGACCGACCGCCTGCAGCACTTTTGTCTACAGGCCCCACGGAACAGATAGAAGAAACCCGACGCACTTCGAGGCCTATGCACCCGCTTCCTGTGGGTGAGGTAAAGCTGGCACTCCGGTGCCCAAGTGTGGTATTACATCTCTAGTGCCTGTGTTCCAAATCTTAAGTTCCTAGTCAACCCGGAAGATCTCCTTTGCAGTAACTTTGTACTTTTTACGCACCCATTGAAACCTATGGGAGCACGCGTGTGACTATTTGCTCTGCACACGCCACCCGTGGACCTCCTGGTCACTAACTGACGTTAGCTCCTTGTAGGCCCAGCGATTCTAGAGGCCCTAGGCCTTTTCCCTTTCCTGTTCGTGGTACTTATACCACTATTTTAGTATATGGTTCGAGTGGCCACCAGGGCCTATCCATATAAAGTGCAACTTCTGTGTATTCTGTGATAATCTTGTTTGACGATTTGTGCTCCTGTGCTCATAAAGAGACTAGGGGTTACTTTGAGAAATAAATACATATATATTTTGAATATATATCTGTGTGGTGTCCTTTCATTGGTATAAAAGGGGGTTACTATTGGTAAAACAGCTTGCTTAACACGCATCACGAGTTTAGCCTCAAAGACTGCTTAGCCTACGCTACCACTAGGGCAGCTAGTCCGAAAAGGTTGACTTACAACCACACCATAAGGGTTGCTTGGCATGGTACAAGGTGATCACTTTAACTAGTGAGCATCATATACCAGGCCAACTTCTCACATTGGTGAGCAGCGGTTGGATTTGAGCTTGCTGTGTTTTACCATTGTAATCTCTTGGTTACCAATTGAAAGATCACATAGGTACCTGTAGGTACATATAAAACAAGATTAGATATACATAAGTTCTACTGAACTTAGTTGTTGTAGAGCAAAGGGAGTAGCACACCCTGACTACAACTACTAGATAGGTTTAGTAGGTAAACCCAAGTGTAGGTAGATTGCAACACATCCACCCACACTTAAGAGCAATGGCCGGGGCAGAGGGGTCCACTGTACCCATCTCTGTTGAGAGTGACCCCCAGAGGGCACCATCCAGCTTTGCTACCCTTAATCAGAATGAGCTCAGGCATTTGGCAACTCTTAGAGGCCTTAAACAGCCCAAGAACCCAAACTCTGCTGAGCTCAGAGAGCTCTTACAGAATGATGAGAATCAGAGAGCACTCAAGAAAGCTTCCCAGTTAGCCCCCTTAGGGACAGGAACAGGAGGCCCCCCTTCTGAAGATGCCACTGAAGTACCCCTTCCCAATAGTCACCCCTTAGATGGGATGCCTACCACAGAGGATGAGAGTGAAAAGGATACTGACAGTAGTGAGGATGAAGGGAGAACTAGCCCAGTGCCAAGTGTTAAACTTGGCCCAGCTAAACCAAGGCTATTGGGGACTGACAGTGGGTTCAACCCACTGGATCTCCCCAGTGGACTTAACACAGGGCTGGGAAGGCAAAGGAATCGCTCAGGTGACTCCAATGCTTCCCATGGCTCTAGAGGCTCTCAAGGTCACTCCAGGAGAAGGATGACCACCCCTCAGAGGAGGGAACATGAGGCCAAGATGCAAGAAGCCCAGCTGAGGATCAGGAAGCAGGAGCTAGAAGTAGCCCTGATGGAAGAAAAACTGAGCAAGGCTAGGCAGCATAGAGAGAGTGGGTCTATACCCACTGGTGGCAGCAATGTCCCTAGGGACAAAGATAGGGTCTTTGACAATAGGAACCTGTCCAAGATTGTGCCCCCCTACAAAAGTGGGGATGACATCCACAAATGGATGACTGCTCTTGAGAGAGCCTGCAAAGTGCAGCAGGTTCCTGAAGACCAGTGGGCAGCAATCTTATGGCTCTCCTTTGAGGGGAGAGGCAGAGATAGACTCCTCACTGTTAGAGAAGAGGATGTCAGAAATTACAGAGTCCTGAAGAGTGTCCTAGTTGATGGGTTAGGCTTAACCACTGAACAGTACAGGTTAATGTTCAGAGACACCCAGAAGACACAGACTCAGGACTGGTCTGAATATGTGGAATGTGCCACTAAGGCTTTGGAGGGTTGGTTGCTGGGAAGTAAGGTGTCTGATTATACAGGATTGTACAATTTGATGATGAGAGAGCAGATTTTAAGTAATTGTCAAAACCAGCTTCTCCATCAACACCTGGTAGACTCAGATTTGACCTCTCCCCAAGAATTGGGAAAGAGGGCAGATAAATGGGTCAGGACCAGGATCAGGCCTAAAAACCAGGGTGGTGACCAAAAGAAAGATACCACCAAGCCTCAAGAGAAGGGTGGGGATAAAGAAAAAGAGAAACCTTCCTCAGGGCCCCAAAACTCCACCCAGGGTGGTGGGTCCCAAGCTCCCTCCTCTACCACAGCTAAAAAGCCCTACTGCCATGAGTGTAAAACTCCTGGGCATTGGAAAACTGACAGCGGTTGCCCAAGGGCTAAAAACAAAACTGTTCCTCCAATTACTCCTGTCACACCACCTATTGCTGTCAGCAGTAATCCCCCAGGTGGTGGGAGTGCCCCCAGAAATCTGGGTGGGTTTACTTGGGGAACACAGGGGGACCCTGGCTTAGCCAATTCCCCTGCAGCAGATACTCTTGTCTGTGATGGTGGCATGGGGTTTGCCAACTTCACTGCCTGTCCCAACACTTTGGGTAGGTACAGACAGGAGCCCTACATCAATGGTACAAAAGCTGAGGCCTACAGAGACACTGGAGCTAGCATCACAATGGTGGCCCATTGGCTAGTTCCCTCTGAGCAGCTTTTGCCTGGTTTCTCCTACCAGGTGACCAACATTGATGGCAAACAGAACAGTCATCCCATAGCAGAGGTATGTCTCAGCTGGGGAGGTGTCACTGGCCCTAAAAGGGTGGCAGTGTCCCCAACCTTGCCTGTAGACTGCTTACTGGGGAATGACTTAGAACTCTCAGCTTGGGCTGGAGTTGAACAAGACACCCATTCTAAAATGGTAGGCCTGTCACAAAAGGGTAGGGGGGTTGTGCCATTCACAACCCCTGTCCAAATAGATTTCCTCCCTGAAAAGGTTGGAAGGGCAGTGGTAGCCACCGCCCAGGCACAGACAGACTTCCCTGTAGAGACTGGCAGAGCTGTGACAGTCACAGCTCAAACACAAACTGAGTGCCCCCCTGAAAAGGTTGGCAAGGCTGTAATGGTCTCAGCCTATACTCAGACTGACATAGGTGTAGTGAAGCCTGAAACAATGGATCACTCCACACAAACTGAGAGTAGTGGGGAGGAAGAAAAGTCTCCCTCTCCCCAGACATTAGGAAAAGGTCAGCCTCCTCAGGGATCTGACCTCACCCCTTGTGAAGGAACTGCCCCAGAGGTAGCCAGGCCTGGCCTGGCAGAGCCTCTGATGTCAGTGGCCCCTTCCAAGGTGGGATCCAGTCTGGTGCAGGTAGCCTGCCTCTCTCTACCCTGCCTCAGTCAGCCCAGGGCTGCAGAGGTCAGGGAGGCCAGTGGACCCCCAGAGGGCCCCTGTCCACAAGAACCCCCCCATCAAAAGAATGAGGATTGCCTGGCTAGTAGCCCTAGTCAGGTGATGGGTAAAAACATTCCTGAGGGATCTCCTTTACAGGTAGTTAGGGACCTCCCCCAGGGGGATTCTGTTGGGCACAGGCAAACATGGGACCTTAGGGCCCCAAACCTGACCTGTCCCTCCAGTAAGCCCACAAAAGGGACCCAGCCTCCAGCTTTAGGTAGCCAGAGGCTGACCCTGAGAGCACAGTGCAACTCAGTTAAAGAAAGAAAGGCATCCATGGTGGAGGATGATTGGAGGAAGCTGAGGCCTCACTTTGAGGACACTCACTTCAGTACTCCATCTCAACACCAGCCTTTTACTTTGCCAAGACACACCACAGGTAGAGATTCCCTATGGTGGAGACCCTCTGATACCCTTAGGGTGAGGGATTGCTTAGTGGACCATGAGACAGGGGGTAACCATGCCAGTGCTGGTTCCTCCTTATATGGCCACTTGGGCAATATAGGCTTACCTGGTCAAGGTCAGCCTTATCTCCCTTCGTTTGGGGGGGGGTTGTGTAGGAAGGTGGATATCTGACTATGGTTACCCCCAAATTTTTGCCTAGTGTCTAGCTGGTTTTTCGACTTAGTTGGCCTGAGATCCTGCCATTCAGGCTCTCAGGCTATCTGCTCTCTCTGTAAAATGGACTCCATGTACCCTAGGTACATACCCAATTGGTTGGATCACCCTGTCAGCCCCTGTACCAGTGTACACTAGGTACCCAGGGCATTGGTGTATCCAAGGCCTGCCAGGGGCTGAAGCATGTATTATGCCACCCCAGGCTTGGCCTAACAATCTGACACAACTGGCTGATCACTCAGCTGGGGTAAGTTGGTGTAATCACCTCTTACTTAGGTGTAGTATACCTATACCTAAACTTAAATGGGACACCTGGTAACCTATAAGTCACTCCTATAGCAGGCCTTAACAATCCTGAAGGCAGAGTGCTTGGTTCCATGTGAGATGGTGCTCTGGCATGAGCTGAGCCTGTCTGCAGTGGTCGGAACAACTTCCTTCTACTGTTTCCAGATATCGTCATACCATATACTCTTAAGTGCATTATGAACCTCGCGGTTAAATGCTATCTTTGGTTTGGCTTTATCAAAACATGTCGAGTAAGGTGTCATACGAATTGGAATACTAACCCCTCGCCAATTCTGGCGACGGGGTTAGCATTCCACCCTTCTAGAGGGACACGACATGTACAGTACCTGAAACCCGGGTAAAATCAGACATAGCCTCAGCTCCACAAAATGGATGCTGCCACCACAGACACAAGTCTGCCCTCCTGCTGCTGGGAGTCCTTCCAGCTTGGGAGGTGTGGACAAAGGGTTTCCTGCCAGGGGAGGTGCGTGCACCACCCCAGACAGGATTTTGTGTATTGGTCAGGTAGGGCTTGAAAGAAACCAGACATGCCTGTGGCTCACAAGGAGCCTCGGTGCATATGCCAGTTCAAACCGGTCCTGGGGCACACCAGTCCCGGGCCTGGGGCGAGCTGGACAAAGGATTGGGGGTGTAACCACCCCCCTTCCTGGTCCCACCCTTAGGGAGGGACCTAGCAGGTAGTCCGGCCCCTAGAATCCGAATAAAGGTAGGAGCTGTGTCCTAAGACTTCAGACATCCTGGAATCAACTTGAAACTAAGAAGAAGACGGGAACTTCGACGCTCTGCCGCACAGAGGACTGAAGCCAATCTCCCCTGTGGTCAGGGAGTGACCACCTTGCTAACGCAAGCACCATCCAGCGAATCAATGTCTGCTTTGCCGCCGCCTCCCGCCGGAGCCCGAGCCCAGAGACTGACAAGACCTGGACCTCCAGACCTCTCACCGCCCGATCCACAGTCCCTGCAAAGAGGAGACCCGTGGAGGCACCGAGACACGTGGAGCCAGCCATCTTGGAACGACTACGACAAGCTGACAAGTGCAACAACCGAGGCTCCCTCCAAGTTGTGCTTCGGGTCCTGAGAAGCCCAACCCTCGAGCAGCATCTGCACCAAAGGTGAGCCCTCCAGCATTTCCACGATCTGCGTGGGGCCCTTCTGCATTTTGCCACTCGACGCGCCTAACCGGTTGCTGGCCCGCTGGCTAGTGGCCATCTTGGCGACGAAATCTACGACAAACACCGCTGGTCTGGTTGCTCCAGACTGGCCCTTGCTCCCCTCCAAAGGAGCAGTTCCTCTGACCTTGCTGGTCAGAACCATCAGCTTAAACTCCTTGCCTACAACAACTGCTTTTGCCAAGGCTTGTTTGCTTCGATCAAGTCGCCGACACCGCCGACAGCGAGAGCCTGCGTGGGACAGCTCGTGACTCGACTCCTGGACGTCGTCGACCTTCAGGGACCACGTGGCTGCAGAGTCAAGCTACACCTTCCTTCCTGTTTGCACCCGACATCGCCTGGTACCCACCTGGTGCCACGCTGGTCACTGGCTAGTGACTGTGAACACTGTCCCCTCTGCTTACAGGTCTTCAACATCTCCGATCCACTCTTGGATCCACTGCATCTCTTCCCGACCGACCGCCTGCAGCACTTTTGTCTACAGGCCCCACGGAACAGATAGAAGAAACCCGACGCACTTCGAGGCCTATGCACCCGCTTCCTGTGGGTGAGGTAAAGCTGGCACTCCGGTGCCCAAGTGTGGTATTACATCTCTAGTGCCTGTGTTCCAAATCTTAAGTTCCTAGTCAACCCGGAAGATCTCCTTTGCAGTAACTTTGTACTTTTTACGCACCCATTGAAACCTATGGGAGCACGCGTGTGACTATTTGCTCTGCACACGCCACCCGTGGACCTCCTGGTCACTAACTGACGTTAGCTCCTTGTAGGCCCAGCGATTCTAGAGGCCCTAGGCCTTTTCCCTTTCCTGTTCGTGGTACTTATACCACTATTTTAGTATATGGTTCGAGTGGCCACCAGGGCCTATCCATATAAAGTGCAACTTCTGTGTATTCTGTGATAATCTTGTTTGACGATTTGTGCTCCTGTGCTCATAAAGAGACTAGGGGTTACTTTGAGAAATAAATACATATATATTTTGAATATATATCTGTGTGGTGTCCTTTCATTGGTATAAAAGGGGGTTACTATTGGTAAAACAGCTTGCTTAACACGCATCACGAGTTTAGCCTCAAAGACTGCTTAGCCTACGCTACCACTAGGGCAGCTAGTCCGAAAAGGTTGACTTACAACCACACCATAAGGGTTGCTTGGCATGGTACAAGGTGATCACTTTAACTAGTGAGCATCATATACCAGGCCAACTTCTCACACTGGCTGAAACTCAACCAAGACAGCCTTTTGGTCATGCCAAGCTTCCTGTAAGGCCTGGCTTGCCTCAAGGTTTTTGGATGCCTTCTCCATATACTCAGCCATCCTAGAGCGGAGACCAAGTACATAGTCCACTATGTCTTGTTTAGGCTTTTTGAGAGGTAACCCCCATCCTTCCTTCACTAAACACAGTGGGCCTTTTACAGGGTGCCCAAACAACAATTCAAAGGGGCTGTAGCCAACTCCTTTTTGTGGGACCTCTCTGTAAGCAAACAGAAGGCAGGGTAGAAGGATGTCCCATCTTCGCCTGAGCTTTTCAGGTAATCCTTTGATCATACCCTTTAGGGTCTTGTTGAATCTCTCAACAAGCCCATTGCATTGTGGGTGATAAGGAGTGGTGAACTTGTAGTTGACACCCCATTACTTCCACATAGCTGTCAAGTATCCTGACATGAAGTTGGTACCTCTGTCAGAAACCACCTCCTTAGGAAACCCCACTCTGGAGAATACTCCTAGCAGGGCCCTGGCCACAACAGGGGCTGTAGTGGTCCTAAGGGGAATTGCCTCTGGATACCTGGTGGCATGATCCACTACCACCAGTATAAATCTGTGCCCAGATGCAGTGGGAGGATCCGTGGGACCCACTATATCTATTCCCACTCTTTCAAAGGGGACCCCCACCACAGGTAGTGGTATTAGGGGGGCCTTTGTTGTGCCACCTGATTTGCCACTGGCTTGGCAGGTTACACAGGAGCGACAAAACTCCTTGGTATCTTCATTCATGTGAGGCCAGTGAAAGTGAGGGACAAGCCTGTCCCAAGTCTTGTTCTGGCCTAAGTGTCCTGCTAGAGGAATATCATGGGCCAAGGTAAGAAGGAAGCCCCTAAATTGCAGAGGTATAACCAACCTCCTGGTTGCACCAGGTTTTGGGTCTCTAGCCTCTGAATAAAGGAGCCCATCATCCCAATACACTCTATGGGTACCTTGAGCATTCCCAGCAGCCTCAGCAGCAGCCAGCTGTCTGAGGGGTTCAAGAGATGGACAGGATAACTGAGCCTGCCCCAAGTCAGCCCTGGAAGGTCCCCCTGTCCCCAGAAACTCAACCTGATCAGGTTCAAGCTCTTCAGGGACAGTTTCTTCAGGGTCCTCTAGATCATCTTCCTGGGAAGGCTGATCATCACTTGGAGGCAGGGGAGAAGGCACAGCCTTAACCCTCCTGTTCTTCTTCTTGGTAGGTGCTTGGTCCATTGTTCCAGGATCCAAGACCTGTGGTTCAGTAAGGCACTTTTTGGCCTGTGACCTGGTCACAGCAAGGACATGTGGTGATATACCTAACATCTCTGCATGTGTCCTGTACTCCACTTCTGACCATAGAGAACTCTCTAGGTCATTGCCCAACAAACATTCTACTGGGAGGTCTGCACTAACCACAACCCTTTTGAGGCCAGTTACCCCTCCCCATGAGAAGTTAACAACTGCCACACTATGTGAAGTAGTGGCATTGCTGGCATTGGTCACCAGGTAATTCTCACCTGGTATGTACTGTCCAGGGTCCACAAAGCCTGGTGTCACCATAGTGACACTGGCACATGTGTCCCTGTAGGCTTGAGCCACTTTTTCATTTATTAAAGGAGTCTGTCTGTACTTGCCCAGGTTACTGGGGCTCACAGTCAGGGACAAATCCATGTCCCCATCACAGATCAAGACTGCCTGTGTCAGGGTTCTGTCTAAGTCAGAATCTCCTTCAGTTCCCATAGTGATTCCCACTACACCCTTTGTCTGGGGACCAACACTGATAACAGTAATACTGGGAGCAGGTGCCTTAAGGGCAACAGTGATGGGGGCTCCACCCTTCTTACAATCACTAGTACAGTGAGTTGTATTCTTGCAAGATTTGCACCAGGGTTTCTTTGGACCTTCTTTCTTCTTCCCTTTAGGTTGGGACCCACCCTCGTTAGTACTAGTTTGAGGCCCTGTTGAAGACTTCTGGTCTTTGGATTTCTGATCTCCACCCTTTTGGTCTGTTTTCTTCTGATCACCCCCTTGGCCCTGGTTCTGGTTCTTTTGCTTAACCCTGGTTCTGACCCATTTGTCTGCCTTATTTCCCAATTCTTGGGGAGAGGTCAGATCTGAGTCAACCAAGTGTTGATGCAGTTGCTAGTTCTGACAGTTATTTAAATTCTGTTCTCTCATCATCAAATTGTACAATCCTGTATAATCAGATACCTTACTTCCAGCAACCAACCCTCCAAAGCCTTAGTGGCACATTCAATGTATTCAGACCAGTCCTGAGTCTGTGTCTTCTGGGTGTCTCTGAACATTAACCTGTACTGTTCAGTGGTTAAGCCTAACCCATCAACTAGGACACTCTTCAGGGCTCTGTAGTTTCTGACATCCTCCTCTCTAACAGTGAGGAGTCTATCTCTGCCTCTACCTTCAAAGGAGAGCCATACGATTGCTGCCCACTGGTCTTCAGGAACCTGCTGCACTTTGCAGGCTCTCTCAAGAGCAGTCATCCATTTGTGGATGTCATCCCCACTTTTGTAGGGGGGCACAACCTTGGACAGGTTCCTATTGTCAAAGACCCTATCTTTGTCCTTAGGGACAATGCTGCCACCAGTGGGTATAGACCCACTCTCTCTAGGTTCCCTAGCCTTACTCAGTTTCTCTTCCATCAGAGCTACTTCTAGCTCCTGTCTCCTGATTCTCAGCTGAGCTTCCTGCATTCTGGCCTCATGCTCCCTCCTCTGAGGGGTGGTCATCCTTCTTCTGGAGTGACCTTGAGAGCCTCTAGAGGCATGAGAAGCATTAGACTCACCTGAGTGATTCCTCTGCCTCCCAAGCCCCTGGTTAAGTCCACTGGGGAGATCCAATGGGATGATCCCATTGTCAGTCCCCAATAGCGTTAGTTTAGCTGGGCCACGTATAACACTTGGCACTGGGCTAGTTCTCCCTTCATCCCCACTACCTTCTGTATCAGTACCCTTATCACTCTCATCCTCTGTAGTATGATTCTCATCTAAGGGGTGACTATTGGAAAGGGGTACCTCAGTAGCATCTTCAGAAGGGGGGCCTCCTGTTCCAGTCCCTAAGGGGCCTAACTGGGAGGCTTTCTTGAGAGCTTTCTGATCTTCATCAGCTTGTAAAAGCTCCCTGAGTTCAGCAGAGGTAGGGTTCTTGGGCTGTTTAAGGCCCCTGATATTTGCCAACTGCCTGAGCTCATTTTGGTTTAGGGTAGCAAAGATGAATGGTGCCCTCTGGGGGTCACTCTCAACAGAGATGGGTACATTGGACCCCTCTGCCCCAGCCATTGCTCTTAAGTGTGGGTGGATGTGTTGCAATCTACCTACACTTGGGTTTTCCTACTAAACCTATCTAGTAGTTGTAGTCAGGGTGTGCTACTCCCTTTGCTCTACAACAACTAAGTTCAGTAGAACTTAAGTATATCTATCTTGTTTTATATGTACCTACAGGTACCTATGTGATCTTTCATTTGGTAACCAAGAGATTACAATGGTAAAACACAGCAAGCTCAAATCCAACCGCTGCTCACCAATGTGAGAAGTTGGCCTGGTATATGATGTTCACCAGTTAAAGTGACCACCTTGTACCATGCCAAGCAACCCTTATGGTGTGGTTGTAAGTCAACCTTTTCGGACTAGCTGCCCTAGTGGTAGCGTAGGCTAAGCAGTTTTTGAGGCTAAACTCGTTAAAGCGTGTTAAGCAGGCTGTTTTACCAAATGTAACCCCCCTTTATACCAATGAAAGGACACCACACAGATATATATTCAAAATATATTTGTATTTATTACTCAAAGTATCCCCTAGACTCTTTATGAGCAAAGGAGCACAAATCGTTAAACAAGACAACGTTATAATATACAGAAGTTGCACTTTATATGGATGGGCCCTGGTGGCCACTTAAACCATATACTAAAATAGTGGTATAAGTACCACGAACAGGAAAGGGAAAAGGCCTAGGGCCTCTAGAATCGCTGGGCCTACAAGGAGCTAACTTCAGTTAGTGACCAGGAGGTCCACGGGTTGCGTGTGCAGTGAGGAAAGTTACTCGCGGGCTCCCATAGGGTTTCAATGGGTGCGTAAAAGTTTAAAAGTTACTGCAGAAAGGGTCTTCTGGGTGGACTACGATCTTGAGATTCAAAACACAGACACTAGAGATGTTTCTCTACACTTGGGCACCGGAGTGCCAACTTTACCTCACCCACAGGAAGCGGGTGCATAGGTCTCGAAGTGCGTCGTGTTTCTTCTATCGATTCAATGGAGCCTGATGACAAAGATGCTGCAGGCGGTCGGTCCAGAAGAGATGCGGTGCATCCAAGAGTGGATCAGAGTAGTAGAAGACCTGAAAGCAGAGGGGACAGTGTTCACAGTCACTAGCCAGTGACCGGCGTGGCACCAGGTAGGTACCAGGCGATGTCGGGTGCAAACAGGTGGTTAGGTGTAGCTTGTCTCCGCAGCCACGTGGTCCCTGAAGGTCGACGACGTCCAGGAGTCGGTTCACGAGCTGTCCCACACAGGCTCTCACTGTTGGCGGTGTCGGCGACTCGAACGAAGCAAACAAGCCTTGGCAAAGGCAGGAGTCGTGGAAAGAGTGGAAAGCTGATTGTTCTGACTAGCAAGGTCAGAGGGGCTGCTCTTTTGGAGAGCAGCTAGGGCCAGTCTGGAGCAACCAGACCAGCATTGTTGATTTCAAAATAGGTCGCCAAAATGGCCACTAGCCAACGGGCCAGGGACCGGGTGGGCGCATCGAGATGCAAAGTGCAGAGGGGCCCCACGCAGATCGTGGAGATGCTGGAGGGCTCACCTTTGGTGCAGATGCTGCTCGGTGGTTGGGCTTCTCAGGACCCAAAGCACAACTTGGAGGGAGCCTCTGTCGTTGCGCTTGCAGCTTGTCATCGGTCTTTCAAGATGGCTGGCTCCACGTGTCTCGGTGCCTCCATGGGTTCCTTCTTTGCAGGGACTGTGGATCGGGTGGTGAGAGGTCTGGAGGTCCAGGTCTTGTCGGGCTGTGGGCTCAGGCTCCGGCAGAAGGCGGCGGCAAAGCAGACGTTGAATAGCTGGTTGGTGTTTGTGTTAGCAAGATGGTCACTCCCTGACCATAGGGGAGATTTCCTTCTGTCCTCTGTGCAGCAGAGCGTCAAAGTTCCCGTCTTCTTCTTGTGGTTAAGTTGATTCCAGGATGTCTGAAGTCTTAGAACACAGCTCCTACCTTTAAGCGGATTCTAGGGGCCGGACTACCTGCTAGGTCCCTCCCTAAGGGTGGGACCAGGAAGGGGGGTGGTTACACCCCCAATCCTTTGTCCAGCTCGCCCCAGGTCCGGGGCTGGTGTGCCCCAGGACCGGATTGAACTGGCATATGCACCGAGGCTCCTTGTGAGCCACAGGCATGTCTGGTTTCTTTCAAGCCCTACCTGACCAATACACAAAATCCTGTCTGGGGTGGTGCTCGCACCTCCCCTGGCAGGAAACCCTTTGTCCACGTCTCCCAAGCTGGAAGGACTCCCAGCAGCAGGAGGGCAGACTTGTTTCTGTGGTGGCAGCATCCATTTTGTGGAGCTGAGGCTATGTTTGATTTTACCCGGGTTTCAGGTACTGTACATGTCGTGTCCCTCTAGAAGGGTGTATTGCTAACCCCGTCGCCAGAATTGGCGAGGGGTTAGTATTCCAATTCGTATGACACCTTACTTGACATGTTTTGATAAAGCCAAACCAAAGATAGCATTTAACCGCGAGGTTCATAATGCACTTAAGAGTATATGGTATGGCTATATCTGGAAACGGTAGAAGGAAGTTGTTCCGACCACTGCAGACAGGCTCAGCTCATACCAGAGCACCATCTCACATGGAACCAAGCACTCTGCCTTCAGGATTGTTAAGGCCTGCCATATGAGTGACTTATAGGTTAACATGTGTCCCATTTAAGGTTAGGTATAGGTATACTACACCTAAGTAAGAGGTGGTTACACCAACTTACCCCAGCTGAGTGATCAGCCAGTTGTGTCAAATTGCTAGGCCAGGCCAGGGGTGGCACAATACATGCTTCAGCCCCTGGTAGGCCTTAGATACACCAATGCCCAGGGTACCTAGTGTACACTGGTACAGGGGCTCACAGGGTGATCCACTTCCAATTGGTTATGCACCTATAGTGCATAGTGTCAATTTAGTTAGAGAGAACAGCAGGCTGGGGGTCTGATTAGCAGGCCCACAGCCTCAATATGTCAAAAACCAGTGAAGCAAAAAGCAAAAATTTGGGGTGACCATAGGATAGCAGACCCTACTCTCCTACAGGTGTGTGGATGGATGGGTGGTTGTATGTGTGTGGTTGTGTGTGGTTGTGTGTGGTTGTGTGTGTGGTTGTGTGTGTGTGGATGTGTGTGTGGTTGTGTGTGTGGTTGTGTGTGGTTGTGTATGTGTGGTTGTATGTGTGGTTGTGTGTGTGGTTGTGTGTGTGGTTGTGTGTGTTGTTGGGTGTGTGTGGTTGTGTGTGTGGTTGTGTATGTGGTTGTGTGTGTGAGTGCGGTTGAGGGTGCAGTTGTGGGTGTGTGGGTGGATGTGTGGTTGTGTGTGGTTGTGTGTGTGGTTGTGGTTGTGTGTGTGGGGTGTTGTATGTGGTTATGTGTGTATGGTTGTGTGTGTGGGTGTGTGTGTGTGTGTGTGGTTTTGTGTGTGTGGTTGTGTGTGTGTGTGGTTGTGCATGTGTGGTTGTGTGTGTGGTTGTGTGTGTGGTTGTGGTGTGGTTGTGTGTGTGGTTGTGTGTGTGTGTTGCTGTGTGTGTGGTTGTGTGTGTGGTTGTGTATGTGGTTGTGTATGTGTATGTGTGGTTGTGTGTGTGGTTGTGTATGTGGTTGTGTGTGTGGGTGTGAGTGTGGTTGAGGGTGCAGTTGTGGGTGTCGTTGTGGGTGTTTGGGTGGATGTGTGATTGTGCGTGTGTGGTTGTGTGTGTATAGTTGTGTGTGTTTGGTTATGTGTGTGGTTGTGTGTGAGTGGTTGTGTGTGTGTGGCTGTGTGTGTGTGGTTGTGTGTGTGTGTGTTTGTGGTTGTGTGTGAGTGTGTGGTTGTGTGTTGGGTTTTGTGTGTGTGTGGTTGTGTGTGTGGTTGTGTGTGTGTGATTGTGTATTTGGTTGTGTATGTTGTTGTATGTGGCGTGTGTGTGTGTGTGGTTGTGTATGTGGTTGTGTGTGTGCAGTTGTGTGTGGTTGTGTGTGTGTGGTTGTGTGTATGGTTGTGGTTATGTGTGTGCTTGTGTGTGTGCTTGTGTGTGTGGTTGTGTGTGTCTGTGCTTGTGTGTGTGCTTGTGTGTGTGGTTGTTTGTGTGTGTGGTTGTGTGTGTGGTTGTGTGTGTGGTTGCGGTTGTGTGTGTGTGTGGTTGTGGGTGTGGGTGTGTGTTTTGGTGTGTGGTTGTGTGTGTCATTGTGTGTGTGTGGTAGTGTGTGTGTGTGGTTGTGTGTGTGGTTGTATGTGTGGTTGTGTATGTGGTTGTGTGTGGTTGCGTGTGTGTGGTTGCGTCTGTGTGGTTGTGTGTGTGTGTGGTTGTGTGTGTGTGGGTGTGAGTGTGGTTGAGGATGAAATTGTGGGTGCGGTTGTGGGTGTGTGGGTGGATGTGTAGATGGGTGTGTGGGTGGATGTGTGGTTGTGTGTGTGTGGTTGTGTGTGTGTGGTTGTGTGTGTGTGGTTGTATGTGGTTGTGTGTGCTGTTGTGTGTGTGGTTGTGTGTGTGGTTGTGTGTGTATGGCTGTGTGTGGTTGTGTGTGCGGTTGTGTGTGTGGTTGTGTGTATGAGTGCAGTTGTGGATGCAGGTGCGGTTGTGGGAGCGGTTGTGAGTGTGTGTGTGGATGTGTGTGTTGTGTGTGTGGTTGTGTGTGTGCTTGTGTGTGTGCTTGTGTCTGTGGTTGTTTGTGTGTGGTTGTGTGTGTGGTTGTGAGTGGTTTTGTGTGTGTGTGGTTGTGTGTGTCATTGTGTGTGTGGTTGTTTGTGTGTGGTAGTGTGTGTGTGGTTCTGTGTGTGTGTGGTTGTGTGCGTGTGTGGTTGTGTGGGTGTTGTTGTGTGTATGTGGTTGTCTGTGGGTGTGAGTGTGGTTGAGGGTGTGATTGTGGGTGTGTGGGTGGATGTGTGGCTGTGTGTGTGGTTGTGTGTGTGGTGTGTGTGGTTGTGTGTGTGTTTGTATGGTTGTGTGGGTATTGTGTGTGTGTGGTTGTGTGTGTGGGTGTGAGTGTGGTTGAGGGTGTGATTGTGGGTGTGTGGGTGGATGTATAGTTGGGTGTGTGGATGGATGGGTGGTTGTGTGTGTGTGGTTGTGTGTGGTTGTGTGTGGTTTTGTGTGTGGTTGTGTGTGTGTGGATGTGTGTGTGGTTATGTGTGTGGTTGTGTGTGTGGTTGTGTGGATGTGTGGTTGTGTGTGTGTGGTTGTGTGTGTGGTTGTGTGTGTGGTTGTGTGTGTGGTTGTGTGTGTGGATGTGTGTGTGGATGTGTGTGTGGATGTGTGTGTGGATGTGTGTGTGGATGTGTGTGTGATTGTGTGTGGTTGTGTGTGTGATTGTGTGTGTGGTTGAGTGTATGGTTGTGGTTGTGTGTGTGTGTGGTTGTGTGTGTGGTTGTGTGTGGTTGTGGGTGTGGTTGTGGGTGTGGTTGTATATGTGTGTTTGTGGGTGTGGTTGTTTGTGTGGTTGTGTGTGTGGTTGTGTTTGTTGTTGTGTGTGTGGTTGTGTGTGTGGGTATGTGTGTGTGTGGGTATGTGTGTGTTTGTGGTTGTATGTGTGTGGTTGTGTGTGAGGTTGTGTGTGTGGTTGTGTGTATGGTTGCATGTGTGGTTGTGTTGGTGTGGTTGTGTGTGTGTGTGTGGTTGTGTGTGTGGTTGTGTGTGTGGTTGTGTGTGTGTGGTTGTGTGTGTGGGTATGAGTGCAGTTGAGGGTGTGATTGTGGGTGCGGTTGTATGGGTTGATATGTGGTTGTGTGTGGTTGTGTGTGTGGTTTTGTGTGTATGGTTGTGTGTGTGTGGTTGTGTGTGTGGCTGTGTGTGTGGTTGTGTATCTGTGTGGTTGTGTGTGTGGTTGTGTGCATGAGTGTGGTTGTGTGTGTGGTTGTGTGTGTGGTTGTGTGTGTGTGGTTGTGTGTGTGGGGTTGTATGTGTAGTTGTGTGTGGGTGTGGGTATGGGTGTGTGTGGTTGTGTGTATGTGGTTGTGTGTGGTAGTGTGTGGGTGTGAGTACGGTTATGGGTGCAGTTGTGGGTGTGTGGGTGGATGTGTGGTTATGTGTGGTTGTGTGTGTGGTTGTGTTTGTGGGTGTGAGTGCGGTTGAGGGTGCAGTTGTGGGTGTTTGGGTGGATGTGTGGTTGTCTGAGTGTGGTTGTGTGTGATTGTGTGTGGTTGTGTGTGTGGTTGTGTGGTTGTGTGTGTGGTTGTGTGTGTGGTTGTGTATGTGTGTGGTTGTGTGTGTGTGTGTGGTTGTTTGTGTGTGTGGTTGTGTGTGTGGTTTTGTGTATGTGGTTGTGTGTGTGGTTGTGTATTTAGTTGTGTATGTGGTTGTGTGTGGTGTGTGTGATTGTGTATGTGTGGTTGTGTGTGTGTGTGGTTGTATGTGTGGTTGTGTGTGTGTGTGCAGTTGGGTGTGGTTGTGTGTGTGTGTGCGCGGTTGTGTGTATGGTTGTGGTTGTGTGTGTGGTTGTGTTTGTGATTGTATGTGTGTTTGTGGGTATGGTTGTGTGTGGTTGTGTGTGTGTGGTTGTGTGTGTGTGGTTGTGTGTGTGGTTGTGTGTGCGTGTGGTTGTGTGTTCAGTTGTGTTTGGTTGTGTGTGTGTGTGCGGTTGTGTGTATGGTTGTGTGTGTGGTTGTGTGTGGTTATATGTGTGGTTGTGTGTGGTTGGGGTTGTGTGTGGTTGGGGTTGTGTGTGTGTGGTTGTGTGGGTGTGGTTGTGTATGTGGTTGTGTGTGTGGTTCTGGGTATGTGTGTTGTGTCTGTGTTTGTGTGTGCGTGGTTGTGTGTGGTTGTGTGTGTAGTTGTTTGTATGGTTGTGGTTGTGTGTATGGTTGTGTGTGGTTGTGTGTGTGGTTGTGTGTGTGGTTGTGGGTGTGGTTGTGTTGGTGTGGTTGTATGTGTGGTTGTGTGTGGTTGGTTGTGGTTGTATGTGTGTGTGTGTGTGTGTGTGGGGTTATGGGTGTGGTTGGGTGTGGTTGTGTGTTAGGTTGTGTGTGTGGTTGTTTGTGGGTGTGTGTGTGGTTGTGTGTGTGGTTGTGTGTGTGGTTGTGTGTGTGGTAGTGGTTCTGAGTGGGTGTGGTTGTGTGTGTGGTTGTGTGTGTGTGGTTGTGTGTGTGGTTGTATGTGTGGTGTGTGTGTGGTTGTGTGTGTATGTGTGTGTGGTTGTGTGGGTGTTGTTGTGTGTGTGGTTATGTGTGAGTGTGGTTGCGGGTGTGATTGTGGGTGGGTGTGTGGGTGGATGTGTGGTTGGGTGTGTGGTTGTGTGTGCTGTTGTGTGTGTGGTTGTGTGTGTGGTTGTGTTTGTGGTTGTGTGTGTGTGGATGTGTGTGTGGTTGTGTGTGTGTGGATGTGTGTGTGGTTGTGTGTGTGTGGTTGTGTGTTTGGTTGTGTGTGTGGTTGTGTGGATGTGTGGTTGTGTGTGTGTGGTTGTGTGTGTGGATGTGTGTGTGTGTGGATGTGAGTGTGGTTGTGTGTGTGGTTGTATGTGTGGCTGTGTTTGTGATTGTGTGGTTGTGGTTGTGTGTGTGGTTGTGTGTGGTTGTGGGTGTGTGCACGGTTGTGGGTGCAGTTGTGAGTGTGTGTGTGTGTGTGGATGTGTAGTGTGTGTGTGGTTGTGCGGTTGTGTGTGCTTGTGTGTGTGGGTGCTTGTGTGTGTGGTTGTGGTTGTGTGTGTGGTTGTGTGTGTGGTTGTTTGTGTGGTTTTGTGTGAGGTTGTGTATGTGTGGTTGTGTATTTGGTTGTGTGTGTGTGGTTGTATGTGTGGTTGTGTGTATGTGGTTGTGTGTGCGGTTGGGTGTGTGTGGTTGTGTGTGTGGTTGTGTGTGTGGTTATGTGTGTGAGTGCGGTTGAGGGTGCAGTTGTGGGTGTGTGGGTGAATGTGTGGTTGTGTGTGGTTGTGTGTGTGGTTGTGGTTGTGTGTGTGGTTGTGTGTGTGGTTATGTGTGTGTGGTTATGTGTGTGTGGTTGTATGTGTGGTTGTGTGTGTGTGTGTGGTTGTGTGTGTGGTTGTGTGTGTGGTTGTGTGTGTGGTTGTGTGTGTGTGTGTTGCCATGTGTGTGGTTGTGTGTGTGGTTGTGTATGTGGTTGTGTATATGTGGTTGTGTGTGGTTGTGTGTGTGGTTGTGTGTGTGGTTGTGTGTGTGGGTGTGAGTGTGGTTGAGGGTGCAGTTGTGGGTGCGGTTGTGGGTGTTTGGGTGGATGTGTTATTGTGTGTGTGTGGTTGTGTGTGTATGGTTGTGTGTGTGTGGTTATGTGTGTGGTTGTGTGTGAGTGGTTGTGTGTGTGTGTGTGTTGGTGTGTGGTTTTGTGTGTGTGGTTGTGTATGTGGTTGTGTTTGGTTGCGTGTGTGTGGTTGCGTGTGTGTGGTTGTGTGTGTGGTTGTGTGTGGGTGTGAGTGTGGTTGAGGATGCAATTGTGGGTGCAGTTGTGGGTGTGTGGGTGGATGTGTAGATGGGTGTGTGGGTGGATGTGTGGTTGTGTGTGGGTGGATGTGTGGTTGTGTGTGGTTGTGTGTGCTGTTGTGTGTGCTGTTGTGTGTGTGTGGTTGTGTGTGTATGTGTGTGTGGTTGTGTGGGTGTTGTTGTGTGTGTGGTTATGTGTGAGTGTGGTTGCGGGTGTGATTGTGGGTGTGTGGGTGGATGTGTGGTTGGGTGTGTGGTTGGGTGTGTGGTTGTGTGTGTGGTTGTGTATGTGGTTGTGTATGTGTGGTTGTGTGTGGTTGTGTGTGTGGTTGTGTGTGTGGGTGTGAGTGCGGTTGAGGGTGCAGTTGTGGGTGCGGTTGTGGGTGTTTGGGTAGATGTGTTATTGTATGTGTGTGGTTGTGTGTGTATGGTTGTGTGTGTGTGGTTATGTGTGTGGTTGTGTGTGAGTGGTTGTGTGTGTGGGGTTGTGTGTGTATGGCTGTGTGTGTGGTTGTGTGTGTGTGTGGTTGTGTGTGTATGGTTGTGTGTATGGTTGTGGTTGTGTGTGTGGTTGTGTGTATGAGTGCAGTTGTGGATGCAGGTGCGGTTGTGGGTATGGTTGTGAATGTGTGTGTGGATGTGTGGTTGTGTGTGATTGTGTGTGTGTGGTTGTGTGTGGTGTGTGTATGTGTTGTGTGTGTGGTTGTGTGTGTGTGTGCTTGTGTGCGTGCTTGTGTCTGTGGTTGTTTGTGTGTGGTTGTGTGTGGTTGTGGTTGTGAGTGGGTGTGGGTGTGGTTGTCAGTGTGTGGTTGTGTGTATCATTGTGTGTGTGGTTGTGTGTGTGTGTTAGTGTGTGTGTGTGGTTGTGTGTGTGTGTGGTTGTGTGCGTGTGTGGTTGTGTGGGTGTGTGGTTGTGTGGGTGTTGTTGTGTGTATGTGGTTGTGTGTGTGGGTGTGAGTGTGGTTGAGGGTGTGATTGTGGGTGTGTGGGTGGATGTGTTGCTGTGTGTGTGGTTGTGTGTGTGGTGTGTGTGGTTGTGTGTGTGTGGTTGTGTGGGTGTTTTTGTGTGTGTGTGTGGTTGTGGTTGTGGTTGTGTGTGTGGGTGTGAGTGTGGGTTTGGGTGTGGTTGTGGGTGTGTGGGTGGATGTGTGATTGGGTGTGTGGATAGATGGGTGGTTGTGTGTGTATGGTTGTGTGTGGTTGTGTGTGTGGTTGTGTGTGTGTGGATGTGTGTGTGGTTGTGTGTGTGGTAGTGTGTGTGGTTGTGTGGATGTATGGTTGTGTGTGTGGTTGTGTGTGTGGATGTGTGTGTGTGTATGTGTGTGTGGTTGTGTGTGTGATTGTGTGTGGTTGTGTGTGTGATTGTGTGTGTGTGGTTGAGTGTATGGTTGTGTGTGTGTGTGTGGTTGTGTGGTTGTGTGTGTGGTTGTGTGTGGTTGTGGGTGAGTGTGTTGTTGTGGGTGTGGTTGTATGTGTGTGTTTGTTGGTGTGGTTGTTCGTGTGGTTGTGTGTGTGTGTGGTTGTGTTTGTGGTTGTGTGCGTGTTGTGTGTGGTTGTGTGCGTGTTGTGTGTGGTTGTGTGTGTGGGTGTGTGTGTGTTTGTGGTTGTGTGTGTGTGGTTGTGTGTGAGGTTGTGTGTGTGGTTGTGTGTATGGTTATGTGTGTGTGGTTGTGTTGTTGTGGTTGTATGTGTGGTTGTGTGTGTGTGTGGGTTTGTGTGTGGTTGTGTGTGTGGTTGTGTGTGTGTGGTTGTGTGTGTGGGTATAAGTGCAGTTGAGGGTGTGATTGTGGGTGCGGTTGTATCGGTGGATATGTGGTTGTGTGTGGTTGTGTGTGTGGTGGTGTGTGTGTGGTTGTGTGTAGTTGTGTGTGTGTGGTTGTGTGTGTGTGGCTGTGTGTGTGGTTGTGTATCTGTGTGGTTGTGTGTGTGGTTGTGTGCGTGAGTGTGGTTGTGTGTGTGGTTGTGGGTGTGGTTGTGTGTGTGTGGTTGTGTGTGTGGGGTTGTATGTGTGGGGTTGTATGTGTAGTTGTGTGTGGGTGTGGGTATGGGTGTGTGTGGTTGTGTGTATGTGGTTGTGTGTGTGCTAGTGTGTGTGGGTGTGAGTGCGGTTATGGGTGCAGTTGTGGGTGTGTGGGTGGATGTGTGGTTATGTGTGGTTGTGTGTGTGGTTGTGTGTGTGTGGTTGTGTGTGGGTGTGTGTGGTTGTGTGTGTGTGTGGTTGTGTGTGTGGTTGTGTATGTGTGTGGTTGTGTGTGTGTGGTTGTTTGTGTGTGTGGTTGTGTGTCAGGTTGTGTGTGTGGTCGTGAGTGTGGTTTTGTGTGTGTGGTTGTGTGTGTGGTTGTGTATTTAGTTGTGTGTGTGGTTGTGTGTGGTGTGTGTGATTGTATATGTGTGGTTGTGTGTGTGGTTGTATGTGTGGTTGTGTGTGTGTGCAGTTGGGTGTGGTTGTGTGTATGTGCGTGGTTGTGTGTATGGTTGTGATTGTGTGTGTGGTTGGGTTTGTGGTTGTGTGTGTTTGTGGGTATGGTTGTGTGTGGCTGTGTGTGTTTGGTTGTGTGTGTGCGGTTGTGTGTATGGTTGTGTGTGTGGTTGTGTGTGGTTGTATGTGTGGTTGTGTGTGGTTGGGGTTGTTTGTGGTGGTGTGGTTGTGTATGTGGTTGTGTGTGTGGTTCTGGGTATGTGTGTTGTGTCTGTGTTTGTGTGTGCGTGGTTGTGTGTGTGGTTGTTTGTATGGTTGTGGTTGTGTGTATGGTTGTGTGTGGTTGTGTGTGTGGTTGTGGGTGTGGTTGTGTATGTGGTTGTGTTGGTGTGGTTGTATGTGTGGTTGTGTGTGTGGTTGGTTGTGGTTGTATGTGTTTGTGTGTGTGTGTGTGGTTATGGGTGTGGTTGGGTGTGGTTGGGTGTGGTTGTGTGTTAGGTCGTGTGTGTGGTTGCATGTATGTGGTTGTGTGTGTGGTTGTGTGTGTGGGTGTGAGTGTGGTTGAGGATGCAATTGTGGGTGCGGTTGTGGGTGTGTGGGTGGATGTGTAGATGGGTGTGTGGGTGGATGTGTGGTTGTGTGTGTGTGGTTGTGTGTGGTTGTGTGTGGTTGTGTGTGCTGTTGTGTGTGCTGTTGTGTGTGCTGTTGTGTGTGTGTGGTTGTGTGTGTGTCTGTGTGTGTATGGCTGTGTGTGTGGTTGTGTGTGGTTGTGTGTGTGTGGTTGTGTGTGTATGGTTGTGTGTATGGTTGTGGTTGTGTGTGTGGTTGTGTGTATGAGTGCAGTTGTGGATGCAGGTGCGGTTGTGGGTGCGGTTGTGAGTGTGTGTATGGATGCGTGGTTGTGTGTGATTGTGTGTGTGTGGTTGTGTGTGGTGTGTGTATGTGTTGTGTGTGTGGTTGTGTGTGTGTGTGCTTGTGTGTGTGCTTGTGTCTGTGGTTGTTTGTGTGTGGTTGTGTGTGTGGTTGTGGTTGTGAGTGGGTGTGGGTGTGGTTGTCGGTGTGTGGTTGTGTGTGTCATTGTGTGTGTGGTTGTGTGTGTGTGTTAGTGTGTGTGTGTGGTTGTGTGTGTGTGGTTGTGTGCGTGTGTGGTTGTGTGGGTGTTGTTGTGTGTATGTGGTTGTGTGTGTGGGTGCGAGTGTGGTTGAGGGTGTGATTGTGGGTGTGTGGGTGGATGTGTGGCTGTGTGGGTGGATGTGTGGCTGTGTGTGTGGTTGTGTGTGTGGTGTGTGTGGTTGTGTGTATGTGTGGTTGTGTGGGTGTTTTGTGTGTGTGTGGTTGTGGTTGCGTGTGTGGGTGTGAGTGTGGTTGTGGGTGTGATTGTGGGTGTGTGGGTGGATGTGTGGTTGGGTGTGTGGATGGATGGGTGGTTGTGTGTGTATGGTTGTGTGTGGTTGTGTGTGGTTGTGTGTTTGGTTGTTTGTGTGTGGATGTGTGTGTGGTTGTGTGTGTGGTTGTCTGTGTGGTAGTGTGTGTGGTTGTGTGGATGTGTGGTTGTGTGTGTGGTTGTGTGTGTGGATGTGTGTGTGGATGTGTGTGTGGATGTGTGTGTGGATGTGTGTGTGGATGTGTGTGTGGATGTGTGTGTGGATGTGTGTGTGGTTGTGTGTGTGATTGTGTGTGGTTGTGTGTGTGATTGTGTGTGTGTGGTTTTGTGTGTGTGGTTGTGTGTGTGTGGTTGTGTGTGTGTGTGTGGTTGTGTGTGTGGTTGTGTGTGGTTGTGGGTGAGTGTGTGGTTGTGGGTGTGGTTGTATGTGTGTGTTTTTTTGTGTGGTTGTTTGTGTGGTTGTGTGTGTGTGGTTGTGTTTGTGGTTGTGTGTGTGGTTGTGTGTGTGGGTATGTGTGTGTTTGTGGTTGTGTATGTGTGGTTGTGTGTGAGGTTGTGTGTGAGGTTGTGTGTGTGGTTGTGTGTATGGTTATGTGTGTGTGGTTGTGTTGTTGTGGTTGTGTGTGTGGTTGTGTGTGTGGTTGTGTGTGTGTGGTTGTGTGTGTGGGTATGAGTGCAGTTGAGGGTGTGATTGTGGGTGCGGTTGTATCGGTGGATATGTGGTTGTGTGTGGTTGTGTGTGTGGTGGTGTGTGTGTGGTTATGTGTAGTTGTGTGTGTGTGGTTGTGTGTGTGGCTGTGTGTGTGGTTGTGTATCTGTGTGGTTGTGTGTGTGGTTGTGTGCGTGAGTGTGGTTGTGTGTGTGGTTGTGTGTGTGTGGTTGTGTGTGGGGGGTTGTATGTGTAGTTGTGTGTGGGTGTGGGTATGGGTGTATGTGGTTGTGTGTATGTGGTTGTATGTGTGGTAGTGTGTGTGGGTGTGAGTGCGGTTATGGGTGCAGTTGTGGGTGTGTGGGTGGATGTGTGGTTATGTGTGGTTGTGTGTGTGGTTGTGTGTGTGGGTGTGAGTGCGTATGAGGGTGCAGTTGTGGGTGTGGTTGTGGGTGTTTGGGTGGATGTGTGGTTGTCTGTGTGTGGTTGTTTGTGTGTGGTTGTGTGTGGTTGTGTGTGGTTGTGTGTATGGTTGTGTGGTTGTGTGTGTGGTTGTGTGTGTGTGTGGTTGTGTGTGTGTGGTTGTGTATGTGTGTGGTTGTGTGTGTGTGGTTGTGTGTGTATGGATGTGTGTGTGGTTATGTGTGTGATAGTATGTGTGGTTGTGTGTGTGGTTGTGTGTGTGGTTGTGTGGATGTGTGGTTGTGTGTGTGTGGTTGTGTGTCAGGTTGTGTGTGTGGTTGTGTATGTGGTTTTGTGTGTGTGGTTGTGTGTCATGTTGTGTGTTTAGTTGTGTATGTGGTTGTGTGTGGTGTGTGTGATTGTGTATGTGTGGTTGTGTGGTTGTGTGTGTGTGCAGTTCGGTGTGATTGTGTGTGTGTGCGCGGTTGTGTGTATGGTTGTGGTTGTGTGTGTTGTTGTGTTTGTGGTTGTGTGTGTTTGTGGGTATGGTTGTGTGTGGTTGTGTGTGTGTGGTTGTGTGTGTGTGGTTGTGTGTGGGTGTGGTTGTGTGTGGGTGTGGTTTTGTGTTCAGTTGTGTTTGGTTGTGTGTGTGCGGTTGTGTGTATGGTTGTGTGTGTGGTTGTGTGTGGTTGTATGTGTGGTTGTGTGTGGTTGGGGTTGTGTGTATGGTTGTGTGTGGTTGTGTGTGTGGTTGGTTGTGGTTGTATGTGTGGTTGTGTGTGTGGTTGGTTGTGGTTGTATGTGTGTGTGTGTGTGTGTGTGTGTGGTTGTGGTTGGGTGTGGTTGGGTGTGGTTGTGTGTGTGGTTGTGTGTGTGTGGTTGTGTGTGTGGTTGTGTGTGTGGTTGTGTGTGTGGTTGTGTGTGTGGTTGTTTGTATGTGGTTGTGTGTGTGGTTGTGGTTCTGAGTGGGTGTGGTTGTGGGTGTGGGTATGGTTGTGGGTGTGTGGTTGTGTGTGTCATTGTGTGTGTGGTTGTGTGTATGTGGTAGTGTGTGTGTGGTTCTGTGTGTGTATGGTTGTGTGTGTGTGGTTGTGTGTGTATTTGGTTGTGTGTGTGGTTGTGTGTGTGGTTGTATGTGTGGTTGTGTGTGTGGTGTGTGTGGTGTGTGTGTGGTTGTGTGTGTGTGGTTGTGTGGGTTTTGTTGTGTGTGGTTGTGTGTATGAGTGTGGTTGAGGGTGTGATTGTGTGGGTAGATGTGTGGTTGGGTGTGTGGCTGTGTGTGGTTGTGTGTGCTGTTGTGTGTGTGGTTGTGTGTGTGTGGTTGTGTGTGTGGTTGTGTGTATGTGGATGTGTTTGTGGTTGTGTGTGTGTGGTTGTGTGTGTGGTTGTGTGGTTGTGTGGTTGTGGTTGTGTGTGTTGTATGTATGTGTTGTGTGTGTGGTTGTGTGTGTGTGCTTGTGTGTGTGCTTGTTTCTGTGGTTGTTTGTGTGTGGTTGTGTGTGTGGTTGTGGTTGTGAGTGGGTGTGGGTGTGGTTGTCAGTGTGTGGTTGTGTGTGTCATTGTGTGTGTGGTTATGTGTGTGTGTTAGTGTGTGTGTGTGGTTGTGTGTGTGTGGTTGTGTGTGTGTGTGGTTGTGTGGGTGTTGTTGTGTGTATGTGGTTGTGTGTGTGGGTGTGAGTGTGGTTGAGGGTGTGATTGTGGGTGTGTGGGTAGATGTGTGGCAGTGTGTGTGGTTGTGTGTGTGGTGTGTGTGGTTGTGTGTGTGTGTGGTGTGTGTGGTTGTGTGTGTGTGTGGTTGTGTGGGTGTTTTTGTGTGTGTGTGGTTGTGGTTGTGTGTGTGGGTGTGAGTGTGGTTGTGGGTGTGAGTGTGGTTGTGGGTGTGATTGTGGGTGTGTGGGTGGATGTGTGGTTGGGTGTGTGGATGGATGGGTGGTTGTGTGTGTATGGTTGTGTGTGGTTGTGTGTGGTTGTGTGTATGGTTGTGTGTGTATGGATGTGTGTGTGGTTATGTGTGTGGTAGTATGTGTGGTTGTGTGTGTGGTTGTGTGTGTGGTTGTGTGGATGTGTGGTTGTGTGTGTGTGGTTGTGTGTGTGGTTGTGTGTGTGGTTGTGTGTGTGGATGTGTGTGTGGATGTGTGTGTGAGGTTGAGTGTATGGTTGTGTGTGGTTGTGTGTGTGTGTGTGGTTGTGTGTGGTTGTGTGTGGTTGTGTGTGAGTGTGTGGTTGTGGTTGTGGGTGTGGTTGTGGGTGTGGTTGTTTGTGTGGTTGTGTGTGTGTGGTTGTGTTTGTGGTTGTGTGTGTGTTGTGTGTGTGGTTGTGTGTGTGGGTATGTGTGTGTTTGTGGTTGTGTGTGTGTGGTTGTGTGAGAGGTTGTGTGTGTGGTTGTGTGTATGGTTGTGTGTGTGTGGTTGTGTTGTGGTTGTGTGTGTGGGTGTGTGTGTGTGTGGGTTTGTGTGTGGTTGTGTGTGTGGTTGTGTGTGTGTGGTTGTATGTGGGTATGAGTGCAGTTGAGGGTGTGATTGTGGGTGCGGTTGTATGGGTGGATATGTGGTTGTGTGTGGTTGTGTGTGTGGTGGTGTGTGTGTGGTTGTGTGTAGTTGTGTGTGTGTTGTTTTGTGTGTGGCTGTGTGTGTAGTTGTGTATCTGTGTGGTTGTGTGTGTGGTTGTGTGCGTGTGTGTGGTTGTGTGTGTGGTTGTGTGTGTGGTTGTGTATTTAGTTGTGTATGTGGTTGTGTGTGGTGTGTGTGATTGTGTATATGTGGTTGTGTGTGTGGTTGTGTGTGTGTGCAGTAGGGTGTGGTTGTGTGTATGCGCGCGGTTGTGTGTATGGTTGTGGTTGTGTGTGTGGTTGTGTTTGTGGTTGTGTGTGTTTGTGGGTATGGTTGTGTGTGGTTGTGTGTGTGTGTGGTTTTGTGTTCAGTTGTGTTTGGTTGTGTGTGTGCGGTTGTGTGTATGGTTGCGTATGTGGTTGTGTGTGGTTGTATGTGTGGTTGTGTGTGGTTGGGGTTGTGTGTGTGTGTGGTTGTGTGGGTGTGGTTGTGTATGTGGTTGTGTGTGTGGTTCTGGGTATGTGTGTTGTGTCTGTGTTTGTGTGTGCGTGGTTGTGTGTGGTTGTGTGTGTGGTTGTTTGTATGTTTGTGGGTGTGTGTATGGTTGTGTGTGGTTGTGTGTGTGGTTGTGTGTGTGGTTGTGTGTGTGGTTGTGTTGGTGTGGTTGTATGTGTGGTTGTGTGTGGTTGGTTGTGGTTGTATGTGTTTGTGTGTGTGTGTGGTTATGGGTGTGGTTGGGTGTGGTTGGGTGTGGTTGTGTGTTAGGTTGTGTGTGTGGTTGTTTGTGTGGTTGTGTGTGTGTGGTTGTGTGTGTAGTTGTGTGTGTGGTTGTTTGTGTGTGGTTGTGTATGTGGTTGTGGTTCTGAGTGGGTGTGGGTGTGGGTGTGGGTATGGTTGTGGGTGTGTGGTTGTGTGTGTCATTGTGTGTGTGGTTGTGTGTATGTGGTAGTGTGTGTGTGGTTCTGTGTGTGTATGGTTGTGTGTGTGGTTGTCTGTGTGTGGTTGTGTGTGTGTGGTTGTGTGTGGTTGTGTGGTTGTGTGTGTGGTTGTGTGGTTGTGTGTGTGGTTGTGTGTGTGTGGTTGTGTATGTGTGTGGTTGTGTGTATGTGGTAGTGTGTGTGTGGTTCTGTGTGTGTATGGTTGTGTGTGTGGTTGTCTGTGTGTGGTTGTGTGTGTGTGGTTGTGTGTGTGTGTGGTTGTGTGTGTGGTTGTGTGTGGTTGTGTGTGTGGTTGTGTGTGTGGTTGTTTGTGTGTGTGGTTGTGTGGCGGGTTGTGTGTGTGGTTGTGTGTGTGGTTTTGTGTGTGTGGTTGTGTGTGTGGTTGTGTATATAGTTGTGTATGTGGTTGTGTGTGGTGTGTGTGATTGTGTATGTGTGGTTGTGTGTGTGTGGTTGTGTGTGTGGTTGTGTGTGTGCAGTTGGGTGTGGTTGTGTGTGTGTGCGTGGTTGTGTGTATGGTTGTGGTTGTGTTTGTGGTTGTGTGTGTTTGTGGGTATGGTTGTGTGTGGTTGTGTGTGGGTGTGGTTTTGAGTTCAGTTGTGTTTGGTTGTGTGTGAGTGTGTGCGGTTGTGTGTATGGTTGTGTGTGTGGTTGTGTGTGTGTGGTTGTGTGTGGTTGGGTTTGTGTGTGTGTGTGGTTGTGTGGGTGTGGTTGTGCATGTGGTTGTGTGTGTGGTTCTGGGTATGTGTGTTGTGTCTGTTTGTGTGTGTGTGGTTGTGTGTGGTTGTGTGTGTGGTTGTTTGTAGGGTTGTGGTTGTGTGTATGGTTGTGTGTGGTTGTGTGTGTGGTTGTGGGTGTGGTTGTGTTGGTGTGGTTGTATGTGTGGTTGTGTGTGTGGTTGGTTGTGGTTGTATGTGTTTGTGTGTGTGTGTGTGGTTATGGGTGTGGTTGGGTGTGGTTGTGTGTTAGGTTGTGTGTGTGGTTGTTTGTGTGGTTGTGTGTGTGTGGTTGTGTGTGTGGTTGTGTGTGTGGTTGTGTGTGTGGTTGTGTGTGTGGTTCTGTGTGTGGTTGTGGTTCTGAGTGGGTGTGGTTGTGGGTGTGGGTATGGTTGTGGGTGTGTGGTTGTGTGTGTCATTGTGTGTGTGGTTGTGTGTATGTGGTAGTGTGTGTGTGGTTCTGTGTGTGTATGGTTGTGTGTGTGTGGTTGTGTGTATGTGGTTGTGTGTGTGGTTGTGTGTGTGGTTGTATGTGTGGTTGTGTGTGTGGTGTGAGTGTGGTTGTGTGTGTGGTTGTGTGGGTTTTGTTGTGTGTGTGGTTGTGTGTGAGTGTGGTTGAGGGTGTGATTGTGTGGGTAGATGTGTGGTTGGGTGTGGTTGTGTGTGGTTGTGTGTGCTGTTGTGTGTGTGGTTGTGTGTGTGTGTGTGGTTGTGTGTGTGGTTGTGTGTATGTGGATGTGTGTGTGGTTGTGTGTGTGTGGTTGTGTGTGTGGTTGTGTGTTTGGTCGTGTGTGTGGTTGTGTGGATGTGTGGTTGTGTGTATGTGGTTGTGTGTGTGTGGTTGTGTGTGTGGATGTGTGTGTGGTTGTGGTTGTGAGTGGGTGTGGGTGTGGTTGTCGGTGTGTGGTTGTGTGTGTCATTGTGTGTGTGGTTGTGTGTGTGTGTTAGTGTGTGTGTGTGGTTGTGTGTGTGTGTGGTTGTGTGTGTGTGTGTGGTTGTGTGTGTGTGGTTGTGTGGGTGTTGTTGTGTGTATGTGGTTGTGTGTGTGGGTGTGAGTGTGGTTGAGGGTGTGATTGTGGGTGTGTGGGTAGATGTGTGGCTGTGTGTGTGGTTGTGTGTGTTGTGTGTGTGGTTGTGTGTGTGTGGTTGTTTTTGTGTGTGTGTGGTTGTGGTTGTGTGTGTGGGTGTGAGTGTGGTTGTGGGTGTGATTGTGGGTGTGTGGGTGGATGTGTGGTTGGGTGTGTGGATGGATGGGTGGTTGTGTGTGTGTGGTTGTGTGTGGTTGTGTGCATGGTTGTGTGTGTGTGGATGTGTGTGTGGATGTGTGTGTGGTTGTGTGTGTGGTTGTGTGTGTGGTTGTGTGTGTGGTTGTGTGGATGTGTGGTTGTGTGTGTGTGGTTGTGTGTGTGGTTGTGTGTGTGGTTGTGTGTGTGGATTTGTGTGTGGATGTGTGTGTGGATGTGTGTGTGGATGTGTGTGTGGTTGTGTGTGTGTGGTTGTGTGTAGTGGTGTGTGTGTGGTTGTGTGTGTGTGGTTGTGTGTGTGGGTATGAGTGCAGTTGAGGGTGTGATTGTGGGTGCAGTTGTATGGGTGGGTATGTGGTTGTGTGTGGTTGTGTTTGTGGTGGTGGTGTGTGTGGTTGTGTGTAGTGGTGTGTGTGTGGTTGTGTGTAGTTGTGTGTGTGTTGTTGTGTGTGTGGCTGTGTGTGTGGTTGTGTGTGTGTGTGGTTGTGTGCGTGAGTGTGGTTGTGTGTATGGTTGTGTGTGGTTGTGTGTGTGGTTGTGTGTGTGTGGTTGTATGTGTAGTTGTGTGTGGGTGTGGGTATGGGTGTGTTTGGTTGTGTGTATGTGGTTGTGTGTGTGGTTGTGTGTGTGGGTGTGAGTGCGTATGAGGGTGCAGTTGTGGGTGTGGTTGTGGGTGTTTGGGTGGATGTGTGGTTGTCTGTGTGTGGTTGTGTGTGTGTGGTTGTGGGTGTGGTTGTGGGTGTTTGGGTGGATGTGTGGTTGTCTGTGTGTGGTTGTGTGTGTGTGGTTGTGTGTGGTTGTGTGGTTGTGTGTGTGTGTGGTTGTGTATGTGTGTGGTTGTGTGTGTGTGTGGTTGTTTGTGTGTGTGGTTGTGTGTCGGGTTGTGTGTGTGGTTGTGTGTGTGGTTTTGTGTGGTTGTGTATTTAGTTGTGTATGTGGTTGTGTGTGGTGTGTGTGATTGTGTATGTGTGGTTGTGTGTGTGTGTGGTTGTGTGTGTGGTTGTGTGTGTGTGTGTGTGCAGTTGGGTGTGGTTGTGTGTGTGTGCGCGGTTGTGTGTATGGTTGTGGTTGTGTGTGTGGTTGTGTTTGTGGTTGTGTGTGTGTGTTTGTGGGTATGGTTGTGTGTGGTTGTGTGTGTGTGGTTGTGTGTGTGTGGTCGTTTGAGAGTGTGGTTGTGTAGGAGAGTAGGGTCTGCTACCCTATGGTCACCCCAAATTTTTGCTTTTTGCTTCACTGGTTTTTGACATATTGAGGCTGTGGGCCTGCCAACCAGACCCCCAGCCTGCTGTTCTCTCTACTAAATTAACACTATGCACCCTAGGTGCATAACCAATTGGAAGTGGATCACCCTGTCAGCCCCTGTACCAGTGTACACTAGGTACCCAGGGCATTGGTGTACCCAAGGCCTGCCAGGGGCTGAAGCATGTATTATGCCACCCCAGGCTTGGCCTAACAAATTTGACACAACTGGCTGATCACTCAGCTGGGGTAAGTTGGTGTAACCACCTCTTACTTAGGTGTAGTATACCTATACCTAACCTTAAATGGGACACATGTTAACCTATAAGTCACTCCTATGGCAGGCCTTAACAATCCTGAAGGCAGAGTGCTTGGTTCCATGTGAGATGGTGCTCTGGCATGAGCTGAGCCTGTCTGCAGTGGTCGGAACAACTTTCTTCTACTGTTTCCAGATATCGTCATACCATATACTCTTAAGTGCATTATGAACCTCGCGGTTAAATGCTATCTTTGGTTTGGCTTTATCAAAACATGTCGAGTAAGGTGTCATACGAATTGGAATACTAACCCCTCGCCAATTCTGGCGACGGGGTTAGCATTCCACCCTTCTATAGGGACACGACATGTACAGTACCTGAAACCCGGGTAAAATCAGACATAGCCTCAGCTCCACAAAATGGATGCTGCCACCACAGACACAAGTCTGCCCTCCTGCTGCTGGGAGTCCTTCCAGCTTGGGAGGTGTGGACAAAGGGTTTCCTGCCAGGGGAGGTGCATGCACCACCCCAGACAGGATTTTGTGTATTGGTCAGGTAGGGCTTGAAAGAAACCAGACATGCCTGTGGCTCACAAGGAGCCTCGGTGCATATGCCAGTTCAAACCGGTCCTGGGGCACACCAGTCCCGGGCCTGGGGCGAGCTGGACAAAGGATTGGGGGTGTAACCACCCCCCTTCCTGGTCCCACCCTTAGGGAGGGACCTAGCAGGTAGTCCGGCCCCTAGAATCCGCTTAAAGGTAGGAGCTGTGTCCTAAGACTTCAGACATCCTGGAATCAACTTGAAACTAAGAAGAAGACGGGAACTTCGACATTCTGCTGCACAGAAGACTGAAAGAAATCTCCCCTGTGGTCAGGGAGTGACCACCTTGCTAACGCAAGCACCATCCAGCGAATCAACGTCTGCTTTGCCGCCGCCTCCCGCTGGAGCCCGAGCCCAGAGACTGACAAGACGTGGACCTCCAGACCTCTCACCGCCCGATCCACAGTCCCTGAAAAGAAGAGACCCGTGGAGGCACCGAGACACGTGGAGCCAGCCATCTTGGAACGACGACGACAAGCTGCAAGCGCAACAACCGAGGCTCCCTCCAAGTTGTGCTTTGGGATCTGAGAAGCCCAACCCTCGAGCAGCATCTGCACCAAAGGTGAGCCCTCCAGCATCTCCACGATCTGCGTGGGGCCCTTCTGCATTTTGCCACTCGACGCGCCTAACCGGTTGCTGGCCCGCTGGCTAGTAGCCATCTTGGCGACGAACTTCAAGAAATACACCGCTGGTCTGGTTGCTCCAGACTGGCCCTTGCTCCCCTCCAAAGGAGCAGTCCCTCTGACCTTGCTGGTCAGAACCATCAGCTTATCTTGTTCTCCACAACAATTGCTATTGCCAAGGCTTGTTTGCTTTGATCAAGTCGCCGACACCGCCGACAGAGAGAGCCTGCATGGGACAGCTCGTGAACCGACTCCTGGACGTCGTCGACCTCCAGGGACCACGTGGCTGCAGAGACAAGCTACACCTTTCTTCCTGTTTGCACCCGACATTGCCTGGTACCCACCTGGTGCCACGCTGGTCACTGGCTAGTGACTGTGAACACTGTCCCCTCTGCTTACAGGTCTTCTACAACTCCGATCCACTCTTGGATCCACCGCATCTCTCCCCGACCGACCGCCTGCAGCATCTTTGTCTTCAGGCTCCACGGAACAGATAGAAGAAACCCGACGCACTTCGACACCTATGCACCCACTTCCTGTGGGTGAGGTAAAGTTGGCACTCCGGTGCCCAAGTGTAGAGTATCATCTCTAGTGCCTGTGTTTCCAATCTTGAGTTCCTAGTCCATCCGGAAGATCCTCTTTGCAGTAACTTTGTACTTTTTACGCACCCATTGAAACCTATGGGAGCACGCGTGTGACTATTTGCTCTGCACACGCCACCCGTGGACCTCCTGATCACTAACTGAAGTTAGCTCCTTGTAGGCCCAGCGATTCTAGAGGCCCTAGGCCTTTTCCCTTTTCTGTGCGTGGTACTTATACCACTATTTTAGTATATGGTTCGAGCGGCCACCAGGGCCTATCCATATAAAGTGCAACTTCTGTGTATTCTACTGTAATCTTGTTTGACGATTTGTGCTCCTGTGCTCATAAAGAGACTAGGGGTTACTTTGAGAAATAAATACATATATATTTTGAATATATATCTGTGTAGTGTCCTTTCATTGGTATAAAAGGGGGTTGCATTTGGTAAAACAGCTGGCTTAACACGCTTCACGAGTTTAGCCTCAAAGACTGCTTAGCCTACGCTACCACTAGGGCAGCTAGTCCGAAAAGGTTGACTTACAACCACACCATGAGGGTTGCTTGGCATGGTACAAGGTGATCACTTTAACTAGTGAGCATCATATACCAGGCCAACTTCTCACATTGGTGAGCAGCGGTTGGATTTGAGCTTGCTGTGTTTTACCATTGTAATCTCTTGGTTACCAATTGAAAGATCACATAGGTACCTGTAGGTACATATAAAACAAGATTAGATATACATAAGTTCTACTGAACTTAGTTGTTGTAGAGCAAAGGGAGTAGCCCACCCTGACTACAACTACTAGATAGGTTTAGTAGGTAAACCCAAGTGTAGGTAGATTGCAACACATCCACCCACACTTAAGAGCAATGGCTGGGGCAGAGGGGTCCAATGTACCCATCTCTGTTGAGAGTGACCCCCAGAGGGCACCATCCATCTTTGCTACCCTTAACCAGAATGAGCTCAGGCATTTGGCAACTCTTAGAGGCCTTAAACAGCCCAAGAACCCTACCTCTGCTGAGCTCAGAGAACTCTTGCAAAATGATGAAAATCAGAGAGAGCTCAAGAAAGCTTCCCAGTTAGCCCCCTTAGGGTCAGGAACAGGAGGCCCCCCTTCTGAAGATGCTACAGAAGTACCCCTTTCCAATAGCCATCCCTTAGATGAGAATCATACTACAGAGGAGGAAAGTGGTGAGGATACAGAAAGTAGTGAGGATGAAGGGAGAAATAGCCCAGTGCCAAGTGTTATACTTGGCCCAGCTAAACTAAGGCTATTGGGGACTGACAATGGGATCATCCCATTGGATCTCCCCAGTGGACTTAACCAGGGGCTTAGGAGGCAAAGGAATCGCTCAGGCGACTCTAATGCTTCTCATGCCTCTAGAGGCTCTCAAGGTCACTCCAGGAAAAGGATGACCACCCCTCAGAGGAGGGAACATGAGGCCAGAATGCAGGAAGCCCAGCTGAGGATCAGGAAGCAGGAGCTAGAAGTAGCCCTGATGGAAGAAAAACTGAGTAAGGCTAGGCAACCTAGAGAGAGTGGGTCTATACCCACTGGTGGCAGCATTGTCCCTAAGGACAAAGATAGGGTCTTTGATAATAGGAACCTGTCTAAGGTTGTGCCCCCCTACAAAAGTGGGGATGACATCCACAAATGGATGACTGCTCTTGAGAGAGCCTGCAAAGTACAGCAGGTTCCTGAAGACCAGTGGGCAGCAATCCTCTGGCTCTCCTTTGAAGGAAGAGGCAGAGACAGACTCCTCACTGTTAGAGAAGTGGATGTCAGAAATTACAGAGTCCTGAAGAGTGTTCTGGTTGATGGGTTAGGCTTAACCACTGAACAGTACAGGTTAATGTTCAGAGACACCCAAAAGTCACAGACTCAGGACTGGTCTGAATATGTTAAATGTGCCACTAAGGCTTTGGAGGGTTGGTTGCTGGGAAGTAAGGTATCTGATTTTACAGGATTGTATAATTTGATGATGAGAGAGCAGATTTTAAATAACTGTCAAAACCAGCAACTGCATCAACACTTGGTTGACTCTGATCTGACCTCTCCCCAAGAATTGGGAAAGAAGGCAGACAAATGGGTCAGAACCAGGGTTAAGCAAAAGAACCAGAACCAGGGCCAAGGGGGTGATCAGAAGAAAACAGACCAAAAGGGTGGAGATCAGAAATCTAAAGACCAGAAGTCTTCAACAGGGCCCCAAACTACTGCTAAGGAGGGTGGGTCCCAACAACAATCCAAGGGAAAGAAGAAAGAAGGTCAAAAGAAACCCTGGTGCAATCATTGCAAGAATACAACTCACTGGACTAGTGATTGTAAGAAGGGTGGAGCCCCCAACACTGTTGCCCCTAAGGCACCTGCTCCCAGTACTACTGTTAGCAGTGTTGGTCCCCAGACAAAGGGTGTAGTGGGAATCACTATGGGAACTGAAGGAGATTCTGACTTAGACAGAACCCTGACACAGGCAGTCTTGATCTGTGATGGGGACATTGATTTGTCCCTGACTGTGAGCCCCAGTAACCTGGGCAAGTACAGACAGACTCCTTTAATTAACGAAAAAGTGGCTCAAGCCTACAGGGACACATGTGCCAGTGTCACTATGGTGACACCAGGCTTTGTGGACCCTGGACAGTACATACCAGGTGAGAATTACCTGGTGACCAATGCCAGCAATGCCACTACTTCACATAGTGTGGCAGTTGTTAACTTCTCATGGGGAGGGGTAACTGGCCTCAAAAGGGTTGTGGTTAGTGCAGACCTCCCAGTAGAATGTTTGTTGGGCAACGACCTAGAGAGTTCTCTATGGTCAGAAGTGGAGTACAGGACTCATGCAGAGATGTTAGGTATATCATCACATGTCCTTGCTGTGACCAGGTCACAGGCCAAAAAGTGCCTCACTGAACCTCAGGTCTTGGATCCTGGAACAATGGACCAAGCACCTACCAAGAAGAAGAACAGGAGGGTCAAGGCTGTGCCTTCCCCCCTGCCTCAGAGTGATGATCAGCCTTCCCAGGAAGCTGATCTAGAGGACCCTGAAGGAACTGTCCCTGAAGAGCTTGAACCTGATCAGGTTGAGTTTCTGGGGACAGGGGGGCCTTCAAGGGCTGACTGGAGGCAGGCTCATTTATCCTGTCCCTCTCTTGAACCCCTCAGACAGCTGGCTGCTGCTGAGGCTGCTGGGAATGCTCAAGGTACCCATAAAGTTTATTGGGATGAAGGGCTCCTTTATTCAGAGGCTAGAGACCCCAAGCCTGGTGCTACCAGGAGGTTGGTTATAATTTAGGGGCTTCCTTCTTACCTTGGCCCATGATATTCCTTTAGCAGGACACTTAGGCCAGAACAAGACTTGGGACAGGCTTGTCCCTCACTTTCACTGGCCTCACATGAATGAAGATACAAAGGAGTTTTGTCGCTCCTGTGTGACCTGCCAAGCCAGTGGCAAATCAGGTGGCACAACAAAGGCCCCCCTAATACCACTACCTGTGGTGGGGGTCCCCTTTGAAAGAGTGGGAATAGACATAGTGGGTCCCATGGATCCTCCCACTGCATCTGGGCACAGATTTATACTGGTGGTAGTGGATCATGCCACCAGGTATCCAGAGGCAATTCCCCTTAGGACCACTACAGCACCTGTTGTGGCCAGGGCCCTGCTGGGAGTATTCTCCAGAGTGGGGTTTCCTAAGGAGGTAGTTTCTGACAGAGGTACCAACTTCATGTCAGGATACTTGACAGCTATGTGGAAGAAATGTGGTATCAACTACAAGTTCACCACCCCTTATCACCCACAATGCAATGGGCTTGTTGAGAGATTCAACAAGACCCTAAAGGGTATGATCAAAGGATTACCTGAAAAGCTCAGGCGAAGATGGGACATCCTTCTACCCTGCCTTCTGTTTGCTTACAGAGAGGTCCCACAAAAAGGAGTTGGCTACAGCCCCTTTGAATTGTTGTTTGGGCACCCTGTAAGAGGCCCACTGTGTTTGGTGAAGGAAGGATGGGAGTTACCTCTCAAAAAGCCTAAGCAGGACATAGTGGACTATGTACTTGGTCTCCGCTCCAGGATGGCTGAGTATATGGAGAAGGCATCCAAAAACCTTGAGGCAAGCCAGGCCTTACAGAAAGCTTGGCATGACCAAAAGGCTGTCTTGGTTGAGTTTCAGCCAGGACAGAAGGTATGGGTGTTGGAGCCAGTGGCCCCAGCAGCACTCCAAGACAAATGGTCTGGACCCCATACAATCCTGGAAAAGAAGGGAGAGGTCACCTACTTGGTAGACCTAGGAACTCCCAGGAGTCCCCACAGGGTACTCCATGTTAACAGGTTAAAAGCATATGTTGACAGGGCAGACATGGGCTTGCTCATGGCTACAGATGAGGGACAGGAGGAAGAGAGTGACCCTCTCCCAGACCTGTTGTCTCAGAACCCTGAAGATGGCTCAGTTGAAGGAGTGACCCTTGGAGGCAACCTCACTGCCCATCAGCAGACTGAATGTAGACAGGTTCTAAAATCATTTTCACATATGTTTTCCTTGATACCGAGTCAAACTGACTGGTGTACCCATGTGGTGGACACTGGTGACAGTATGCCTGTAAAGAACAAGCTTTACAGACAACCTGACCACGTCAGGGACTGTATAAAGGCTGAGGTACACAAAATGCTGGAATTAGGTGTCATTGAACCCTCAGAGAGCCCCTGGGCTAGCCCAGTGGTTCTGGTCCCCAAACCTCACACCAAAGATGGCAAGAGAGAGATGAGGTTCTGTGTGGACTACAGGGGTCTCAATGCTGTCACCAGGACAGATGCACACCCTATTCCAAGGGCAGATGAGCTCATAGACAAACTAGCTTCTGCAAAGTTTTTGAGCACATTTGACTTGACAGCTGGCTATTGGCAAATCAGATTAGCTGAGGAGTCTAAGGCCAAAACAGCATTCTCAACCCCAGGTGGGCACTACCAGTTTGTGGTGATGCCCTTTGGTCTGAAGAATGCACCTGCCACCTTCCAAAGGCTGGTGAACCAAGTCCTTACTGGGTTGGATGACTTTTGCGCAGCATATCTTGATTACATTGCTATCTTTAGCTCCACCTGGGAGGATCACCTGATCCACCTGAAGAAGGCTCTTGAGGCTCTGCAAAGGGCAGGCCTCACTATCAAGGCTACTAAGTGCCAGATAGGGCAGAGTAAGGTTGTATATTTGGGCCACCTTGTAGGTGGAGGCCAAGTTCAACCACTGGAGAGTAAGATACAATCCATCAAGGACTGGTCCCCTCCAACCACCCAGACTCAAGTTCGAGCTTTCTTGGGCTTGACTGGGTACTACAGGAAGTTTGTTAAGAACTATTGGTCCATTGTGACTCCTCTTAATGATCTGACATCCAAGAAGATGCCCAAAAAGGTTCAGTGGACAGTAAGCTGTCAAAAGGCATTTGATGACCTGAAGGGGGCCATGTGCTCTGCACCTATCCTGAAAAGTCCTGACTACTCCAAAGAGTTTATTGTCCAAACAGATGCTTCTGAGTTGGGTGTGGGAGCTGTGCTGTCACAACTTAATGTAGATGGTCAAGACCAACCCATTGCTTTTATTAGCAGAAGGTTGACCCCCAGAGAGAAGAATTGGTCAGCTATTGAGAGGGAGGCCTTTGCTGTGGTGTGGGGCCTGAAGAAGCTGAGGCCATACTTGTTTGGCACTCACTTCAAGATTCAGACCGACCATAAGCCCCTCTTGTGGCTAAATCAGATGAAGGGTGAAAACCCCAAACTGCTTAGGTGGTCCATTTCCCTACAGGGGATGGACTTTACAGTGGAGCACCGGCCAGGTACTGACCATGGGAATGCAGATGGTCTCTCCAGGTACTTCCACTTAGGACATGAAGACGAGACTGGTCAAGGCTAGTTTAATGTCCCAGCGTTTGGGGGGGGGGGGTTGTGTAGGAGAGTAGGGTCTGCTATCCTATGGTCACCCCAAAATTTTGCTTTTTGCTTCACTGGTTTTTGACACATTGAGGCTGTGGGCCTGCCAATCAGACCCCCAGCCTGCTCTTCTCTCTACTAAATTAAAACTATGCACCCTAGGTGCATAACCAATTGGAAGTGGATCACCCTGTCAGCCCCTGTACCAGTGTACACTAGGTACCCAGGGCATTGGTGTACCCAAGGCCTGCCAGGGGCTGAAGCATGTATTATGCCACCCCAGGCTTGGCCTAACAATTTGACACAACTGGCTGATCACTCAGCTGGGGTAAGTTGGTGTAATCACCTCTTACTTAGGTGTAGTATACCTATACCTAACCTTAAATGGGACACCTGGTAACCTATAAGTCACTCCTATGGCAGGCCTTAACAATCCTGAAGGCAGAGTGCTTGGTTCCATGTGAGATGGTGCTCTGGCATGAGCTGAGCCTGTCTGCAGTGGTCGGAACAACTTTCTTCTACTGTTTCCAGATATCGTCATACCATATACTCTTAAGTGCATTATGAACCTCGCGGTTAAATGCTATCTTTGGTTTGGCTTTATCAAAACATGTCGAGTAAGGTGTCATACGAATTGGAATACTAACCCCTCGCCAATTCTGGCGACGGGGTTAGCATTCCACCCTTCTATAGGGACACGACATGTACAGTACCTGAAACCCGGGTAAAATCAGACATAGCCTCAGCTCCACAAAATGGATGCTGCCACCACAGACACAAGTCTGCCCTCCTGCTGCTGGGAGTCCTTCCAGCTTGGGAGGTGTGGACAAAGGGTTTCCTGCCAGGGGAGGTGCATGCACCACCCCAGACAGGATTTTGTGTATTGATCAGGTAGGGCTTGAAAGAAACCAGACATGCCTGTGGCTCACAAGGAGCCTCGGTGCATATGCCAGTTGAAACCGGTCCTGGGGCACACCAGTCCCGGGCCTGGGGCGAGCTGGACAAAGGATTGGGGGTGTAACCACCCCCCTTCCTGGTCCCACCCATAGGGAGGGACCTAGCAGGTAGTCCGGCCCCTAGAATCCGCTTAAATGTAGGAGCTGTGTCCTAAGACTTCAGACGTCCTGGAATCAACTTGAAACTAAGAAGAAGACGGGAACTTCGACATTCTGCTGCACAGAAGACTGAAGGAAATCTCCCCTGTGGTCAGGGAGTGACCACCTTGCTAACGCAAGCACCATCCAGCGAATCAACGTCTGCTTTGCCGCCGCCTCCCGCCGGAGCCCGAGCCCAGAGACTGACAAGACCTGGACCTCCAGACCTCTCACCGCCCGATCCACAGTCCCTGAAAAGAGGAGACCCGTGGAGTCACCGAGACACGTGGAGCCAGCCATCTTGAAACGACCACGACAAGCTGACAAGTGCAACAACCGAGGCTCCCTCCAAGTTGTGCTTTGGTATCTGAGAAGCCCAACCCTCGAGCAGCATCTGCACCAAAGGTGAGCCCTCCTGCATCTCCACGATCTGCGTGGGGCCCTTCTGCATTTTGCCACTCGACGCGCCTAACCGGTTGCTGGCCCGCTGGCTAGTAGCCATCTTGGCGACGAACTTCACGAAATACACCACTGGTCTGGTTGCTCTAGACTGGCCCTTGCTCCCCTCCAAAGGAGCAGTCCTTCTGACCTTGCTGGTCAGAACCATCAGCTTATTTCATCTCCTACAACAATTGCTTTTGCCAAGGCTTGTTTGCTTCGATCAAGTCGCCGACACCGCCGACAGCGAGAGCCTGCGTGGGACAGCTCGTGAACCGACTCCTGGACGTCGTGGACCTCCAGGGACTACGTGGCTGCAGAGACAAGCTACACCTTTCTTCCTGTTTGCACCCGACATTGCCTGGTACCCACCTGGTGCCACGCTGGTCACTGGCTAGTGACTGTGAACACTGTCCCCTCTGCTTACAGGTCTTCAACATCTCTGATCCACTCTTGGATCCACTGCATCTCTCCCAGACCGACCGCCTGCAGTATCTTTGTCTTCAAGCTCCACGGAACAGATAGATGAAACCCGACGCACTTCGAGGCCTATGCACCCGCTTCCTGTGGTTGAGGTAAAGCTGGCACACCTGTGCCCAAGTGTAGTATTACATCTCTAGTGCCTGTGTTCCAAATCTTGAGTTCCTAGTCCATCCGGAAGATCCTCTTTGCAGTAACTTTGTACTTTTTACGCACCCATTGAAACCTATGGGAGCACGCGTGTGACTATTTGCTCTGCACACGCCACCCGTGGACCTCCTGGTCACTAACTGAAGTTAGCTCCTTGTAGGCCCAGCGATTCTAGAGGCCCTAGGCCTTTTCCCTTTTCTGTTCGTGGTACTTATACCACTATTTTAGTAAATGGTTTGAGCGGCCACCAGGGCCTATCCATATAAAGTGCAACTTCTGTGTATTCTACTGTAATCTTGTTTGACGACTTGTGCTCCTTTGCTCATAAAGAGACTAGGGGTTACTTTGAGAAATAAATACATATATATTTTGAATATATATCTGTGTGGTGTCCTTTCATTGGTATAAAAGGGGGTTACATTTGGTAAAACAACTGGCTTAACACGCTTCACGAGTTTAGCCTCAAAGACTGCTTAGCCTACGCTACCACTAGGGCAGCTAGTCCGAAAAGGTTGACTTACAACCACACCATAAGGGTTGCTTGGCATGGTACAAGGTGATCACTTTAACTAGTGAGCATCATATACCAGGCCAACTTCTCACAGGTTGTATGTGTGGTTGTGTGTGTGGTTGGTTGTGGTTATATGTGTTTGTGTGTGTGTGTGTGGTTATGGGTGTGGTTGGGTGTGGTTGGGTGTGGTTGTGTGTGTGGTTGTTTGTGTGGGGTTGTGTGTGTGGTTGTGTGTGTAGTTGTGTGTGTGGTTGTGTGTGTGGTTGTTTGTGTGTGGTTGTGTGTGTGGTTGTGGTTCTGAGTGGGTGTGGTTGTGGGTGTGGGTATGGTTGTGGGTTCGTGGTTGTGTGTGTCATTGTGTGTGTGGTTGTGTGTATGTGGTAGTGTGTGTGTGGTTCTGTGTGTATGATTGTGTGTGTGGTTGTCTGTGTGTGGTTGTGTGTGGTTGTGTGTGTGGTTGTGTGGTTGTGTGTGTGTGTGGTTGTGTGTGTGGTTGTGTATGTGTGTGGTTGTGTGTATGTGGTAGTGTGTGTGTGGTTCTGTGTGTGTATGGTTGTGTGTGTGGTTGTCTGTGTGTGGTTGTGTGTGTGTGGTTGTGTGTGTGTAGTTGTGTGTGTGGTTGTGTGGTTGTGTGTGTGGTTGTGTGGTTGTGTGTGTGTGTGGTTGTGTGTGTGTGGTTGTGTATGTGTGTGGTTGTGTGTGTGTGTGTGGTTGTTTGTGTGTGTGGTTGTGTGTCGGGTTGTGTGTGTGGTTGTTTGTGTGGTTTTGTGTGTGTGGTTGTGTGTGTGGTTGTGTATTTAGTTGTGTATGTGGTTGTGTGTGGTGTGTGTGATTGTGTATGTGTGGTTTTGTGTGTGTGTGGTTGTGTGTGGTTGTGTGTGTGTGCAGTTGGGTGTGGTTGTGTGTGTGCACGGTTGTGCGTATGGTTGTGGTTGTGTGTGTGGTTGTGTTTGTGGTTGTGTGTGTTTGTGGGTATGGTTGTGTGTGGTTGTGTGTGTGTGGTTGTGTGTGTGTGGTTGTGTGTGGGTGTGGTTTTGTGTTCAGTTGTGTTTGGTTGTGTGTGTGTGCGGTTGTGTGTATGGTTGTGTGTGTGGTTGTGTGTGGTTGTATGTGTGGTTGTGTGTGGTTGGGTTTGTATGTGTGTGGTTGTGTGGGTGTGGTTGTGTATGTTGTTGTGTGTGTGGTTCAGGGTATGTGTGTTGTGTCTGTGTTTGTGTGTGCGTGGTTGTGTGTGGTTGTTTGTAGGGTTGTGGTTGTGTGTGTGGTTGTGGGTGTGGTTGTGTGTGTGGTTGTATTGGTGTGGTTGTATGTGTGGTTGTGTGTGTGGTTGGTTGTGGTTGTATGTGTTTGTGTGTGTGTGTGGTTATGGGTGTGGTTATGGGTGTGGTTGTGTGTTAGGTTGTGTGTGTGGTTGTTTGTGTGGTTGTGTGTGTGTGGTTGTGTGTGTGTGGTTATGTGTGTGGTTGTGTGTGTGTGGTTGTGTGTGTGGTTGTGTGTGTGGTTGTGTGTGTGGTTGTGGGTATGGTTGTGGGTGTGTGGTTGTGTGTGTCAGTGTGTGTGTGGTTGTATGTATGTGGTAGTGTGTGTGTGGTTCTGTGTGTGTATGGTTGTGTGTGTGTGGTTGTGTGTGTATGTGGTTGTATGTGTGTGGTTGTGTGTGTGGTTGTATGTGTGGTTGTATGTGTGGTTGTGTGTGTGGTGTGTGTGTGTGGTTGTGTGTGTGTGTGGTTGTGTGGGTTTTGTTGTGTGTGTGGTTGTGTGTGTGTGTGTGGTTGAGGGTGTAATTGTGTGGGTAGATGTGTGGTTGGGTGTGTGGTTGTGTGTGGTTGTGTGTGCTGTTGTGTGTGTGGTTGTGTGTGTTTGTTGTTGTGTGTGTGGTTGTGTGAATGTGGATGTGTGTGTGGTTGTGTGTGTGTGGTTGTGTGTGTGGTTGTGTGTTTGGTTGTGTGTGTGGTTGTGTGGATGTGTGGTTGTGTATGTGTGGTTGTGTGTGTGTGATTGTGTGTGTGGATGTGTGTGTGGATGTGTGTGTGGTTGTGTGTGTGGTTGTGTGTGTTGTGTGTATGTGTTGTGTGTGTGGTTGTGTGTGTGTGGTTGTGTGTGTGGTTGTGTGTGGTTGTGTGTGTGTGGTTGTATGTGTGGTTGTGTGTGTGGTTGTGGTTGTGAGTGGGTGTGGGTGTGGTTGTCGGTGTGTGGTTGTGTGTGTCATTGTGTGTGTGGTTGTGTGTGTGTATTAGTGTGTGTGTGTGGTTGTGTGTGTGTGGTTGTGTGCGTGTGTGGTTGTGTGCGTGTGTGGTTGTGTGGGTGTTGTATGTATGTGGTTGTGTGTGTGGGCGTGAGTGTGGTTGAGGGTGTGATTGTGGGTGTGTGGGTAGATGTGTGGCTGTGTGTGTGGCTGTGTGTGTGGTGTGTGTGGTTGTGTGTGTGTGTGGTTGTGTGGGTGTTTTTGTGTGTGTGTGGTTGTGGTTGTGTGTGTGGGTGTGAGTGTGGTTGTGGTTGTGTGTGTGGGTGTGAGTGTGGTTGTGGGTGTGATTGTGGGTGTGTGGGTGGATGTGTGGTTGGGTGTGTGGATGGATGGGTGGTTGTGTGTGTATGGTTGTGTGTGGTTGTGTGTATGGTTGTGTATGTGGTTGTGTGTAGTGTGTGTGATTGTGTATGTGTGGTTGTGTGCGTGTGTGGTTGTGTGGGTGTTGTTGTGTGTATGTGGTTGTGTGTGTGGGCGTGAGTGTGGTTGAGGGTGTGATTGTGGGTGTGTGGGTAGATGTGTGGCTGTGTGTGTGGTTGTGTGTGTGGTATGTGTGGTTGTGTGTGTGTGTGGTTGTATGGGTGTTTTTGTGTGTGTGTGGTTGTGTGTGTGGGTGTGAGTGTGGTTGTGGGTGTGGTTGTGGGTGTGATTGTGGGTGTGTGATTGTGGGTGTGTGGGTGGATGTGTGGTTGGGTGTGTGGATGGATGGGTGGTTGTGTGTGTATGGTTGTGTGTGGTTGTGTGTATGGTTGTGTGTGTGGATGTGTGTGTGGTTGTGTATGTGGTTGTGTGTGTGGTAGTGTGTGTGGTTGTGTGTGTGGTTGTGTGGATGTGTGGTTGTGTGTGTGTGGTTGTGTGTGTGGATGTGTGTGTGGTTGTGTGTGTGATTTTGTGTGGTTGTGTGTGTGATTGTGTGTGTGTGGTTGAGTGTATGGTTGTGTGTGGTTGTGTGTGTGGTTGTGTGTGTGGTTGTGTGTGGTTGTGGGTGAGTGTGTGGTTGTGGGTGTGGTTGTATGTGTGTGTGGTTGTTTGTGTGGTTGTGTGTGTGTGGTTGTGTTTGTGGGTGTGTATGTGTTGTGGTTGTGTGTGTGGGTATGTGTGTGTTTGTGGTTGTTTGTGTGTGGTTGTGTGTGAGGTTGTGTGTGTGGTTGTGTGTATGGTTGTGTGTGTGTGGTTGTGTTGTTGTGGTTGTGTGTGTGGTTGTGTGTGTGTGTGGGTTTGTGTGTGGTTGTGTGTGTGGTTGTGTGTGTGGTTGTATGTGGGTATGAGTGCAGTTGAGGGTGTGATTGTGGGTGCGGTTGTATAGGTGGATATGTGGTTGTGTGTGGTTGTGTGTGTGGTGGTGTGTGTGTGGTTGTGTGTGTGTTGTGTGTGTGGCTGTGTGTGTGGTTGTGTATCTGTGTGGTTGTGTGTGTGGTTGTGTGCGTGAGTGTGGTTGTGTGTGTGGTTGTGTGTGTGGTTGTGTGTGTGGTTGTGTGTGTGTGGTTGTGTGTGTGGGGTTGTATGTGTAGTTGTGTGTGGGTATGGGTATGGATGTGTGTGGTTGTGTGTATGTGGTTGTGTGTGTGGTAGTATGTGTGGGTATGAGTGCGGTTATGGGTGCAGTTGTGTGTGTGGGTGGATGTGTGGTTATGTGTGGTTGTGTGTGTGGTTGTGAGTGCGTATGAGGGTGTAGTTGTGGGTGTGGTTGTGGGTGTTTGGGTGGATGTGTGGTTGTCTGTGTGTGGTTGTGTGTGTGTGGTTGTGTGTGGTTGTGTGGTTGTGTGTGTGTGTGGTTGTGTGTGTGTGGTTGTGTATGTGTGTGGTTGTGTGTGTGTGGTTGTTTGTGTGTGTGGTTGTGTGTCGGGTTGTGTGTGTGGTTGTGTGTGTGGTTTTGTGTGTGGTTGTGTGTGTGGTTGTGTATTTAGTTGTGTATGTGGTTGTGTGTGGTATGTGTGTGATTGTGTATGTGTGGTTGTGTGTGTGTGTGGTTGTGTGTGTGTGCAGTTGGGTGTGGTTGTGTGTGTGCGCGCGGTTGTGTGTATGGTTGTGATTGTGTGTGTGGTTGTGTTTGTGGTTGTATGTGTGTGTTTGTGGATATGGTTGTGTGTGGTTGTGTGTGTGTGGTTGTGTGTGTGTGGTTGTGTGTGTGTGGTTGTTTGTGAGTGTGGTTGGGTGTTCAGTTGTGTTTGGTTGTGTGTGTGTGTGTGTGCGGTTGTGTGTATGGTTGTGTGTGTGGTTGTGTGTGGTTGTATGTGTGGTTTTGTGTGGTTGGGGTTGTGTGTGTGTGGTTGTGTGGGTGTGGTTGTGTATGTGGTTGTGTGTGTGGTTCTGGGTATGTGTGTTGTGTCTGTGTTTGTGTGTGCGTGGTTGTGTGTGTGGTTGTTTGTATGGTTGTGGTTGTATGTATGGTTGTGTGTGGTTGTGGGTGTGGTTGTGTGTGTGGTTGTGTTGGTGTGGTTGTATGTGTGGTTGTGTGTGTGGTTGGTTTTGGTTGTATGTGTTTGTGTGTGTGTGTGTGTTAGAAAGGATAGACGGACCGGGAGGGTCGGCCGGGGTCAGGAGGAGAGGTCTCCGGGGAGAGCCGTCTCCAGCGATCGTACAGACAAGTAACTTCCCCCCCCACAGACAGATACCACACACGGATAAGGTTCAGTGTTCTTTATAAGCACTTCTTAAGGTACGGTTGAATGGTACAAGGAGGTCTGGACTCCGGGGTCCCCTCGATTCAAGTCTCTCAAAGCAGGGTAAGGGGTAGCGGGACAGTCTGTCTACCAGTCGGGTAGTTTGGCTGAGATGATGCGTAGCTCACAATCCTCGAGCTTGGGTGGTACGGGCCGCGGCAGCGCCGGCAGGTCCCGCAAAGATGGTCGATGTACGGTCCGCGGCAGCGCCAGCAGGTCCCGGTGAGGATGGTCGTTACAACGGGCCGCGGCAGCGCCAGCAGGTCCCGACGAGGATGGATGTTGTGGAAGGCCGCGGCAGCGCCAGCAGGCAGGACGATGGTTCACAAGAGCGGGCTACGGCAGCGCCAGTAGTCCGTCAAGGCTGAGTTCTCTCGGTGTCTCTCGACTCCAGGATACAACTGCCTTCCTGCTCCGGAGTTGCCCCAGTTATAGGGCAGGCGCCCTTTGATGTCCGGACCCTCGCACTTGGAGGTCGGAGGGCCCGGGATGAAGGTGTCCAGACACCCAGCAGGGGGTGGAGCCAGCGCCTGGGGGAGCTGGAGGCGATCGGCACCTGGCGGGGGAAGAGCTTTTGACACTTCGTCCTCCCATTGACCTGCCAAGTGGTCCGCTCACCTCCCGGGTGGATGGTGGTGCCGGGATGTCGGGGCCGGCCAGGCCCGGGGTTAGGGTCGGGGCGAGGCCACGCGGCCTCGTGGTGCAGGGCCCAAGATGGCGGCTTGAACCGGCCGGGGGAGCCGGTGGGCTGGGCCCCGTGATGAGTAGAGGTCCGAGGGCAGAAGATCCGTCGGGAGACGGGGTACAGGTGCTTTTCGTGGATTATGCCTGGTGGGCCGGAGCTCGGGCCCCGTCGTGCGGGGAGGGAGTAAGCCCTTCGTGTGGCCTGTCCAACATGCGTCCCCCCCAGCTGAAGGCGGGGAGAGTCACCCATCTCCTTGGGGACTCTCTTCGTCGAGGCGGAAAAAGCGGGACAGGCCATCCGCGTTGGCGTGGTCTTGGCCTGGTCGGTGCTCCACAGTGAAGTCCATTCCCTGCAGGGAAATGGACCAGCGCAAGAGTTTCGGGTTCTCCCCCCGCATCTGCATCAGCCACTGCAGGGGTCGATGGTCGGTTTGTACCCGGAAGTGGGTACCGAAGAGATAGGGCCGGAGCTTTTTGAGGGCCCACACCACTGCGAAGGCCTCCCTCTCGACGGTGCTCCAGCGCTGTTCTCGGGCCAGGAGACGTCGACTGATGAAGGCCACCGGCTGGTCATGACCTTCGGGGTTTAACTGAGAAAGGACGGCTCCGATGCCGTGGTCGGAGGCGTCGGTCTGTACCACGAATTCCCGACCGTAATCGGGGGCCTGGAGCACAGGGGCGGTGCACAGGGCGGCCTTCAGCTTCTCGAAGGCCGCTTGACAATCGGGGGTCCAGTTAATCCGCTTCGGTTGGTTCTTGGACGTGAGACCTGTGAGGGGCCCCACGATGCTGCCGTAGTCCTTCACGAACCGCCGGTAGTAGCCGGTGAGCCCCAAGAAGGCTCGGACCTCGGTCTGGGTGACGGGGGGCTGCCAGGACTGGATGGCAGCAATCTTAAGTTGTAGCGGGGCCACCAGCCCGCTTCCCACTTGGTGCCCAAGGTAGGTCACAGACCCCTGGCCAATTTGGCACTTGCCGGCCTTAATTGTGAGGCCGGCCCGCTGGAGGGCCTGTAGGACCTCTTGGAGGTGACGGAGGTGGTCGGGCCAGTGGCGGCTGTAGACAGCGATATCGTCCAGGTAGGCAGCGCTGAACTCTTCGAGCCCCGCCAAGACCTGGTTCACGAGGCGTTGAAACGTGGCGGGGGCATTCTTCATGCCGAAGGGCATGACCTTGAATTGGTAGTGGCCATCGGGGGTAGAGAAGGCTGACCGTTCCTGAGCCCTGGGTGTGAGGCCGATCTGCCAGTAGCCCGCTGTTAGGTCGAAGACACTGAGGTAGCGGGCGGCCCCCAGCCGGTCGATCAGCTCGTCGGCTCGGGGGATCGGATGAGCGTCGGTCCGGGTGACAGCGTTCACGCCCCGGTAGTCGACGCAGAATCTCAGTTCAGGTGCGGTGCCGGGGGCAGCGGCTTTGGGGACCAATACAACCGGACTGGCCCAGGGACTGTCCGAGGGCTCGATGACCCCGATTGTGAGCATCTTGGCCACCTCCTCCTGTATGCAGGCCCGTACCCGATCTGGTACGCGGTAGGCCCGGTGTCGGACAGGGGGACTGTCCCCGGTGTCCACGTCGTGCAAACACCAAGGGGTGACCCCGGGGGTGAGGGAGAACAGGGTAGCGAACTGCAGCAGGAGGTTCCGGCAGTCCTGGCGTTGCTCCGAAGTGAGGGCGTCAGAGAGCCGGACCCCGTCCACGGAGCCGTCATTCTCCTGAGTCTTCAGAAGATCCGGGAGGGGTTCGGAGTCTTCCTCTGCCCCACTGTCCGTAGCCATCAGGAGGCTGAGTTCTGAGCGCACAAAGTGTGGTTTGAGTCGGTTGGTGTGGAGGACCCGAAGGGGGTTCCGTGAGGTCCCCAGGTCGATGAGGTAAGTGACGGGGCTTTTGCGCTCGACCACTTTGAAGGGCCCCGTCCACTTATCTTGCAAGGCACCTGGTTCGGTGGGGGACATCACCCATACTTGTTGTCCAGGCTCGAACTCAACGGAGGAGGCATTGTGATCATACCACTTCTTCATGTCCTCCTGGCTGGCCTCGAGGTTCGCCTTGGCCATCTCTCTGAAGCGCCGGGTCTGATTGCGTAGGGCCAGGAGGTATTTGAAGACGTCTGGAGGGGTCTTTAGGGGGGCCATCTCCCAACCTTCTTTTACTAGGCTGAGGGGCCCTCGCACAGGGTGCCCGTACAGGAGTTCGAAAGGGCTAAAACCGAGGGACTTCTGGGGAACTTCGCGGTAGGCGAAGAGGAGGCACGGGAGTAGTACATCCCACTGGCGACGGAGGGGCTCTTCCAATCCCCCAATCGAGTCCCGGCCAACCACCGGAGCTGTCACGGTCCGTAGGGGCACCGCTTCGGGGTAGCGGGTGGCATGGTCCACCAGTACTAAGATAAACCTGTGTCCTTGTGCCGTGCGGGGGTCCAGAGGCCCCACGATGTCTATCCCCACCCTCTCGAACGGGGTGGTGACCACAGGGAAGGGTTGCAGAGGGGCTTTCAGCTTCCGACCACTCTTCCCGCTGGCTTGGCATGTGGGGCAAGATCGGCAGTGGTTCAGGACGTCGTTCCTCATTCTCGGCCAGAAAAAGTGGGTCACTTGGCGGCTGTACGTTTTATCTTGGCCCAGGTGTCCAGCCAGGGGGACATCGTGGGCCAGGTTGAGCAGAAAGTCTCTGAAGCTGAGAGGTACCACCAGTACTCGACCGGCCCCCAGCTCGGCGATTCTTTGCTCGCTGTATAGCAGGTCGTTATCCCAGTAGACCCAGTGAGTTCCGGTGGAGTCCCCTGCGTTCTGGGCGCTGGCTTGTTGGCGGAGTCCCTCGAGGGAGGGACAGGTCTTTTGTTCCTGGCGGAACTGTGCTTGGGTGGGCCCCCCCTCTTGACGCCACTGAGCCAGGTCAGGAAGGTCCTGGGGTTGCGCGTCCCCTTCGGCCGTCGGGTCTGGGAGGCTGGCCTCGTCGTTGTCTTCTACTGGGGCGACTGGGGGCGGAGGTGCTGGCCATTCTGGTTCTTCTGATCGAGGGACGGCACGGGCGGCCATGGACCGGGTGGTTATGCAGGCCCAGTCCGGGAGGCCCAGCATCCCCAGGTGCTCTCTTCTCTCAACGGTGGCCCACGGGGAACTCTCGAGGTCATTCCCCAGGAGGCAGTCCACGGGGGCATCGTCCCGGACCGTCACCTTCAACAGGCCGGAGACCCCTCCCCATTCGAATGGAACGCAGGCCATTTGACACATACTTTCAGAGTTGTCTGCCGAGCGGACGGGGCAGAGAATGTTCGGCAGGATCTGCTCGGGCTTCACCAGGTGACAGCGGACGGCCGTCACACTGGCGCCTGTGTCACGCAAGGCCTCGGCTCGCTGTCCATTAATGGTCACCCACTGACCGTATTTCCTGGTGTTAGCGGGTAGGGGAGCCCGCGGGACCCTGTCTCTTCCCCCTAAGCACGCCAGGACCATGGCGGCCGGTTCCCACTCTTGCTGGGCCGGCTCATACTCCTCTGGTTCCTCCAATGATCGCTCTTCCCCCAGGGCGGCGGCAGCTACCTGGCGGGGCTTGGGTGTTTGGTTCTGCGGGCAGCTCGGGTCATTGGCGTAGTGGCCGACTCGCTGGCATCGGTGGCACGTGACGTTGGCTCGGACCCCAGGACGCCACGGGGGGTTGCCCCGACCGGCCGGAGCCGGGGTGCTGGCCAGGGGTGTTGCGGGCAAGGCGTCTCTCCCTCGCCCCTGGCCCCCTCCTCCTCCCCGAGGACGGTGCTGGCCTTGGTTGTTTCTGTTCTGTTCGTGTGGCCCCCTCCGGCCCACTCGGGTGCTTTCCCATCGGTCAGCTTCGGCGGCGAGCTGCCGGGGGTCAGTCAGCTTACTGTCGAGGAGGTGCTGCCTGAGCTCGACGAAGCAGTTGTTTGACAGGTGCTCCCATACCATCAGGTTAAAGAGTTGTTCGTAGGTGGTGACCTGGCTCCCCTTTATCCAACCCTCGAAGGCACGGCTGAAATAGTTCACGTATTCTACCCAAGTTGTACCTGGGATCCGGGTGCAATCTCTGAACCTCTGGCGGTACATCTCGGGTGTGAGGCCGTAGCGGGTGAGGAGGGCAGCCTTCATGTGGTCGTAGGACGACATTTGGTGATCTGGGAGCTGCAGTAGGGCATCGCGCCCCTCGTTGATAAACCTCCCCCAGAGTCCGGCTCCCCAATCACTCCGGTCGATCCGGTGGGAGGTCATGGCGATCTCGTAGGCTTTAAACCACTGTTGTATGTCGTCTTCTCGGACATACTCGCGGACAACATCCTTGGGGATGTGGACTTTTTTCTCGATTGGCCCCGGGGTGTGTGGTCGCTCAGGCACCCCCAGTTCTTTATTCTGTTTCCGAAGTTCTATTTCCGCCAGTTTGCGCTCGTGCTCGAGCGTTATTTTTTTCTCCTCCAGCTCTCTCTGTCTCTGCTTCTCTTCTCGTTCATCTCGGAGCCGCATGTGCTCGAGGTTGAGTTTCTGTTCAGCTAACTTGAGTTCCCCATCCATCTTGAGTCGTGCCATTTCCAACTCGTGCAATCTGGTTCTTTCTCTTTCTCGGATCTCCTCCTGCGAGAGGCCCGTTCCCCGCTCCTCGGGAGCCGTGGCGTTCCCCTCTGGTGTGATGCTGCTTTGGTCGGAGGGTCCGGCGACCCCAGTTTCTGTCCACGACTCTAGGGCGTGCTTTAGGTCATCTTTGGTACTCAGGCCGGTGGTAGCAATGCCAAGTTCTATGCAGAATTGTCTCAGTTCGCGGTGGTTGTATTCTTCTAATTTATCCATTTGGAATTTCTCGGTGGAGTTGCTATCTTTGGCTGACATTGTGTTGTTGTCGTGGGGTGAGCTACTCTCTGTACGATTACGCGTTGATTCGGATCGCGCCGCTGGCCACCAATGTTAGAAAGGATAGACGGACCGGGAGGGTCGGCCGGGGTCAGGAGGAGAGGTCTCCGGGGAGAGCCGTCTCCAGCGATCGTACAGACAAGTAACTTCCCCCCCCCACAGACAGATACCACACACGGATAAGGTTCAGTGTTCTTTATAAGCACTTCTTAAGGTACGGTTGAATGGTACAAGGAGGTCTGGACTCCGGGGTCCCCTCGATTCAAGTCTCTCAAAGCAGGGTAAGGGGTAGCGGGACAGTCTGTCTACCAGTCGGGTAGTTTGGCTGAGATGATGCGTAGCTCACAATCCTCGAGCTTGGGTGGTACGGGCCGCGGCAGCGCCGGCAGGTCCCGCAAAGATGGTCGATGTACGGTCCGCGGCAGCGCCAGCAGGTCCCGGTGAGGATGGTCGTTACAACGGGCTGCGGCAGCGCCAGCAGGTCCCGACGAGGATGGATGTTGTGGAAGGCCGCGGCAGCGCCAGCAGGCAGGACGATGGTTCACAAGAGCGGGCTACGGCAGCGCCAGTAGTCCGTCAAGGCTGAGTTCTCTCGGTGTCTCTCGACTCCAGGATACAACTGCCTTCCTGCTCCGGAGTTGCCCCAGTTATAGGGCAGGCGCCCTTTGATGTCCGGACCCTCGCACTTGGAGGTCGGAGGGCCCGGGATGAAGGTGTCCAGACACCCAGCAGGGGGTGGAGCCAGCGCCTGGGGGAGCTGGAGGCGATCGGCACCTGGCGGGGGAAGAGCTTTTGACACTTCGTCCTCCCATTGACCTGCCAAGTGGTCCGCTCACCTCCCGGGTGGATGGTGGTGCCGGGATGTCGGGGCCGGCCAGGCCCGGGGTTAGGGTCGGGGTGAGGCCACGCGGCCTCGTGGTGCAGGGCCCAAGATGGCGGCTTGAACCGGCCGGGGGAGCCGGTGGGCTGGGCCCCGTGATGAGTAGAGGTCCGAGGGCAGAAGATCCGTCGGGAGACGGGGTACAGGTGCTTTTCGTGGATTATGCCTGGTGGGCCGGAGCTCGGGCCCCGTCGTGCGGGGAGGGAGTAAGCCCTTCGTGTGGCCTGTCCAACAGTGTGGTTATGGGTGTGGTTGGGTGTGGTTGTGTGTTAGGTTGTGTGTGTGGTTGTTTGTGTGTTTGTGTGTGTGTGGTTGTGTGTGTGGTTGTGTGTGTGGTTGTGTGTGTGGTTGTTTGTGTGTGGTTGTGTGTGTGGTTGTGTGTGTGGTTGTGGTTCTGAGTGGGTGTGGGTGTGGGTATGGTTGTGGGTGTGTGGTTGTGTGTGTCATTGTGTGTGTGGTTGTGTGTATGTGGTAGTGTGTGTGTGGTTCTGTGTGTGTATGGTTGTGTGTGTGTGGTTGTGTGTGTATGTGGTTGTGTGTGTGTGGTTGTGTGTGTGGTTGTATGTGTGGTTGTGTGTGTGGTGGTTGTGTGTGTATGTGTGTATGGTTGTGTGGGTTTTGTTGTGTGTGTGGTTGTGTGTGTGAGTGTGGTTGAGGGTGTGATTGTGGGTGTGTGGGTGGATGTGTGGTTGGGTGTGTGGTTGTGTGTGGTTGTGTGTGCTGTTGTGTGTGTGGTTGTGTGTGTGTGGTTGTGTGTGTGGTTGTGTGTATGTGGATGTGTGTGTGGTTGTGTGTGTGGTTGTGTGTGTGGTTGTGTGTGTGGTTGTGTGTGTGGTTGTGTGGTTGTGTGTGTGTGTGGTTGTGTGTGTGTGGTTGTGTGTGTGGATGTGTGTGTGTGTGGATGTGTGTGTGGTTGTGTGTGTGGTTGTATGTGTGGTTGTGTGTGTGGTTGCGTGTGTGTGGTTGAGTGTATGGTTGTGTGTGGTTGTGGGTATGTGTGTGGTTGTGGGTGTGGTTATGTGTGTGTGTGTTTGTGGGTGTGGTTGTGTGTGTGTGTGTGGTTGTGTGTGTGTGGTTGCAGTTATGGATGCAGGTGCAGTTGTGGGTGCGGTTGTGAGTGTGTGTGTGTAGATGTGTGGTTATGTGTGCTTGTGTGTGTGTTGTATGTGTGTGTGTGTGTGGTTGTGTGTGTGTGGTTGTGTGGTTGTGTGTGCTTGTGTGTGTGGGTGCTTGTGTGTGTGGTTGTGTGTGGTTGTGGTTGTGTGTGGTTGTGTGTGAGGTTGTGTGTGTGGTTGTGTGTGGTTGTGTGTGTGGTTGTGTGTGTGGTTGTGTGTGGTTGTGTGTGTGTGATTGTATGTGTGGTTGTGTGTGGTTGTGTGTGTGTGGTTGTATGTGTGGTTGTGTGTGTGGTTGGGTGTGTTTGGTTGTGTGTGTGTGGTTGTGTGTGTGGTTGTGTGTGTGAGTGCGGTTGAGGGTGCAGTTGTGGGTATGTGGGTGGATGTGTGGTTGCATGTGGTTGTGTGTGTAGTTGTGGTCGTGTGTGTGGTTGTGTGTGTTGTTATGTGTGTGTGGTTGTGTGTGTGGTTGTGTGTGTGTGTGGTTGTGTGTTTGTGGTTATGTGTGTGTGTGTGGTTGTGCATGTGTGGTTGTGTGTGTGGTTGTGTTTGTGGTTGTGGTGTGGTTGTGTGTGTGGTTGTGTGTGTGTATTGCTGTGTGTGTGGTTATGTTTGTGGTTGTGTATGTGGTTGTGTATGTGGTTGTGTATGTGTGGTTGTGTGTGTGGTTGTGTGTGTGGTTGTGTGTGTGGTTGTGTGTGTGGTTGTGTGTGTGGGTGTGAGTGCGGTTGAGGGTGCAGTTGTGGGTGCGGGTGTTTGGGTGGATGTGTGATTGTGTGTGTGGTTGTGTGTGTATGGTTGTGTGTGTGGTTGTGTGTGAGTGGTTGTGTGTGTGTGGTTGTGTGTGTGTGGTTGTGTGTGTGTGTTTGTGGTTGTGTGTGTGTGTGGTTGTGTGTTGGGTTGTGTGTGTGGTTGTGTGTGTGTGGTTGTGTATGTGTGGTTGTGTATTTGGTTGTGTATGTCGTTGTATGTGGTGTGTGTGTGTAGTTGTGTGTGTGGTTGTGTATGTTGTGTGTGTGCAGTTGTGTGTGGTTGTGTGTGTGTGTGGTTGTGGTTGTGTGTGTGGTTGTGTGTGTGCTTGTGTGTGTGGTTGTGTGTGGGTGCTTATGGGTGTGGTTATATGTGGTTGTGTATGTGGTTGTGTGTGTGGGGTTGTGTGTGGGTATGGTTGTGTGTGCAGTTGTGTGTGGTTGTGTGTGTGTGGTTGTGTGTATGGTTGTGTGTGTGGTTGTGTGTGGTTGTGTGTGTGGTTGTGTGTGGTTGGGGTTGTGTGGGTGTGGTTGTGTGGGTGTGGTTGTGTATGTGGGTGTGGTTGTGTATGTGGTTGTGTGTGTGGTTCTGGGTGTCTGTGTTGTTTGTGTGTGTGTGTTTGTGTGTGTGTGGTTGTGTGTGTGGTTGTGTGTATGGTTGTGGTTGTATGTGTGCTTGTGTGTATGGTTGTGTGTGTGGTTGTGGTTGTGTGTGTGTGGTTGTGTTGGCGTGGTTGTGTGTGTGTGGTTGGTTGTGGTTGTGTGGTTGTATGTGGTTGTGTATGTGGTTGTGTGTATGGTTGTGAGTGTGGTTGTGTGTGGTTGTGTTTATGGTTGTGGGTGGATGTGTGTGTGTGTGGTTGTGTGTGTGTGTGGTTGTGTGTGTGGTTGTGTGTGTGGTTGTGTGTGTGGTTGTTTGTGTGTGTGGTTGTGTGTGTGGTTGTGGTTGTGTGTGCTTGTGTGTGTGCTTGTGTCTGTGGTTGTTTGTGTGTGGTTGTGTGTGTGGTTGTGGTTGTGAGTGGGTGTGGGTGTGGTTGTGGGTGTGTGGTTGTGTGTGTCATTGTGTGTGTGTGTTAGTGTGTGTGTGTGGTTGTGTGTGTGTGTGGTTGTGTGCGTGTTTGGTTGTGTGGGTGTTGTGTGTATGTGGTTGTGTGTGGGTGTGAGTGTGGTTGAGGGTGTGATTGTGGGTGTGTGGGTGGATGTGTGGCTGTGTGTGTGGTTGTGTGTGTGTATGGTTGTGTGGGTGTTTTTGTGTGTGTGTGTGTTGGAAGGCGTTCCCCGGGGAGGCTTCAGAATGCGTTCCTGACCACCCGGAGGCCCACCTTTCCCAGAGTTATGCCGAGCAAGAGAGCGGGGAGGCCCTTCCTGGAAGGGTCTCGTACCTAGGATCGCACACGCCGCGCTTACTCTCCCTTCGGATAGAGGGACACCACACAGTAATTCGTTGTAAGACAATAGACTTTTATCGGTAGTTGTCAGGGATCTTTATGATCCGGAAGGCAGGTGCAGAATTGATGCGACAAGCGGCAGCGATCTCGTGATGAGGGAAAAGGGGTAGCGGGACAGTCTTTGAATCAGTGTCTCTGCGAGGTATCTGGCGCACAGCTCTCAATCCTCGAGCTGAGGGGATGTTGCTTCTCTCGGCAATCTCTGCCATTTCTCTTGGAGGAGCGGGCCGCGAGTCACTCAGCAGGCACCGGAGGTTCGTAGTTCGGGGAGCCGTGACAGCGTCAGCGGGGCTCAGATGGTTCAGAGTTCGGGGAGCCGCGACAGCGTCAGCAGGGCTCAGATGGGTCAGAGTTCGGGGAGCTGCGACAGCATCAGCAGGGCTCAGATGGTTCAGAGTTCGGGGAGCCGCGACAGCGTCAGCAGGGCTCAGATGGTTCAGAGTTTGGGGAGCCGCGACAGCGTCAGCAGGGCTCAGATGGTTCAGAGTTCGGGGAGCCTCGACAGCGTCAGCAGGGCTCAGATGGTTCAGAGTTCGGGTAGCGTTCTTCGGTTCGGGGAGCGATCGAGCCGCGACCAGGTCAGCAGGCTCTCGTCAGTCCAGGTCTTCTCTGCTTTCGTCCCTTCAGCACCCCTTGTTATACTCCCCCTCCTCTTTGAAGTCCGGGGTCCTCGTGGAGAGGGGTCTGGTGCCTGGGGGATGGTGTGTCGGGGTTTCCTGTCGCTCGGCCCTTTGATCTGTTCAGGTGGGTCCGGGAGGGACTCCAGAGACCCAGCGGGCGAGGCGCCGGCTCCCCGGGAGCCTGGTGGTCGATCGAAACCTCCCTCGGGGGAGAGACCAGAGGTGTGACAGGATCTGGGCCTCTCGGTCTGGTTTGGGGGGGTTTCGCTCTCCCCCGGCTGGGCATGCGTGTTGGGGATCTGGTCGGCCCTCGGGATGTTGGCCCGCGGGAGCCGGAAGGCTGTATCAACGAGGTTCGGCGTGGTTGCAGGGTAACTTGCTGGTCGGGAGGGCCCACACCACGAGGCCGGTCTCACAGTGTGGTTGTGTGTGTGGGTGTGAGTGTGGTTGAGGGTGTGATTGTGAGTGTGGTTGAGGGTGTGATTGTGGGTGTGTGGGTGGATGTGTGGTTGGGTGTGTGGATGTGTGTGTGGTTGTGTGTGTGGTTGTGTGAGTGGTAGTGTGTGTGGTTGTGTGTGTGGTTGTGTGTGTGGTTGTGTGGATGTGTGGTTGTGTGTGTGTGGTTGTGTGTGTGTGGTTGTGTGTGTGGTTTTGTGTGTGGATGTGTGTGTGGATGTGTGTGTGGATGTGTGTGTGGTTGTGAGTGTGATTGTGTGTGGTTGTGTGTGTGATTGTGTGTGTGTGGTTGAGTGTATGGTTGTGTGTGATTGTGTGTGTGTGTGTGGGTGTGTGGGTGTGGTTGTGTGTGTGTGGTTGTGTGTGTGGTTGTGTGTATGGTTGTGGTTGTATGTGTGCTTGTGTGTATGGTTGTGTGTGTGGTTGTGGTTGTGTGTGTGTGGTTGTGTTGGCGTGGTTGTGTGTGTGGTTGGTTGTGGTTGTGTGGTTGTATGTGGTTGTGTATGTGGTTGTGTGTATGGTTGTGAGTGTGGTTGTGTGTGGTTGTGTTTATGGTTGTGGGTGGATGTGTGTGTGTGGTTGTGTGTGTGTGTGGTTGTGTGTGTGGTTGTCTGTGTGGTTGTGTGTGTGGTTGTTTGTGTGTGTGGTTGTGTGTGTGGTTGTGGTTGTGTGTGCTTGTGTGTGTGCTTGTGTCTGTGGTTGTTTGTGTGTGGTTGTGTGTGGTTGTGTTTGTGAGTGGGTGTGGGTGTGGTTGTGGGTGTGTGGTTGTGTGTGTCATTGTGTGTGTGGTAGTGTGTGTGGTTGTGTGTGTGGTTGTGTGGATGTGTGGTTGTGTGTGTGTGGTTGTGTGTGTGTGGTTGTGTGTGTGGTTTTGTGTGTGGATGTGTGTGTGGATGTGTGTGTGGATGTGTGTGTGGTTGTGAGTGTGATTGTGTGTGGTTGTGTGTGTGATTGTGTGTGTGTGGTTGAGTGTATGGTTGTGTGTGATTGTGTGTGTGTGTGGGTGTGTGGGTGTGGTTGTGTGTGTGGTTGTGTGTGGTTGTGGGAGAGTGTGTAGTTGTGGGTGTGGTTGTATGTGTGTGTGTTTGTGGGTGTGGTTGTTTGTGTGGTTGTGTGTGGTTGTGTTTGTGGTTGTGTGTGTGTTGTGTGTGTGGTTGTGTGTGCGGGTATGTGTGTGTTTGTGGTTGTGTGTGTGTGTGGTTGTGTGTGAGGTTGTGTGTGTGGTTTTGTGTATGGTTGTGTGTGTGTGGTTGTGTTGTTGTGGTTGTGTGTGTGGTTGTGTGTGTGTGGGTGTGTGTGTGGTTGTGTGAGTGGTTGTGGGTGTGAGTATGAGTGCAGTTGAGGGTGTGATTGTGGGTGTGGTTGTATGGGTGGATATGTGGTTGTGTGTGGTTGTGTGTGTTTATGGTTGTGTGTGTGGTTGTGTGTGTGGTTGTGTGTGTGGTTGTGTGTGTGGTTGTGTGTGTGGTTGTGTGTGTGGTTGTGTGTGTGGTTGTGTGTGTGGTTGTGTGTGTGTGGTTGTGTTGGTGTGGTTGTGTGTGTGGTTGTGTGTGTGTGTGCGTGGTTGTGTGTGTGGTTGTGTGTATGTGGTTGTGTGTATGGGTATGAGTGCAGTTGAGGGTGTGATTGTGGGTGCGGTTGTATGGGTGGATATGTGGTTGTGTGTGTGGCTGTGTGTGTGGCTGTGTGTGTGGTTGTGTATCTGTGTGGTTGTGTGTGTGTGGTTGTGTGTTTGGTTGTGTGCGTGTGTGTGGTTGTGTGTGTGGTTATGTGTGTGTGTGTGGTTGTGTGTGGGGTTTTATGTGTAGTTGTGTATGGGTGTGGGTATGGGTGTGTGTGTGTGGTTGTGTGTGTGTGGTTGTGTGTGTGTGGTAGTGTGTGTGGGTGTGAGTGCGGTTGAGGGTGCGATTATGGGTGCAGTTGTGGGTGTGTGGGTGGATGTGTGGTTGTGTGTGGTTGTGTGTGTGGGTGTGTGTGTGGGTGTGAGTGTGAGTGTGGTTGAGGGTGCAGTTGTGGGTGTGGTTGTGGGTGTTTGGGTGGATGTATGGTTGCCTGTGTTTGGTTGTGTGTGTATGGTTGTGTGTGTGTGGTTGTGTGTGTGTGTGGTTGTGTGTGTGTGGTTGTGTATGTGTGTGTGTGTGGTTGTGTGTGTGTGGTTATGTGTGTGGTTGTGTGTGTGATTGTGTGTGTGTGGTTGAGTGTATGGTTGTGGTTGTGTGTGGTTGTGGGTGTGTATGTGGTTATGGGTGTGGTTGTGTGTGTGTGTGTTTGTGGGTGTGGTTGTGTGTAGTTGTGTGTGTGGTTGTGTGTGTGGTTGTGAGTGTGATTGTGTGTGTGTGGTTGAGTGTATGGTTGTGGTTGTGTGTGGTTGTTTGTGTGTGTGGTTGTGTGTGTGGTTGTGTGTGTGGTTGTGGGTGAGTGTGTGGTTGTGGGTGTGGTTGTATGTGTGTGTTTGTGGCTGAGGTTGTGTGTGTGTTGTGTTAGTGGTTGTGTGTGTGGGTATGTGTGTGTTTGTGGTTGTGTGTGGTTGTGTGTGAGGTTGTGTGTGTGGTTGTGTGTGTGTTGTTGTGTTGGTGTGGTTGTGTGTGTGTGTGTGTGTGTGTAGGTGGGTGTGTGTGTGGTTGTGTGTATGTGGTTGTGTGTGTGGGTATGAGTGCAGTTGAGGGTGTGATTGTAGGTGCGGTTGTATGGGTGGATATGTGGTTCTGTGTGTGGCTGTGTGTGTGGTTGTGTATCTGTGTGGTTGTGTGTGTGTGGTTGTGTGTTTGGTTGTGTGTGTGGTTGTGTGTGTGGTTGTGTGTGTGGTTGTGTGTGTGTGGTTGTGTGTGGGGTTGTATGTGTAGTTGTGTATGGGTGTGGGTATGGGTGTGTGTGTGGTTGTGGGTGTGTGGTTGTGTGTGTGTGGTAGTGTGTGTGGGTGTGAGTGCGGTTGAGGGTGCGATTATGGGTGCAGTTGTGGGTGTGTGGGTGGACGTGTGGTTGTGTGTGGTTGTGTGTGTGGTTGTGTGTGTGGGTGTGAGTGTGGTTGAGGGTGCAGTTGTGGGTGTGGTTGTGGGTGTTTGGGTGGATGTATGGTTGTCTGTGTGTGGTTGTGTGTGTATGGTTGTGTGTGTGGTTGTGTGGTTGTGTGTGTGTGTGGTTGTGTGTGTGTGGTTGTATATGTGTGTGTGTGTGGTTGTGTGTGTGTGGTTATGTGTGTGGTTGTGTGTGTGATTGTGTGTGTGTGGTTGAGTGTATGGTTGTGGTTGTGTGTGGTTGTGGGTGTGTATGTGGTTGTGGGTGTGGTTGTGTGTGTGTGTTTGTGGGTGTGGTTGTGTGTAGTTGTGTGTGTGGTTGTGTGTGTGGTTGTGAGTGTGATTGTGTGTGTGTGGTTGAGTGTATGGTTGTGGTTGTGTGTGGTTGTTTGTGTGTGTGGTTGTGTGTGTGGTTGTGTGTGGTTGTGGGTGAGTGTGTGGTTGTGGGTGTGGTTGTATGTGTGTGTTTGTGGCTGAGGTTGTGTGTGTGTTGTGTTAGTGGTTGTGTGTGTGGGTATGTATGTGTGTTTGTGGTTGTGTGTGTGGTTGTGTGTGAGGTTGTGTGTGTGGTTGTGTGTGTGGTTGTGTGTGTTGTTGTGTTGGTGTGGTTGTGTGTGTGTGGTTGCGTGTGTTTGGTTGTGTGTGTGTGGTTGTGTGTGTGGTTGTGTGTGTGAGTGCGGTTGAGGGTGCAGTTGTGGGTATGTGGGTGGATGTGTGGTTGCATGTGGTTGTGTGTAGTTGTGGTCGTGTGTGTGGTTGTGTGTGTTGTTATGTGTGTGTGGTTGTGTGTGTGGTTGTGTGTGTGTGTGGTTGTGTGTTTGTGGTTATGTGTGTGTGTGGTTGTGTTTGTGGTTGTGGTGTGGTTGTGTGTGTGGTTGTGTGTGTGTATTGCTGTGTGTGTGGTTATGTTTGTGGTTGTGTATGTGGTTGTGTATGTGGTTGTGTATGTGTGGTTGTGTGTGTGGTTGTGTGTGTGGTTGTGTGTGTGGGTGTGAGTGCGGTTGAGGGTGCAGTTGTGGGTGCGGGTGTTTGGGTGGATGTGTGATTGTGCGTGTGTGGTTGTGTGTGTATGGTTGTGTGTGTGGTTGTGTGTGAGTGGTTGTGTGTGTGTGGTTGTGTGTGTGTGGTTGTGTGTGTGTGTTTGTGGTTGTGTGTGTGTGTGTGGTTGTGTGTTGGGTTGTGTGTGTGGTTGTGTGTGTGTGGTTGTGTATGTGTGGTTGTGTATTTGGTTGTGTATGTCGTTGTATGTGGTGTGTGTGTGTAGTTGTGTGTGTGGTTGTGTATGTTGTGTGTGTGCAGTTGTGTGTGGTTGTGTGTGTGTGGTTGTGGTTGTGTGTGTGGTTGTGTGTGTGCTTGTGTGTGTGGTTGTGTGTGGGTGCTTATGGGTGTGGTTATATGTGGTTGTGTATGTGGTTGTGTGTGTGTGGTTGTGTGTGGGTATGGTTGTGTGTGCAGTTGTGTGTGGTTGTGTGTGTGTGGTTGTGTGTATGGTTGTGTGTGTGGTTGTGTGTGTGGTTGTGAGTGTGATTGTGTGTGTGTGGTTGAGTGTATGGTTGTGGTTGTGTGTGGTTGTTTGTGTGTGTGGTTGTGTGTGTGGTTGTGTGTGGTTGTGGGTGAGTGTGTGGTTGTGGGTGTGGTTGTATGTGTGTGTTTGTGGCTGAGGTTGTGTGTGTGTTGTGTTAGTGGTTGTGTGTGTGGGTATGTATGTGTGTTTGTGGTTGTGTGTGTGGTTGTGTGTGAGGTTGTGTGTGTGGTTGTGTGTGTGGTTGTGTGTGTTGTTGTGTTGGTGTGGTTGTGTGTGTGTGGTTGCGTGTGTTTGGTTGTGTGTGTGTGGTTGTGTGTGTGGTTGTGTGTGTGAGTGCGGTTGAGGGTGCAGTTGTGGGTATGTGGGTGGATGTGTGGTTGCATGTGGTTGTGTGTGTAGTTGTGGTCGTGTGTGTGGTTGTGTGTGTTATGTGTGTGTGGTTGTGTGTGTGGTTGTGTGTGTGTGTGGTTGTGTGTTTGTGGTTATGTGTGTGTGTGTGGTTGTGTTTGTGGTTGTGGTGTGGTTGTGTGTGTGGTTGTGTGTGTGTATTGCTGTGTGTGTGGTTATGTTTGTGGTTGTGTATGTGGTTGTGTATGTGGTTGTGTATGTGTGGTTGTGTGTGTGGTTGTGTGTGTGGTTGTGTGTGTGGGTGTGAGTGCGGTTGAGGGTGCAGTTGTGGGTGCGGGTGTTTGGGTGGATGTGTGATTGTGCGTGTGTGGTTGTGTGTGTATGGTTGTGTGTGTGGTTGTGTGTGAGTGGTTGTGTGTGAGTGGTTGTGTGTGTGTGGTTGTGTGTGTGTGTTTGTGGTTGTGTGTGTGTGTGTGGTTGTGTGTTGGGTTGTGTGTGTGGTTGTGTGTGTGTGGTTGTGTATGTGTGGTTGTGTATTTGGTTGTGTATGTCGTTGTATGTGGTGTGTGTGTGTAGTTGTGTGTGTGGTTGTGTATGTTGTGTGTGTGCAGTTGTGTGTGGTTGTGTGTGTGTGGTTGTGGTTGTGTGTGTGGTTGTGTGTGTGCTTGTGTGTGTGGTTGTGTGTGGGTGCTTATGGGTGTGGTTATATGTGGTTGTGTATGTGGTTGTGTGTGTGTGGTTGTGTGTGGGTATGGTTGTGTGTGCAGTTGTGTGTGGTTGTGTGTGTGTGGTTGTGTGTATGGTTGTGTGTGTGGTTGTGTGTGGTTGTGTGTGTGGTTGTGTGTGGTTGGGGTTGTGTGGGTGTGGTTGTGTGGGTGTGGTTGTGTGGGTGTGGTTGTGTATGTGGGTGTGGTTGTGTATGTGGTTGTGTGTGTGGTTCTGGGTGTCTGTGTTGTTTGTGTGTTTGTGTGTGTTTGTGTGTGTGTGTGTGTGGTTGTGTGTGTGGTTGTGTGTATGGTTGTGGTTGTATGTGTGCTTGTGTGTATGGTTGTGTGTGTGGTTGTGGTTGTGTGTGTGTGGTTGTGTTGGCGTGGTTGTGTGTGTGGTTGTGTGTGTGTGGTTGGTTGTGGTTGTGTGGTTGTATGTGGTTGTGTATGTGGTTGTGTGTATGGTTGTGAGTGTGGTTCTGTGTGGTTGTGTTTATGGTTGTGGGTGGATGTGTGTGTGTGTGTGTGTGGTTGTGTGTGTGTGTGGTTGTGTGTGTGGTTGTGTGTGTGGTTGTGTGTGTGGTTGTGTGTGTGGTTGTTTGTGTGTGTGGTTGTGTGTGTGGTTGTGGTTGTGTGTGCTTGTGTGTGTGCTTGTGTCTGTGGTTGTTTGTGTGTGGTTGTGTGTGTGGTTGTGGTTGTGAGTGGGTGTGGGTGTGGTTGTGGGTGTGTGGTTGTGTGTGTCATTGTGTGTGTGTGTTAGTGTGTGTGTGTGGTTGTGTGTGTGTGTGGTTGTGTGCGTGTTTGGTTGTGTGGGTGTTGTGTGTATGTGGTTGTGTGTGGGTGTGAGTGTGGTTGAGGGTGTGATTGTGGGTGTGTGGGTGGATGTGTGGCTGTGTGTGTGGTTGTGTGTGTGTATGGTTGTGTGGGTGTTTTTGTGTGTGTGTGTGTTGGAAGGCGTTCCCCGGGGAGGCTTCAGAATGCGTTCCTGACCACCCGGAGGCCCACCTTTCCCAGAGTTATGCCGAGCAAGAGAGCGGGGAGGCCCTTCCTGGAAGGGTCTCGTACCTAGGATCGCACACGCCGCGCTTACTCTCCCTTCGGATAGAGGGACACCACACAGTAATTCGTTGTAAGACAATAGACTTTTATCGGTAGTTGTCAGGGATCTTTATGATCCGGAAGGCAGGTGCAGAATTGATGCGACAAGCGGCAGCGATCTCGTGATGAGGGAAAAGGGGTAGCGGGACAGTCTTTGAATCAGTGTCTCTGCGAGGTATCTGGCGCACAGCTCTCAATCCTCGAGCTGAGGGGATGTTGCTTCTCTCGGCAATCTCTGCCATTTCTCTTGGAGGAGCGGGCCGCGAGTCACTCAGCAGGCACCGGAGGTTCGTAGTTCGGGGAGCCGTGACAGCGTCAGCGGGGCTCAGATGGTTCAGAGTTCGGGGAGCTGCGACAGCATCAGCAGGGCTCAGATGGTTCAGAGTTCGGGGAGCCGCGACAGCGTCAGCAGGGCTCAGATGGTTCAGAGTTTGGGGAGCCGCGACAGCGTCAGCAGGGCTCAGATGGTTCAGAGTTCGGGGAGCCTCGACAGCGTCAGCAGGGCTCAGATGGTTCAGAGTTCGGGTAGCGTTCTTCGGTTCGGGGAGCGATCGAGCCGCGACCAGGTCAGCAGGCTCTCGTCAGTCCAGGTCTTCTCTGCTTTCGTCCCTTCAGCACCCCTTGTTATACTCCCCCTCCTCTTTGAAGTCCGGGGTCCTCGTGGAGAGGGGTCTGGTGCCTGGGGGATGGTGTGTCGGGGTTTCCTGTCGCTCGGCCCTTTGATCTGTTCAGGTGGGTCCGGGAGGGACTCCAGAGACCCAGCGGGCGAGGCGCCGGCTCCCCGGGAGCCTGGTGGTCGATCGAAACCTCCCTCGGGGGAGAGACCAGAGGTGTGACAGGATCTGGGCCTCTCGGTCTGGTTTGGGGGGGTTTCGCTCTCCCTCGGCTGGGCATGCGTGTTGGGGATCTGGTCGGCCCTCGGGATGTTGGCCCGCGGGAGCCGGAAGGCTGTATCAACGAGGTTCGGCGTGGTTGCAGGGTAACTTGCTGGTCGGGAGGGCCCACACCACGAGGCCGGTCTCACAGTGTGGTTGTGTGTGTGGGTGTGAGTGTGGTTGAGGGTGTGATTGTGGGTGTGTGGGTGGATGTGTGGTTGGGTGTGTGGATGTGTGTGTGGTTGTGTGTGTGGTTGTGTGTGTGGCAGTGTGTGTGGTAGTGTGTGTGGTTGTGTGTGTGGTTGTGTGGATGTGTGGTTGTGTGTGTGTGGTTGTGTGTGTGTGGTTGTGTGTGTGGTTTTGTGTGTGGTTGTGTGTGTGGATGTGTGTGTGGATGTGTGTGTGGATGTGTGTGTGGTTGTGAGTGTGATTGTGTGTGGTTGTGTGTGTGATTGTGTGTGTGTGGTTGAGTGTATGGTTGTGTGTGATTGTGTGTGTGTGTGGGTGTGTGGGTGTGTGGGTGTGTGTAGGAGAGTAGGGTCTGCTATCCTATGGTCACCCCAAATTTTTGCTTTTTGCTTCACTGGTTTTTGACATATTGAGGCTGTGGGCCTGCCAATCAGACCCCCAGCCTGCTGTTCTCTCTACTAAATTAAAACTATGCACCCTAGGTGCATAACCAATTGGAAGTGGATCACCCTGTCAGCCCCTGTACCAGTGTACACTAGGTACCCAGGGCATTGGTGTACCCAAGGCCTGCCAAGGGCTGCAGCATGTATTATGCCACCCCAGGCTTGGCCTAACAATTTGACACAACTGGCTGATCACTCAGCTGGGGTAAGTTGGTGTAATCACCTCTTACTTAGGTGTAGTATACCTATACCTAACCTTAAATGGGACACCTGGTAACCTATAAGTCACTCCTATGGCAGGCCTTAACAATCCTGAAGGCAGAGTGCTTGGTTCCATGTGAGATGGTGCTCTGGCATGAGCTGAGCCTGTCTACAGTGGTCGGAACAACTTCCTTCTACTGTTTCCAGATATCGTCATACCATATACTCTTAAGTGCATTATGAACCTCGCGGTTAAATGCTATCTTTGGTTTGGCTTTATCAAAACATGTCGAGTAAGGTGTCATACGAATTGGAATACTAACCCCTCGCCAATTCTGGCGACGGGGTTAGCATTCCACCCTTCTAGAGGGACACGACATGTACAGTACCTGAAACCCGGGTAAAATCAGACATAGCCTCAGCTCCACAAAATGGATGCTGCCACCACAGACACAAGTCTGCCCTCCTGCTGTTGGGAGTCCTTCCAGCTTGGGAGGTGTGGACAAAGGGTTTCCTGCCAGGGGAGGTGCATGCACCACCCCAGACAGGATTTTGTGTATTGGTCAGGTAGGGCTTGAAAGAAACCAGACATGCCTGTGGCTCACAAGGAGCCTCGGGGCATATGCCAGTTCAAACCGGTCCTGGGGCACACCAGTCCCGGGCCTGGGGCGAGCTGGACAAAGGATTGGGGGTGTAACCACCCCCCTTCCTGGTCCCACCCATAGGGAGGGACCTAGCAGGTAGTCCGGCCCCTAGAATCCGAATAAAGGTAGGAGCTGTGTCCTAAGACTTCAGACATCCTGGAATCAACTTGAAACTAAGAAGAAGACGGGAACTTCGACATTCTGCTGCACAGAAGACTGAAGAAAATCTCCCCTGTGGTCAGGGAGTGACCACCTTGCTAACGCAAGCACCATCCAGCGAATCAACGTCTGCTTTGCCGCCGCCTCCCGCCGGAGCCCGAGCCCAGAGACTGACAAGACCTGGACCTCCAGACCTCTCACCGCCCGATCCACAGTCCCTGCAAAGAGGAGACCCGTGGAGGCACCGAGACACGTGGAGCCAGCCATCTTGAAACGACTACGACAAGCTGACCAGTGCAACAACCGAGGCTCCCTCCAAGTTGTGCTTTGGGTCCTGAGAAGCCCAACCCTCGAGCAGCATCTGCACCAAAGGTGAGCCCTCCAGCATCTCCACGATCTGCGTGGGGCCCTTCTGCATTTTGCCACTCGACGCGCCTAACCGGTTGCTGGCCCGCTGGCTAGTGGCCATCTTGGCGACGAAATCTACGACAAACACCGCTGGTCTGGTTGCTCCAGACTGGCCCTTGCTCCCCTCCAAAGGAGCAATCCCTCTGACCTTGCTGGTCAGAACCAACAGCTGATTTCCGAATCCTTCTACAATTGCTTTTGCCAAGGCTTGTTTGCTTCGATCAAGTCGCCGACACCGCCGACAGTGAGAGCCTGCGTGGGACAGCTCGTGAGCCGACTCCTGGACGTCGTCGACCTTCAGGGACCACGTGGCTGCGGAGACAAGCTACCCCTCATCACCTGTTTGCACCCGACATCGCCTGGTACCCACCTGGTGCCACGCTGGTCACTGGCTAGTGACTGTGAACACTGTCCCCTCTGCTTACAGGTCTTCAACCTCTCCGATCCACCCTTGGATCCACCGCATCTCTACCGGACCGACCGCCTGCAGCATCTTTGTCCCAGGCTCAACGGAACAGATAGAAGAAACCCGACGCACTTTGAGGCCTATGCACCCGCTTCCTGTGGGTGAGGTAAAGCTGGTACTCCGGTGCCCATGTGTAGTAATACATCTCTAGTGCCTGTGTTCCAAATCTTAAGTTCCTAGTCAACCCGGAAGATCTCCTTTGCAGTAACTTTGTACTTTTTACGCACCCATTGAAACCTATGGGAGCACGCGTGTGACTATTTGCTCTGCACACGCCACCCGTGGACCTCCTGGTCACTAACTGACGTTAGCTCCTTGTAGGCCCAGCGATTCTAGAGGCCCTAGGCCTTTTCCCTTTCCTGTTCGTGGTACTTATACCACTATTTTAGTATATGGTTCGAGTGGCCACCAGGGCCTATCCATATAAAGTGCAACTTCTGTGTATTCTGTGATAATCTTGTTTGACGATTTGTGCTCCTGTGCTCATAAAGAGACTAGGGGTTACTTTGAGAAATAAATACATATATATTTTGAATATATATCTGTGTGGTGTCCTTTCATTGGTATAAAAGGGGGTTGCATTTGGTAAAACAGCTGGCTTAACACGCTTCACGAGTTTAGCCTCAAAGACTGCTTAGCCTACGCTACCACTAGGGCAGCTAGTCCGAAAAGGTTGACTTACAACCACACCATAAGGGTTGCTTGGCATGGTACAAGGTGATCACTTTAACTAGTGAGCATCATATACCAGGCCAACTTCTCACATTGGTGAGCAGCGGTTGGATTTGAGCTTGCTGTGTTTTACCATTGTAATCTCTTGGTTACCAATTGAAAGATCACATAGGTACCTGTAGGTACATATAAAACAAGATTAGATATACTTAAGTTCTACTGAACTTAGTTGTTGTAGAGCAAAGGGAGTAGCACACCCTGACTACAACTACTAGATAGGTTTAGTAGGTAAACCCAAGTGTAGGTAGATTGCAACACATCCACCCACACTTAAGAGCAATGGCCGGGGCAGAGGGGTCCACTGTACCCATCTCTGTTGAGAGTGACCCCCAGAGGGCACCATCCAGCTTTGCTACCCTTAATCAGAATGAGCTCAGGCATTTGGCAACTCTTAGAGGCCTTAAACAGCCCAAGAACCCAAACTCTGCTGAGCTCAGAGAGCTCTTACAGAATGATGAGAATCAGAGAGCACTCAAGAAAGCTTCCCAGTTAGCCACCTTAGGGACAGGAACAGGAGGCCCCCCTTCTGAAGATGCCACTGAAGTACCCCTTCCCAATAGTCACCCCTTAGATGGGATGCCTACCACAGAGGATGAGAGTGAAAAGGATACTGACAGTAGTGAGGATGAAGGGAGAACTAGCCCAGTGCCAAGTATTATACTTGGCCCAGCTAAACCAAGGCTATTGGGGACTGACAGTGGGTTCAACCCACTGGATCTCCCCAGTGGACTTAACACAGGGTTTGGAAGGCAAAGGAATCGCTCAGGTGACTCCAATGCTTCCCATGGCTCTAGAGGCTCTCAAGGTCACTCCAGGAAAAGGATGACCACCCCTCAGAGGAGGGAACATGAGGCCAGAATGCAGGAAGCCCAGCTGAGGATCAGGAAGCAGGAGCTAGAAGTAGCCCTGATGGAAGAAAAACTGAACAAGGCTAGGCAACCTAGAGAGAGTGGGTCTATACCCACTGGTGGCAGCATTGTCCCTAAGGACAAAGATAGGGTTTTCGATAATAGAAACTTGTCTAAGGTTGTGCCCCCCTACAAAAGTGGGGATGACATCCACAAGTGGATAACTGCTCTTGAGAGAGCCTGCAAAGTACAGCAGGTTCCTGAAGATCAGTGGGCAGCAATCCTCTGGCTCTCCTTTGAGGGAAGAGGCAGAGACAGACTCCTCACTGTTAGAGAAGAGGATGTCAGAAACTACAGAGTCCTGAAGAGTGTTCTAGTTGATGGGTTAGGCTTAACCACTGAGCAGTACAGGTTAATGTTCAGAGACACCCAAAAGACACAGACTCAGGACTGGTCTGAATACATTGAATGTGCCACTAAGGCTTTGGAGGGTTGGTTGCTGGGAAGTAAGGTATCTGATTTTACAGGATTGTATAATTTGATGATGAGAGAACAGATTTTAAATAACTGTCAAAACCAGCAACTGCATCAACACTTGGTTGACTCTGATCTGACCTCTCCCCAAGAATTGGGAAAGAAGGCAGACAAATGGGTCAGAACCAGGGTTAAGCAAAAGAACCAGAACCAGGGCCAAGGGGGTGATCAGAAGAAAACAGACCAAAAGGGTGGAGATCAGAAATCTAAAGACCAGAAGTCTTCAACAGGGCCCCAAACTACTGCTAAGGAGGGTGGGTCCCAACAACAGTCCAAAAAGAAGAAAGAAGGTCAAAAGAAACCCTGGTGCAATCATTGTAAAAATACAACTCACTGGACTAGTGATTGCAAAAAGGGTGGAGCCCCCAACACTGTTGCCCCTAAGGCACCTGCTCCCAGTACTACTGTTAGCAGTGTTGGTCCCCAGACAAAGGGTGTAGTGGGAATCACTATGGGAACTGAAGGAGATTCTGACTTAGACAGAACCCTTACACAGGCAGTCTTGATCTGTGATGGGGACATTGATTTGTCCCTGACTGTGAGCCCCAGTAACCTGGGCAAGTACAGACAGACTCCTTTAATAAATGAAAAAGTGGCTCAAGCTTACAGGGACTGTAGGAAGGTGGATATCTGACTATGGTTACCCCCAAATTTTTGCCTAGTGTCTAGCTGGTTTTTCGACTTAGTTGGCCTGAGATCCTGCCATTCAGGCTCTCAGGCTATCTGCTCTCTCTGTAAAATGGACTCCATGTACCCTAGGTACATACCCAATTGGTTGGATCACCCTGTCAGCCCCTGTACCAGTGTACACTAGGTACCCAGGGCATTGGTGTACCCAAGGCCTGCCAAGGGCTGCAGCATGTATTATGCCACCCCAGGCTTGGCCTAACAATTTGACACAACTGGCTGATCACTCAGCTGGGGTAAGTTGGTGTAATCACCTCTTACTTAGGTGTAGTATACCTATACCTAACCTTAAATGGGACACCTGGTAACCTATAAGTCACTCCTATGGCAGGCCTTAACAATCCTGAAGGCAGAGTGCTTGGTTCCATGTGAGATGGTGCTCTGGCATGAGCTGAGCCTGTCTGCAGTGGTCGGAACAACTTCCTTCTACTGTTTCCAGATATCGTCATACCATATACTCTTAAGTGCATTATGAACCTCGCGGTTAAATGCTAACTTTGGTTTGGCTTTATCAAAACATGTCGAGTAAGGTGTCATACGAATTGGAATACTAACCCCTCGCCAATTCTGGCGACGGGGTTAGCATTCCACCCTTCTAGAGGGACACGACATGTACAGTACCTGAAACCCGGGTAAAATCAGACATAGCCTCAGCTCCACAAAATGGATGCTGCCACCACAGACACAAGTCTGCCCTCCTGCTGCTGGGAGTCCTTCCAGCTTGGGAGGTGTGGACAAAGGGTTTCCTGCCAGGGGAGGTGCGTGCACCACCCCAGACAGGATTTTGTGTATTGGTCAGGTAGGGCTTGAAAGAAACCAGACATGCCTGTGGCTCACAAGGAGCCTCGGTGCATATGCCAGTTCAAACCGGTCCTGGGGCACACCAGTCCCGGGCCTGGGGCGAGCTGGACAAAGGATTGGGGGTGTAACCACCCCCCTTCCTGGTCCCACCCTTAGGGAGGGACCTAGCAGGTAGTCCGGCCCCTAGAATCCGAATAAAGGTAGGAGCTGTGTCCTAAGACTTTAGACATCCTGGAATCAACTTGAAACTAAGAAGAAGACGGGAACTTCGACATTCTGCTGCACAGAAGACTGAAGAAAATCTCCCCTGTGGTCAGGGAGTGACCACCTTGCTAACGCAAGCACCATCCAGCGAATCACCGTCTGCTTTGCCGCCGCCTCCCGCCGGAGCCCGAGCCCAGAGACTGACAAGACCTGGACCTCCAGACCTCTCACCGCCCGATCCACAGTCCCTGCAAAGAGGAGACCCGTGGAGGCACCGAGACACGTGGAGCCAGCCATCTTGGAACGACTACGACAAGCTGACCAGTGCAACAACCGAGGCTCCCTCCAAGTTGTGCTTTGGGTCCTGAGAAGCCCAACCCTCGAGCAGCATCTGCACCAAAGGTGAGCCCTCCAGCATCTCCACGATCTGCGTGGGGCCCTTCTGCATTTTGCCACTCGACGCGCCTAACCGGTTGCTGGCCCGCTGGCTAGTGGCCATCTTGGCGACGAAATCTACGACAAACACCGCTGGTCTGGTTGCTCCAGACTGGCTCTTGCTCCCCTCCAAAGGAGCAATCCCTCTGACCTTGCTGGTCAGAACCAACAGCTTAAACTCCTTGCCTACAACAATTGCTTTTGCCAAGGCTTGTTTGCTTCGATCAAGTCGCCGACACCGCCGACAGCGAGAGCCTGCGTGGGACAGCTCGTGACTCGACTCCTGGACGTCGTCGACCTTCAGGGACCACGTGGCTGCGGAGACAAGCTACCCCTCATCACCTGTTTGCACCCGACATCGCCTGGTACCCACCTGGTGCCACGCTGGTCACTGGCTAGTGACTGTGAACACTGTCCCCTCTGCTTACAGGTCTTCAACATCTCCGATCCACTCTTGGATCCACTGCATCTCTTCCCGACCGACCGCCTGCAGCATCTTTGTCCCAGGCTCAACGGAACAGATAGAAGAAACCCGACGCACTTTGAGACCTATGCACCCGCTTCCTGTGGGTGAGGTAAAGCTGGTACTCCGGTGCCCATGTGTAGTAATACATCTCTAGTGCCTGTGTTCCAAATCTTAAGTTCCTAGGTCATCCGGAAGATTCCTTTTGCAGTAACTTTGTACTTTTTACGCACCCATTGAAACCTATGGGAGCACGCGTGTGACTATTTGCTCTGCACACGCCACCCGTGGACCTCCTGGTCACTAACTGACGTTAGCTCCTTGTAGGCCCAGCGATTCTAGAGGCCCTAGGCCTTTTCCCTTTTCTGTTCGTGGTACTTATACCACTATTTTAGTATATGGTTTGAGTGGCCACCAGGGCCTATCCATATAAAGTGCAACTTCTGTGTATTCTACTGTAATCTTGTTTGACGATTTGTGCTCCTGTGCTCATAAAGAGACTAGGGGTTACTTTGAGAAATAAATACATATATATTTTGAATATATATCTGTGTGGTGCCCTTTCATTGGTATAAAAGGGGGTTACTATTGGTAAAACAGCTTGCTTAACACGCATCACGAGTTTAGCCTCAAAGACTGCTTAGCCTACGCTACCACTAGGGCAGCTAGTCCGAAAAGGTTGACTTACAACCACACCATAAGGGTTGCTTGGCATGGTACAAGGTGGTCACTAGAACTAGTGAACAGCATATACCAGGCCAACTTCTCACATTGGTGAGCAGCGGTTGGATTTGAGCTTGCTGTGTTTTACCATTGTAATCTCTTGGTTACCAATTGAAAGATCACATAGGTACCTGTAGGTACATATAAAACAAGATTAGATATACATAAGTTCTACTGAACTTAGTTGTTGTAGAGCAAAGGGAGTAGCACACCCTGACTACAACTACTAGATAGGTTTAGTAGGTAAACCCAAGTGTAGGTAGATTGCAACACATCCACCCACACTTAAGAGCAATGGCCGGGGCAGAGGGGTCCACTGTACCCATCTCTGTTGAGAGTGACCCCCAGAGGGCACCATCCAGCTTTGCTACCCTTAATCAGAATGAGCTCAGGCATTTGGCAACTCTTAGAGGCCTTAAACAGCCCAAGAACCCAAACTCTGCTGAGCTCAGAGAGCTCTTACAGAATGATGAGAATCAGAGAGAACTCAGGAAAGCTTCCCAGTTAGCCCCCTTAGGGTCAGGAACAGGAGGCCCCCCTTCTGAAGATGCCACAGAGGTACCCCCTTTCAATAGTCACCCCTTAGATGGGATGCCTACCACAGAGGAAGAAAGTGATGGGGATACAGATGTGAGTGGGGATGAAGGGAGAACTAGCCCAGTGCCAAGTGTTATACTTGGCCCAGCTAAACTAAGGCTATTGGGGACTGACAGTGGGTTCACCCCATTGGATCTCCCCAGTGGACTTAACACAGGGCTTGGAAGGCAAAGGAATCGCTCAGGTGACTCCAATGCTTCCCATGGCTCTAGAGGCTCTCAAGGTCACTCCAGAAGGAGACTGACCACCCCTCAGAGGAGGGAACATGAGGCCAGAATGCAGGAAGCCCAGCTGAGGATCAGGAAGCAGGAGCTAGAAGTAGCCCTGATGGAAGAAAAACTGAGCAAGGCTAGGCAGCATAGAGAGAGTGGGTCTATACCCACTGGTGGCAGCAATGTCCCTAGGGACAAAGATAGGGTCTTTGACAATAGGAACCTGTCCAAGGTTGTGCCCCCCTACAAAAGTGGGGATGACATCCACAAATGGATGACTGCTCTTGAGAGAGCCTGCAAAGTGCAGCAGGTTCCTGAAGACCAGTGGGCAGCAATCTTATGGCTCTCCTTTGAGGGGAGAGGCAGAGATAGACTCCTCACTGTTAGAGAAGAGGATGTCAGAAATTACAGAGTCCTGAAGAGTGTCCTAGTTGATGGGTTAGGCTTAACCACTGAACAGTACAGGTTAATGTTCAGAGACACCCAGAAGACACAGACTCAGGACTGGTCTGAATATGTGGAATGTGCCACTAAGGCTTTGGAGGGTTGGTTGCTGGGAAGTAAGGTGTCTGATTATACAGGATTGTACAATTTGATGATGAGAGAGCAGATTTTAAGTAATTGTCAAAACCAGCTTCTCCATCAACACCTGGTAGACTCAGATTTGACCTCTCCCCAAGAATTGGGAAAGAGGGCAGATAAATGGGTCAGGACCAGGATCAGGCCTAAAAACCAGGGTGGTGACCAAAAGAAAGATACCACCAAGCCTCAAGAGAAGGGTGGGGATAAAGAAAAAGAGAAACCTTCCTCAGGGCCCCAAAACTCCACACAGGGTGGTGGGTCCCAAGCTCCCTCCTCTACCACAGCTAAAAAGCCCTACTGCCATGAGTGTAAAACTCCTGGGCATTGGAAAACTGACAGCGGTTGCCCAAGGGCTAAAAACAAAACTGTTCCTCCAATTACTCCTGTCACACCACCTATTACTGTCAGCAGTAATCCCCCAGGTGGTGGGAGTGCCCCCAGAAATCTGGGTGGGTTTACTTGGGGAACACAGGGGGACCCTGGCTTAGCCAATTCCCCTACAGCAACCACTCTTGTCTGTGATGGTGGCATGGGGTTTGCCAACTTCACTGCCTGTCCCAACACTTTGGGTAGGTACAGACAGGAGCCCTACATCAATGGTACAAAAGCTGAGGCCTACAGAGACACTGGGGCTAGCATCACAATGGTGGCCCATTGGCTAGTTCCCTCTGAGCAGCTTTTGCCCGGTTTCTCCTACCAGGTGACTAACATTGATGGCAAACAGAACAGTCATCCCATGGCAGAGGTATGTCTCAGCTGGGGAGGGGTCACTGGCCCTAAAAGGGTAGCAGTGTCCCCAACCTTGCCTGTAGACTGCTTACTGGGGAATGACTTAGAACTCTCAGCTTGGGCTGGAGTTGAACAAGACACCCATTCTAAAATGGTAGGCCTTTCACAAAAGGGTAGGGGGGTTGTGCCATTCACAACCCCTGTCCAAATAGATTTCCTCCCTGAAAAGGTTGGAAGGGCAGTGGTAGCCACAGCCCAGGCACAGACAGACTTCCCTGTAGGGACTGGCAGAGCTGTGACAGTCACAGCTCAAACACAAACTGAGTGCCCCCCTGAAAAGGTTGGCAAGGCTGTAATGGTCTCAGCCTATACTCAGACTGACATAGGTGTAGTGAAGCCTGAAACAATGGATCACTCCACACAAACTGAGAGTAGTGGGGAGGAAGAAAAGTCTCCCTCTCCCCAGACATTAGGAAAAGGTCAGCCTCCTCAGGGATCTGACCTCACCCCTTGTGAAGGAACTGCCCCAGAGGTAGCCAGGCCTGGCCTGGCAGAGCCTCTGATGTCAGTGGCCCCTTCCAAGGTGGGATCCAGTCTGGTGCAGGTAGCCTGCCTCTCTCTACCCTGCCTCAGTCAGCCCAGGGCTGCAGAGGTCAGGGAGGCCAGTGGACCCCCAGAGGGCCCCTGTCCACAAGAACCCCCCCATCAAAAGAATGAGGATTGCCTGGCTAGTAGCCCTAGTCAGGTGATGGGTAAAAACATTCCTGAGGGATCTCCTTTACAGGTAGTTAGGGACCTCCCCCAGGGGGATTCTGTTGGGCACAGGCAAACATGGGACCTTAGGGCCCCAAACCTGACCTGTCCCTCCAGTAAGCCCACAAAAGGGACCCAGCCTCCAGCTTTAGGTAGCCAGAGGCTGACCCTGAGAGCACAGTGCAACTCAGTTAAAGAAAGAAAGGCATCCATGGTGGAGGATGATTGGAGGAAGCTGAGGCCTCACTTTGAGGACACTCACTTCAGTACTCCATCTCAACACCAGCCTTTTACTTTGCCAAGACACACCACAGGTAGAGATTCCCTATGGTGGAGACCCTCTGATACCCTTAGGGTGAGGGATTGCTTAGTGGACCATGAGACAGGGGGTAACCATGCCAGTGCTGGTTCCTCCTTATATGGCCACTTGGGCAATATAGGCTTACCTGGTCAAGGTCAGCCTTATCTCCCTTCGTTTGGGGGGGGGTTGTGTAGGAAGGTGGATATCTGACTATGGTTACCCCCAAATTTTTGCCTAGTGTCTAGCTGGTTTTTCGACTTAGTTGGCCTGAGATCCTGCCATTCAGGCTCTCAGGCTATCTGCTCTCTCTGTAAAATGGACTCCATGTACCCTAGGTACATACCCAATTGGTTGGATCACCCTGTCAGCCCCTGTACCAGTGTACACTAGGTACCCAGGGCATTGGTGTACCCAAGGCCTGCCAAGGGCTGCAGCATGTATTATGCCACCCCAGGCTTGGCCTAACAATTTGACACAACTGGCTGATCACTCAGCTGGGGTAAGTTGGTGTAATCACCTCTTACTTAGGTGTAGTATACCTATACCTAACCTTAAATGGGACACCTGGTAACCTATAAGTCACTCCTATGGCAGGCCTTAACAATCCTGAAGGCAGAGTGCTTGGTTCCATGTGAGATGGTGCTCTGGCATGAGCTGAGCCTGTCTGCAGTGGTCGGAACAACTTCCTTCTACTGTTTCCAGATATCGTCATACCATATACTCTTAAGTGCATTATGAACCTCGCGGTTAAATGCTAACTTTGGTTTGGCTTTATCAAAACATGTCGAGTAAGGTGTCATACGAATTGGAATACTAACCCCTCGCCAATTCTGGCGACGGGGTTAGCATTCCACCCTTCTAGAGGGACACGACATGTACAGTACCTGAAACCCGGGTAAAATCAGACATAGCCTCAGCTCCACAAAATGGATGCTGCCACCACAGACACAAGTCTGCCCTCCTGCTGCTGGGAGTCCTTCCAGCTTGGGAGGTGTGGACAAAGGGTTTCCTGCCAGGGGAGGTGCGTGCACCACCCCAGACAGGATTTTGTGTATTGGTCAGGTAGGGCTTGAAAGAAACCAGACATGCCTGTGGCTCACAAGGAGCCTCGGTGCATATGCCAGTTCAAACCGGTCCTGGGGCACACCAGTCCCGGGCCTGGGGCGAGCTGGACAAAGGATTGGGGGTGTAACCACCCCCCTTCCTGGTCCCACCCTTAGGGAGGGACCTAGCAGGTAGTCCGGCCCCTAGAATCCGAATAAAGGTAGGAGCTGTGTCCTAAGACTTTAGACATCCTGGAATCAACTTGAAACTAAGAAGAAGACGGGAACTTCGACATTCTGCTGCACAGAAGACTGAAGAAAATCTCCCCTGTGGTCAGGGAGTGACCACCTTGCTAACGCAAGCACCATCCAGCGAATCACCGTCTGCTTTGCCGCCGCCTCCCGCCGGAGCCCGAGCCCAGAGACTGACAAGACCTGGACCTCCAGACCTCTCACCGCCCGATCCACAGTCCCTGCAAAGAGGAGACCCGTGGAGGCACCGAGACACGTGGAGCCAGCCATCTTGGAACGACTACGACAAGCTGACCAGTGCAACAACCGAGGCTCCCTCCAAGTTGTGCTTTGGGTCCTGAGAAGCCCAACCCTCGAGCAGCATCTGCACCAAAGGTGAGCCCTCCAGCATCTCCACGATCTGCGTGGGGCCCTTCTGCATTTTGCCACTCGACGCGCCTAACCGGTTGCTGGCCCGCTGGCTAGTGGCCATCTTGGCGACGAAATCTACGACAAACACCGCTGGTCTGGTTGCTCCAGACTGGCTCTTGCTCCCCTCCAAAGGAGCAATCCCTCTGACCTTGCTGGTCAGAACCAACAGCTTAAACTCCTTGCCTACAACAATTGCTTTTGCCAAGGCTTGTTTGCTTCGATCAAGTCGCCGACACCGCCGACAGCGAGAGCCTGCGTGGGACAGCTCGTGACTCGACTCCTGGACGTCGTCGACCTTCAGGGACCACGTGGCTGCGGAGACAAGCTACCCCTCATCACCTGTTTGCACCCGACATCGCCTGGTACCCACCTGGTGCCACGCTGGTCACTGGCTAGTGACTGTGAACACTGTCCCCTCTGCTTACAGGTCTTCAACATCTCCGATCCACTCTTGGATCCACTGCATCTCTTCCCGACCGACCGCCTGCAGCATCTTTGTCCCAGGCTCAACGGAACAGATAGAAGAAACCCGACGCACTTTGAGACCTATGCACCCGCTTCCTGTGGGTGAGGTAAAGCTGGTACTCCGGTGCCCATGTGTAGTAATACATCTCTAGTGCCTGTGTTCCAAATCTTAAGTTCCTAGGTCATCCGGAAGATTCCTTTTGCAGTAACTTTGTACTTTTTACGCACCCATTGAAACCTATGGGAGCACGCGTGTGACTATTTGCTCTGCACACGCCACCCGTGGACCTCCTGGTCACTAACTGACGTTAGCTCCTTGTAGGCCCAGCGATTCTAGAGGCCCTAGGCCTTTTCCCTTTTCTGTTCGTGGTACTTATACCACTATTTTAGTATATGGTTTGAGTGGCCACCAGGGCCTATCCATATAAAGTGCAACTTCTGTGTATTCTACTGTAATCTTGTTTGACGATTTGTGCTCCTGTGCTCATAAAGAGACTAGGGGTTACTTTGAGAAATAAATACATATATATTTTGAATATATATCTGTGTGGTGCCCTTTCATTGGTATAAAAGGGGGTTACTATTGGTAAAACAGCTTGCTTAACACGCATCACGAGTTTAGCCTCAAAGACTGCTTAGCCTACGCTACCACTAGGGCAGCTAGTCCGAAAAGGTTGACTTACAACCACACCATAAGGGTTGCTTGGCATGGTACAAGGTGGTCACTAGAACTAGTGAACAGCATATACCAGGCCAACTTCTCACAGGGACACATGTGCCAGTGTCACTATGGTGACACCAGGCTTTGTGGACCCTGGACAGTACATACCAGGTGAGAACTACCTGGTGACCAATGCCAGCAATGCCACTACTTCACATAGTGTGGCAGTTGTTAACTTCTCATGGGGAGGGGTAACTGGCCTCAAAAGGGTTGTGGTTAGTGCAGACCTCCCAGTAGAATGTTTGTTGGGCAATGACCTAGAGAGTTCTCTATGGTCAGAAGTGGAGTACAGGACTCATGCAGAGATGTTAGGTATATCATCACATGTCCTTGCTGTGACCAGGTCACAGGCCAAAAAGTGCCTCACTGAACCACAGGTCTTGGATCCTGGAACAATGGACCAAGCACCTACCAAGAAGAAGAACAGGAGGGTCAAGGCTGTGCCTTCCCCCCTGCCTCAGAGTGATGATCAGCCTTCCCAGGAAGCTGATCTAGAGGACCCTGAAGGAACTGTCCCTGAAGAGCTTGAACCTGATCAGGTTGAGTTTCTGGGGACAGGGGGACCTTCAAGGGCTGACTTGAGGCAGGCTCAGTTATCCTGTCCCTCTCTTGAACCCCTCAGACAGCTGGCTGCTGCTGAGGCTGCTGGGAATGCTCAAGGTACCCATAAAGTGTATTGGGATGAAGGGCTCCTTTATTCAGAGGCTAGAGACCCCAAGCCTGGTGCAACCAGGAGGTTGGTCATACCTCTGCAATTTAGGGGCTTCCTTCTTACCTTGGCCCATGACATTCCTTTAGCAGGACACTTAGGCCAGAACAAGACTTGGGACAGGCTTGTCCCTCACTTTCACTGGCCTCATATGAATGAAGATACAAAGGAGTTTTGTCGCTCCTGTGTTACCTGCCAAGCCAGTGGCAAATCAGGTGGCACAACAAAGGCCCCCCTTATACCACTACCTGTGGTGGGGGTCCCCTTTGAAAGAGTGGGAATAGACATAGTGGGTCCCATGGATCCTCCCACTGCATCTGGGCACAGATTTATACTGGTGGTAGTGGATCATGCCACCAGGTATCCAGAGGCAATTCCCCTTAGGACCACTACAGCTCCTGTTGTGGCCAGGGCCCTGCTGGGAGTATTCTCCAGAGTGGGGTTTCCTAAGGAGGTAGTATCTGACAGAGGTACCAACTTTATGTCAGGATACTTGACAGCTATGTGGAAGGAATGTGGTGTCAACTACAAGTTCACCACCCCTTATCACCCACAATGCAATGGGCTTGTTGAGAGATTCAACAAGACCCTAAAGGGTATGATCAAAGGATTACCTGAAAAGCTCAGGCGAAGATGGGATATCCTTCTACCCTGCCTTCTGTTTGCTTACAGAGAGGTCCCACAAAAAGGAGTTGGCTACAGCCCCTTTGAATTGTTGTTTGGGCACCCTGTGAGAGGCCCACTGTGTTTGGTGAAGGAAGGATGGGAGTTACCTCTCAAAAAGCCTAAGCTAGACATAGTGGACTATGTACTTGGTCTCCGCTCCAGGATGGCTGAGTATATGGAGAAGGCATCTAAAAACCTTGAGGCAAGCCAGGCCTTACAGAAAGCTTGGCATGACCAAAAGGCTGTCTTGGTTGAGTATCAGCCAGGACAGAAGGTATGGGTGTTGGAGCCAGTGGCCCCAGCAGCACTCCAAGACAAATGGTCTGGACCCCATACAATCCTGGAAAAGAAGGGAGAGGTCACCTACTTGGTGGACCTAGGAACTCCCAGGAGTCCCCACAGGGTACTCCATGTTAACAGGCTTAAAGCATATGTTGACAGGGCAGACATGGGCTTGCTCATGGCTACAGATGAGGGACAGGAGGAAGAGAGTGACCCTCTCCCAGACCTGTTGTCTCAGAACCCTGAAGATGGCTCAGTTGAAGGAGTGACCCTTGGAGGCAACCTCACTGCCCATCAGCAGACTGAATGTAGACAGGTTCTACAATCATTTTCACATATGTTTTCCTTGATACCTAGTCAAACTGACTGGTGTACCCATGTTGTGGACACTGGTGACAGTCTGCCTGTAAAGAACAAACTTTACAGACAACCTGACCACGTCAGGGACTGTATAAAGGCTGAGGTACATAAAATGCTGGAATTAGGTGTCATTGAACCCTCAGAGAGCCCCTGGGCTAGCCCAGTGGTTCTGGTCCCCAAACCTCACACCAAAGATGGCAAGAGAGAGATGAGGTTCTGTGTGGATTACAGAGGACTCAATGCTGTCACCAGGACAGATGCACACCCTATTCCAAGGGCAGATGAGCTCATAGACAAACTAGCTTCTGCAAAGTTTTTGAGCACATTTGACTTAACAGCTGGCTATTGGCAAATCAGATTAGCTGAGGAGTCTAAGGCCAAAACAGCATTCTCAACCCCAGGTGGGCATTATCAGTTTGTGGTGATGCCCTTTGGTCTGAAGAATGCACCTGCCACCTTCCAAAGGCTGGTGAACCAAGTCCTTACTGGGTTGGATGACTTTTGTGCAGCATATCTGGATGACATTGCTGTCTTTAGCTCCACCTGGGAGGATCACCTGATCCACCTGAAGAAGGCTCTTGAGGCCCTGCAGAGGGCAGGCCTCACTATCAAGGCTACTAAGTGCCAGATAGGGCAGAGTAAGGTTGTATATTTGGGCCACCTTGTGGGTGGAGGCCAAGTTCAACCACTGGAGAGTAAGATACAATCCATCAAGGACTGGTCCCCTCCAACCACCCAGACTCAAGTTCGAGCTTTCTTGGGCTTGACTGGGTACTACAGGAAGTTTGTTAAGAACTATGGGTCCATTGTGACTCCTCTTAATGATCTGACATCCAAGAAGATGCCCAAAAAGGTTCAGTGGACAGTAAGCTGTCAAAAGGCATTTGATGACCTGAAGGGGGCCATGTGCTCTGCACCTATCCTGAAAAGTCCTGACTACTCCAAAGAGTTTATTGTCCAAACAGATGCTTCTGAGTTGGGTGTGGGAGCTGTGCTGTCACAACTTAATGTAGATGGTCAAGACCAACCCATTGCTTTTATTAGCAGAAGGTTGACCCCCAGAGAGAAGAATTGGTCAGCTATTGAGAGGGAGGCCTTTGCTGTGGTGTGGGCCCTGAAGAAGCTGAGGCCATACTTGTTTGGCACTCACTTCAAGATTCAGACCGACCATAAGCCCCTCTTGTGGCTAAATCAGATGAAGGGTGAAAACCCCAAACTGCTTAGGTGGTCCATTTCCCTACAGGGGATGGACTTTACAGTGGAGCACCGGCCAGGTACTGACCATGGGAATGCAGATGGTCTCTCCAGGTACTTCCACTTAGGACATGAAGACGAGACTGGTCAAGGCTAGTTTAATGTCCCAGCGTTTGGGGGGGGGTTGTGTAGGAGAGTAGGGTCTGCTATCCTATGGTCACCCCAAATTTTTGCTTTTTGCTTCACTGGTTTTTGACATATTGAGGCTGTGGGCCTGCCAATCAGACCCCCAGCCTGCTGTTCTCTCTACTAAATTAAAACTATGCACCCTAGGTGCATAACCAATTGGAAGTGGATCACCCTGTCAGCCCCTGTACCAGTGTACACTAGGTACCCAGGGCATTGGTGTACCCAAGGCCTGCCAAGGGCTGCAGCATGTATTATGCCACCCCAGGCTTGGCCTAACAATTTGACACAACTGGCTGATCACTCAGCTGGGGTAAGTTGGTGTAATCACCTCTTACTTAGGTGTAGTATACCTATACCTAACCTTAAATGGGACACCTGGTAACCTATAAGTCACTCCTATGGCAGGCCTTAACAATCCTGAAGGCAGAGTGCTTGGTTCCATGTGAGATGGTGCTCTGGCATGAGCTGAGCCTGTCTACAGTGGTCGGAACAACTTCCTTCTACTGTTTCCAGATATCGTCATACCATATACTCTTAAGTGCATTATGAACCTCGCGGTTAAATGCTATCTTTGGTTTGGCTTTATCAAAACATGTCGAGTAAGGTGTCATACGAATTGGAATACTAACCCCTCGCCAATTCTGGCGACGGGGTTAGCATTCCACCCTTCTAGAGGGACACGACATGTACAGTACCTGAAACCCGGGTAAAATCAGACATAGCCTCAGCTCCACAAAATGGATGCTGCCACCACAGACACAAGTCTGCCCTCCTGCTGCTGGGAGTCCTTCCAGCTTGGGAGGTGTGGACAAAGGGTTTCCTGCCAGGGGAGGTGCATGCACCACCCCAGACAGGATTTTGTGTATTGGTCAGGTAGGGCTTGAAAGAAACCAGACATGCCTGTGGCTCACAAGGAGCCTCGGGGCATATGCCAGTTCAAACCGGTCCTGGGGCACACCAGTCCCGGGCCTGGGGCGAGCTGGACAAAGGATTGGGGGTGTAACCACCCCCCTTCCTGGTCCCACCCATAGGGAGGGACCTAGCAGGTAGTCCGGCCCCTAGAATCCGAATAAAGGTAGGAGCTGTGTCCTAAGACTTCAGACATCCTGGAATCAACTTGAAACTAAGAAGAAGACGGGAACTTCGACATTCTGCTGCACAGAAGACTGAAGAAAATCTCCCCTGTGGTCAGGGAGTGACCACCTTGCTAACGCAAGCACCATCCAGCGAATCAACGTCTGCTTTGCCGCCGCCTCCCGCCGGAGCCCGAGCCCAGAGACTGACAAGACCTGGACCTCCAGACCTCTCACCGCCCGATCCACAGTCCCTGCAAAGAGGAGACCCGTGGAGGCACCGAGACACGTGGAGCCAGCCATCTTGAAACGACTACGACAAGCTGACCAGTGCAACAACCGAGGCTCCCTCCAAGTTGTGCTTTGGGTCCTGAGAAGCCCAACCCTCGAGCAGCATCTGCACCAAAGGTGAGCCCTCCAGCATCTCCACGATCTGCGTGGGGCCCTTCTGCATTTTGCCACTCGACGCGCCTAACCGGTTGCTGGCCCGCTGGCTAGTGGCCATCTTGGCGACGAAATCTACGACAAACACCGCTGGTCTGGTTGCTCCAGACTGGCCCTTGCTCTCCTCCAAAGGAGCAATCCCTCTGACCTTGCTGGTCAGAACCAACAGCTGATTTCCGAATCCTTCTACAATTGCTTTTGCCAAGGCTTGTTTGCTTCGATCAAGTCGCCGACACCGCCGACAGTGAGAGCCTGCGTGGGACAGCTCGTGAGCCGACTCCTGGACGTCGTCGACCTTCAGGGACCACGTGGCTGCGGAGACAAGCTACCCCTCATCACCTGTTTGCACCCGACATCGCCTGGTACCCACCTGGTGCCACGCTGGTCACTGGCTAGTGACTGTGAACACTGTCCCCTCTGCTTACAGGTCTTCAACATCTCCGATCCACCCTTGGATCCACCGCATCTCTACCGGACCGACCGCCTGCAGCATCTTTGTCCCAGGCTCAACGGAACAGATAGAAGAAACCCGACGCACTTTGAGGCCTATGCACCCGCTTCCTGTGGGTGAGGTAAAGCTGGTACTCCGGTGCCCATGTGTAGTAATACATCTCTAGTGCCTGTGTTCCAAATCTTAAGTTCCTAGTCAACCCGGAAGATCTCCTTTGCAGTAACTTTGTACTTTTTACGCACCCATTGAAACCTATGGGAGCACGCGTGTGACTATTTGCTCTGCACACGCCACCCGTGGACCTCCTGGTCACTAACTGACGTTAGCTCCTTGTAGGCCCAGCGATTCTAGAGGCCCTAGGCCTTTTCCCTTTCCTGTTCGTGGTACTTATACCACTATTTTAGTATATGGTTCGAGTGGCCACCAGGGCCTATCCATATAAAGTGCAACTTCTGTGTATTCTGTGATAATCTTGTTTGACGATTTGTGCTCCTGTGCTCATAAAGAGACTAGGGGTTACTTTGAGAAATAAATACATATATATTTTGAATATATATCTGTGTGGTGTCCTTTCATTGGTATAAAAGGGGGTTGCATTTGGTAAAACAGCTGGCTTAACACGCTTCACGAGTTTAGCCTCAAAGACTGCTTAGCCTACGCTACCACTAGGGCAGCTAGTCCGAAAAGGTTGACTTACAACCACACCATAAGGGTTGCTTGGCATGGTACAAGGTGATCACTTTAACTAGTGAGCATCATATACCAGGCCAACTTCTCACAGTGTGGTTGTGTGTGTGGTTGTGTGTGGTTGTGGGTGAGTGTGTAGTTGTGGGTGTGGTTGTATGTGTGTGTGTTTGTGGGTGTGGTTGTTTGTGTGGTTGTGTGTGGTTGTGTTTGTGGTTGTGTGTGTGTTGTGTGTGTGGTTGTGTGTGCGGGTATGTGTGTGTTTGTGGTTGTGTGTGTGTGTGGTTGTGTGTGAGGTTGTGTGTGTGGTTTTGTGTATGGTTGTGTGTGTGTGGTTGTGTTGTTGTGGTTGTGTGTGTGGTTGTGTGTGTGTGGGTGTGTGTGTGGTTGTGTGAGTGGTTGTGTGAGTGGTTGTGGGTGTGAGTATGAGTGCAGTTGAGGGTGTGATTGTGGGTGTGGTTGTATGGGTGGATATGTGGTTGTGTGTGGTTGTGTGTGTTTGTGGTTGTGTGTGTGGTTGTGTGTGTGGTTGTGTGTGAGGTTGTGTGTGTGGTTGTGTGTGTGGTTGTGTGTGTGTGGTTGTGTGTGTGTGGTTGTGTGTGTGGTTGTGTGTGTGTGTGTGGTTGTGTGTGTGGTTGTGTGTATGTGGTTGTGTGTATGGGTATGAGTGCAGTTGAGGGTGTGATTGTGGGTGCGGTTGTATGGGTGGATATGTGGTTGTGTGTGTGGCTGTGTGTGTGGTTGTGTATCTGTGTGGTTGTGTGTGTGTGGTTGTGTGTTTGGTTGTGTGCGTGTGTGTGGTTGTGTGTGTGGTTATGTGTGTGTGTGTGGTTGTGTGTGGGGTTTTATGTGTAGTTGTGTATGGGTGTGGGTATGGGTGTGTGTGTGGTTGTGTGTGTGTGGTTGTGTGTGTGTGGTAGTGTGTGTGTGGTAGTGTGTGTGGGTGTGAGTGCGGTTGAGGGTGTGATTATGGGTGCAGTTGTGGGTGTGTGGGTGGATGTGTGGTTGTGTGTGGTTGTGTGTGTGGTTGTGTGTGTGGGTGTGAGTGTGGTTGAGGGTGCAGTTGTGGGTGTGGTTGTGGGTGTTTGGGTGGATGTATGGTTGCCTGTGTTTGGTTGTGTGTGTATGGTTGTGTGTGTGTGGTTGTGTGTGTGTGTGTGGTTGTGTGTGTGTGGTTGTGTATGTGTGTGTGTGTGGTTGTGTGTGTGTGGTTATGTGTGTGGTTGTGTGTGTGGTTGTGTGTGTGTGGTTGAGTGTATGGTTGTGGTTGTGTGTGGTTGTGGGTGTGTATGTGGTTGTGGGTGTGGTTGTGTGTGTGGTTGTGGGTGAGTGTGTAGTTGTGGGTGTGGTTGTATGTGTGTGTGTTTGTGGGTGTGGTTGTTTGTGTGGTTGTGTGTGGTTGTGTTTGTGGTTGTGTGTGTGTTGTGTGTGTGGTTGTGTGTGCGGGTATGTGTGTGTTTGTGGTTGTGTGTGTGTGTGGTTGTGTGTGAGGTTGTGTGTGTGGTTTTGTGTATGGTTGTGTGTGTGTGGTTATGTTGTTGTGGTTGTGTGTGTGGTTGTGTGTGTGTGGGTGTGTGTGTGGTTGTGTGAGTGGTTGTGGGTGTGAGTATGAGTGCAGTTGAGGGTGTGATTGTGGGTGTGGTTGTATGGGTGGATATGTGGTTGTGTGTGTTTGTGGTTGTGTGTGTGGTTGTGTGTGTGGTTGTGTGTGAGGTTGTGTGTGTGGTTGTGTGTGTGGTTGTGTGTGTGTGGTTGTGTTGGTGTGGTTGTGTTGGTGTGGTTGTGTGTGTGTGTGGTTGTGTGTGTGGTTGTGTGTATGTGGTTGTGTGTATGGGTATGAGTGCAGTTGAGGATGTGATTGTGGGTGCGGTTGTATGGGTGGATATGAGGTTGTGTGTGTGGCTGTGTGTGTGGTTGTGTATCTGTGTGGTTGTGTGTGTGTGGTTGTGTGTTTGGTTGTGTGCGTGTGTGTGGTTGTGTGTGTGGTTATGTGTGTGTGTGTGGTTGTGTGTGGGGTTTTATGTGTAGTTGTGTATGGGTGTGGGTATGGGTGTGTGTGTGGTTGTGGGTGTGTGGTTGTGTGTGTGTGGTAGTGTGTGTGGGTGTGAGTGCGGTTGAGGGTGCGATTATGGGTGCAGTTGTGGGTGTGTGGGTGGATGTGTGGTTGTGTGTGGTTGTGTGTGTGGTTGTGTGTGTGGGTGTGAGTGTGGTTGAGGGTGCAGTTGTGGGTGTGGTTGTGGGTGTTTGGGTAGATGTATGGTTGTCTGTGTGTGGTTGTGTGTGTATGGTTGTGTGTGTGGTTGTGTGGTTGTGTGTGTGTGTGGTTGTGTGTGTGTGGTTGTGTATGTGTGTGTGTGTGTGGTTGTGTGTGTGTGGTTATGTGTGTGGTTGTGTGTGTGATTGTGTGTGTGTGGTTGAGTGTATGGTTGTGGTTGTGTGTGGTTGTGGGTGTGTATGTGGTTGTGGGTGTGGTTGTGTGTGTGTGTTTGTGGGTGTGGTTGTGTGTAGTTGTGTGTGTGGTTGTGTGTGTGGTTGTGAGTGTGATTGTGTGTGTGTGGTTGAGTGTATGGTTGTGGTTGTGTGTGGTTGTTTGTGTGTGTGGTTGTGTGTGTGGTTGTGTGTGTGGTTGTGGGCGAGTGTGTGGTTGTGGGTGTGGTTGTATGTGTGTGTTTGTGGCTCAGGTTGTGTGTGTGTTGTGTTAGTGGTTGTGTGTGTGGGTATGTGTGTGTTTGTGGTTGTGTGTGGTTGTGTGTGAGGTTGTGTGTGTGGTTGTGTGTGTGTTGTTGTGTTGGTGTGGTTGTATGTGTGTGTTTGTGGCTGAGGTTGTGTGTGTGTTGTGTTAGTGGTTGTGTGTGGGGGTATGTGTGTGTGTTTGTGGTTGTGTGTGTGGTTGTGTGTGAGGTTGTGTGTGTGGTTGTGTGTGTGGTTGTGTGTGTGTTGTTGTGTTGGTGTGGTTGTGTGTGTGTGGGGGTGTGTGGGGGGGTGTGTGTGTGTGGGTGTGTGCGTGGTTGTGTGTATGTGGTTGTGTGTGTGGGTATGAGTGCAGTTGAGGGTGTGATTGTGGGTACGGTTGTATGGGTGGATATGTGGTTCTGTGTGTGGCTGTGTGTGTGGTTGTATATCTGTGTGGTTGTGTGTGTGTGGTTGTGGTTGTGTGTTTGGTTGTGTGTGTGGTTGTGTGTGAGGTTGTGTATGTGTGGTTGTGTGTGGGGTTGTATGTGTATTTGTGTATGGGTGTGGGTATAGGTGTGTGTGTTTGGTTGTGTGTGTGTGGTTGTGTGTGTGTGTGGTAATGTGTGTGGGTGTGAGTGCGGTTGAGGGTGCGATTATGAGTGCAGTTGTGGGTGTGTGGGTGGATGTGTGGTTGTGTGTGGTTGTGTGTGGTTGTGTGTATGGGTGTGAGTGCGGTTGAGGGTGGAGTTGTGGGTGTGGTTGTGGGTGTTTGGGTGGATGTGTGGTTGTCTGTGTGTGGTTGTGTGTGTATGGTTGTGTGTGTGGTTGTGTGGTTGAATGTGTGTGTGGTTGTGTGTGTGTGGTTGTGTATGTGTGTGTGTGTGGTTGTGTGTATGTGGTTGTGTATTTAGTTGTGTATGTGGTTGTGTGTGGTGTGTGCGATTGTGTATGTGTGGTTGTGTATGTGTGTGGTTTTGTGTGTGGTTGTGTGTGTGCAGTTGTGTGTGGTTGTGTGTGTGCGTGGTTGTGTTTATGGTTGTGGTTGTGTGTGTGGTTGTGTGTGTGTGTGTGGTTGTGTGGGTGTGGTTGTGTGTGGGTGTGGTTGTGTGTGCAGTTGTGTGTGGTTGTGTATGTGTGGTTGTGTGTATGGTTGTGTGTGTGGTTGTGTGTGGTTGTGTGTGTGGTTGTGTGTGGTTGGGGTTGTGTGTGTGGTTGTGTGAACGTGGTTGTGTATGTGGTTGTGTGTGTGGTTCTGGGTATGTGTGTTGTGTCTGTGGTTGTGTGTGGTTGTGTGTGTGGTTGTGTGTATGGTTGTGGTTGTGTGTATGGTTGTGTGTGGTTGTGGTTGTGGGTGTGGTTGTGTGTGTGTGGTTGTGTTGGTGTGGTTGTGTTGGTGTGGTTGTGTTGGTGTGGTTGTGTGTGTGGTTGGTTGTGGTTGTGTGGTTGTGTGTGTTTGTGTGTGTGTGGTTGTGGGTGTGTGTGGTTGGGTGTGTTTGTGTGTTAGGTTGTGTGTGTGGTTGTTTGTGTGTGGTTGTGTGTGTGGCTGTGGTTCTGAGTGGCTGTGGGTGTGGTTGTGGGTGTGTGGTTGTGTGTGTCATTGTGTGTGTGGTTGTGTGTATGTGGTAGTGTGTGTGGTAGTGTGTGTGTGTGGTTGTGTGTGCGTGGTTGTGTGTGTGGTTGTGTATGTGTGTTTGTATGTGTGGTTGTGTGTGTGGTGTGTGTGTGGTTGTGTGTGTGTGTGGGTGTGTGGGTGTTGTGTGTGTGGTTGTGTGTGGGAGTGTGGTTGAGGGTGTGATTGTGGGTGTGTGGGTGGGTGTGTGGATGGATGTGTGGTTGTGTGTGTGTGGTTGTGTGTGGTTGTATGTGCTGTGTGTATGTGGTTGTGTATGTGGTTGTGTGTGTGTGGTTGTGTATGTGGTTGTATATATGGTTGTGTGTGTGTTTGTGTGTGTGTATGGTTGTGTGTGTGTGTGGTTGTGTGTGTGATTGTGTGTGGTTGAGTGTATAGTTGTGGTTGTGTGTGGTTGTGTTTGTGTGTGTGTGGTTGTGTGTGAGGTTGAGTGTGTGTGTTTGTGGGTGTGGTTTTGTGCGGTTGTGTGTGTGGTTGTGTGTGTGGTTGTGTGTGTGTGGTTGTTTTTGTGGTTGTGTGTATTGTGTGTGTGGGTATGTGTGCTTGTGGTAGTGTGTGTGTGATTGTGGGTGTGGTTGTGTGTGTGTGTGTGTGTGTGGTAGTGTGTGTGTGTGTGGTAGTGTGTGTGGGTGTGAGTGCGGTTGAGGGTGTGATTATGGGTGCAGTTGTGGGTGTGTGGGTGGATATGTGGTTGGGTGTGGTTGTGTGTGTGGTTGTGTGTGTGGGTGTGAGTGCGATTGAGGGTGCAGTTGTGGGTGTGGTTGTGGGTGTTTGGGTGGATGTGTGGTTGTGTGTGTGTGGTTGTGTGTGGTTGTGTGTGTGATTGTGTGGTTGTGTATGTGGTTGTGTGTATGTGTGGTTGTGTGTATGTGGTTGTGTATGGTTGTGTGCGTGTGGTTGTGTATGTGTAAGTGGTTGTGTGTTGGGTTGTGTGTGAGTGGTTGTGTGTGTGGTTGTATGTGTGGTTGTATATGTGATTGTGTGTGTGTCATTGAGCGTATGGTTATGGTAGTGTGTGGTTGTGTTTGTGTGTGTGTGGTTGTGTGTGGGTGTGTGTGGTTGTGGGTGTGATTATGGGTGCAGTTGTGGGTGTGTGGGTGGATGTGTGGTTGTGTGTGGTTGTGTGTGTGGTTGTGTGTGTGGGTGTGAGTGCAGTTGAGGGTGCAGTTGTGGGTGTGGTTGTGGGTGTTTGGGTGGATGTGTGGTTGTGTGTGTGTGGGTGGATGTGTGGTTGTGTGTGTGTGGTTGTGTGTGTGGTTGTGTGTGTGGTTGTGTGGTTGTGTGGTTGTGTGGTTGTGTGTGTGGTTGTGTGTGTGTGTGGTTGTGTGTGTGTGGTTGTGTATGGTTGTGTGTGTATGGTTGTGTGTGTGTGTGGTTGTGTGTCGGTTGTGTGTGAGTGGTTGTGTGTGTGTGGTTGTGTGTGTGTGGTTGTGTGTGTGGTTGTGTATTTAGTTGTGTATGTGGTTGTGTGTGGTGTGTATGATTGTGTATGTGTGGTTGTGTGTGTGTGTGTGTGGTTGTGTGTGTGGTTGTGTGTGTGCAGTTGGGTGTGTTTGTGTGTGTGCGTGGTTGTGTGTATGGTTGTGGGTGTGTGTGTGGTTGTGTGTGTGTGGTTGTGGGTATGGTTGTGTGTGGTTGTGTGGTTGTGTATGGGTGTGATTGTGTGTGCAGTTGTGTGTGGTTGTGTGTGTGTGTGTGCGGTTGTGTGTATGGTTGTGTTTGTGGTTGTGTGTGGTTGGGGTTGTGTGTGTGTGTGTGGTTGTGTGGGTGTGGTTGTGTATGTGATTGTGTGTATCTTTCTGGGTATGTGTGTTGTGTCTGTGTTTGTGTGTGCGTGGTTATGTGTGTGGTTGTGTTTATGGTTGTGGTTGTGTGTATGGTTGTGTGTGTGGTTGTGGGTGTGGTTGTGTGTGTGGTTGTGTGTGTGGTTGTGTGTGTGTGGTTGTGTGTGGTTGTTTGTGTGCGTTTGTGTGTATGGTTGTGGTTCTGAGTGGGTGTGGTTGTGGGTGTGGTTGTGGGTGTGTGGTTGTGTGTGTCATTGTGTGTGTGGTTGTGTGTATGTGGTAGTGTGTGTGTGGTTATGTGTGTGTGTGGTTATGTGTGTGTGTGGTTGTGTGTGTGTGTGGTTGTGTGTGTGTGTGGTTGTGTGTGTGTGGTTGTGTGTGTGTAGTTGTGTGTGTGGTTGTGTGTATGGTTGTGTGTGTGGTTGTGGGTGTGGTTGTGTGTGTGGTTGTGTTGGTGTGGTTGTGTTGGTGTGGTTGTGTGTGTGGTTGTGTGTGTGGTTGTGTGGTTGTGTGTGGTTGTGTGTGTTTGTGTGTGTGTGTGTGTGTGTGTGTGGTTGTGGGTGTGGTTGGGTGTGGTTGTGTGTTAGGTTGTGTGTGTGTGGTTGTGTGTGTGGTTGTGTGTGGTTGTGTGTGTGGTTGTGGTTCTGAGTGGGTGTGGTTGTGGGTGTGGTTGTGGATGTGTGGTTGTATGTGTCATTGTGTGTGTGGTTGTGTGTATGTGGTAGTGTGTGTGTGGTTCTGTGTGTGTGGTTCTGTGTGTGTGTGGTTGTATGTGTGTGGTTGTGTGTGTGTGTGGTTGTGTGTATGTGGTTGTATGTGTGTTTGTGTGTGTGGTGTGTGTGGTTGTGTGTGTGTGTGGTTATGTGGGTGTTGTTGTGTGTGTGGTTGTGTGTGTGTGTGGTTGAGGATGTGATTGTGGGTGTGTGGGTGGATGTGTGTGTGGTTGTGTGTTGTTGTGTGTGTGGTTATGTGTGTGGTTGTGTGTGTGTGGTTGTATATGTGGTTGTGTGTGTGTGGATGTTTGTGTGGTTGTGTGTGTGTGGTTGTGTGTGTGGTTGTGTGTTTGGTTGTGTGTGTGGTTGTGTGGATGTGTGGATGTGTGGTTGTGTGTGTGTGTGGTTGTGTGTGTGTGGTTGTGTGTGTGGATGTGTGTGTGGTTGTGTGAGTGGTTGTATGTGTGGTTGTGTGTGTGATTCTGTGTGTGGTTGAGGGTTGTGTGTGGTTGTGGGTATGTGTGGTTGTGTTTGTGGTTGTGTGTGTTGTGTGTGTGGTTGTGTGTGTGGGTATGTGTGTATTTGTGGTTGTGTGTGTGGTTGTGGTTCTGAGTGGGTGTGGTTGTGGGTGTGGTTGTGGATGTGTGGTTGTATGTGTCATTGTGTGTGTGGTTGTGTGTATGTGGTAGTGTGTGTGTGGTTCTGTGTGTGTGGTTCTGTGTGTGTGTGGTTGTATGTGTGTGGTTGTGTGTGTGTGTGGTTGTGTGTATGTGGTTGTATGTGTGTTTGTGTGTGTGGTGTGTGTGGTTGTATGTGTGTGTGGTTATGTGGGTGTTGTTGTGTGTGTGGTTGTGTGTGTGTGTGGTTGAGGATGTGATTGTGGGTGTGTGGGTGGATGTGTGTGTGGTTGTGTGTTGTTGTGTGTGTGGTTATGTGTGTGGTTGTGTGTGTGTGGTTGTATATGTGGTTGTGTGTGTGTGGATGTTTGTGTGGTTGTGTGTGTGTGGTTGTGTGTGTGGTTGTGTGTTTGGTTGTGTGTGTGGTTGTGTGGATGTGTGGATGTGTGGTTGTGTGTGTGTGTGGTTGTGTGTGTGTGGTTGTGTGTGTGGATGTGTGTGTGGTTGTGTGTGTGGTTGTATGTGTGGTTGTGTGTGTGATTCTGTGTGTGGTTGAGGGTTGTGTGTGGTTGTGGGTATGTGTGGTTGTGTTTGTGGTTGTGTGTGTTGTGTGTGTGGTTGTGTGTGTGGGTATGTGTGTATTTGTGGTTGTGTGTGTGGTTGTGTGTGTGGTTGTGTGTGTGGTTGTGTGTGTGGGTGTGTGTGTGGTTGTGTGTGTGGTTGTGTGTGTGTGGTTGTGTCTGTGGAAATGAGTGCAGTTGGGGGTGTGATTGTGGGTGCAGTTGTATGGGTGGATATGTTGTTGTGTGTGTGGTTGTGTGTGTGTGGTTGTGTGTGGTTTTGTGTGTGGTTGTGTATGTGGCTGTGTGTGTGTGCTTGTGTATATGTGTGGTTGTGTGTGTGCTTGTGTGTGTGGTTGTGTGCGTGTGTGTGATTGTGTGTGTGGTTTTATGTGTAGTTGTGTGTGGGTGTGGGTATGTGTGTGGTTGTGTGTCTGTGGTTGTGTGTGTATGTGGTAGTGTGTGTGGGTGTGAGTGCGGTTGAGGGTGTGATTATGGGTGCAGTTGTGGGTGTGTGGGTGGATATGTGGTTGGGTGTGGTTGTGTGTGTGGTTGTGTGTGTGGGTGTGAGTGCGATTGAGGGTGCAGTTGTGGGTGTGGTTGTGGGTGTTTGGGTGGATGTGTGGTTGTGTGTGTGTGGTTGTGTGTGTGGTTGTATGTGGTTGTGTGTGTGATTGTGTGGTTGTGTATGTGGTTGTGTGTATGTGGTTGTGTATGGTTGTGTGTGTGTGGTTGTGTATGTGTAAGTGGTTGTGTGTTGGGTTGTGTGTGAGTGGTTGTGTGTGTGGTTGTGTGTGTGTGGTTGTGTGTGTGGTTGTGTATTTAGTTGTGTATGTGGTTGTGTGTGGTGTGTGTGATTGTGTATGTGTGGTTGTGTGTGTGGTTGTGTGTGGTTATGTGTGTGGTTGTGTGTACAGTTGTGTGTGGTTGTGTGTGTGTGCATGGTTGTATGTATGGTTGTGGTTGTGTGTGTGGTTGTGTGTGTGTGGTTGTGTTTGTGGTTGTGTGTGTTGTGTGTGTGGTTGTGTGTGTGTTTGTGGTTGTGTGGGTGTGGTTGTGTATGTGGTTGTGTGTGTGGTTCTGGGTATGTGTGTCGTGTCTGTGTTTGTGTGTGTGTGGTTGTGTGTGGTTGTGTGTGTGGTTGTGTGTATGGTTGTAGTTGTGTGTATGGTTGTGTGTGTGGTTGTGGGTGTGGTTGTGTGTGTGTGTGGTTGTGTTTGTGTGGGTGTGTGTGTGGTTGTGTGTGTGGTTGGTTGTGGTGTTTGTTTGTGTGTGTGTGTGGTTGTGGGTTTGGTTGGATGTGGTTTTGTGTTAGGTTGTGTGAGTGGTTGTGTGTGTGTGGTTGTGTGTGTGGTTGTGTGTGTGGTTGTTTATGTGTGGTTGTGTGTGTGGTTATGGTTCTGAGTGGGTGTGGTTGTGAGTGTGGTTGTGGGTGTGTGGTTGTGCATGTCATTGTGTGTGTGGTTGTGTATGTGGTAGTGTGTGTATGGTTCTGTGTGTGTGTGGTTGTGTGTGTGGTTGTATGTGTGGTTGTGTGTGTGGTGTGTGTGTTTGTGTGTTTGGTTGTGTGTGGTTGTGTGGATGTGTGGTTGTGTGTGTGTGTGTGGTTGTGTGTGTGTGTGGTTGTGTGTGTATGTGGTTGTGTGTGTGGATGTGTGTGGTTGTGTGTGTGGTTGTATGTGTGGTTGTGTGTGTGATTGTGTGTGTGTGGTTGAGTGTATGGTTATGGTTGTGTGTGGTTGTGTTTGTGTGTGTGGTTGTGTGTGTGGTTGTGGGTGTGTGTGGTTGTGGGTGTGGTTGTGTGTATGTGTTTGTGGATGTGGTTGTGTGTGGTTGTATGTGTGGTTGTGTGTGTGAGTGTGTGTGTATGGTTGTGTGTGGGGTTGTGCATGTATGGTTGCAGTTATGGATGCAGGTGCAGTTGTGGGTACGGTTGTGGGTGTTTGGGTGTATGTGTGGTTGTCTGTGTGTGGTTGTGTGTGTGTGGTTGTGTGTGTGATTGTGTGGTTGTGTGTGTGTGGTTGGATATATGGTTGTGTGTGTGGTGTGTGTGTGGTTGTGTGTGTGTGTGTGTGGTTGTAAGTGTGTGGTTGTGTGTTGGGTTGTGTTTGAGTGGTTGTGTGTGTGGTTGTGTGTGAGTGGTTGTGTATTTAGTTGTGTATTTAGTTGTGTATGTGGTTGTGTGTGGTGTGTGTGATTGTGTATGTATGGTTGTGTGTGTGGTTGTGTGTGTGGTTGTGTGTGTGTGCAGTTGGGTGTGGTTGTGTGTGTGGTTGTGTGTATGGTTGTGGTTGTGTGTGTGGTTGTGTGTGTGTGGTTGTGTGTGTGGTTGTGGGTATGGTTGTGTGTGGTTGTGTGTGTGTGGTTGGGTGTGGTTGTGTGTGCAGTTGTGTGTGGTTGTGTGTCTGTGCGGTTGTGTGTATGGTTGTGTGTGTGGTTGTGTGTGGTTGGGGTTGTGTGTGTGTGGTTGTGTGGGTATGGTTGTGTATGTGGTTGTGTGTGTGGTTCTGGGTATGTGTGTCGTGTGTGTATGTGCGTGGTTGTGTGTGGTTGTGTGTGTATATGGTTGTGGTTGTGTGTATGGTTGTGTGTGTGGTTGTGGGTGTGGTTGTGTGTGTGTGGTTGTGTTAGCGTGGGTGTGTGTGTGGTTGTGTGTGTGGTTGGTTGTGGTTGTGTGGTTGTGTGTGTGTGTGGTTGTGGGTGTGGTTGGATGTGGTTATGTGTTAGGTTGTATGTGTGGTTGTGTGTGTGTGGTTGTGTGTTGTGTGTGTGTGGTTGTGTGTGTGGTTGTTTGTGTGTGGTTGTGTGTGTGGTTGTGGTTCTGAGTGGGTGTGGCTGTGGGTGTGGTTGTGGGTGTGTGGTTGTGTATGTCATTGTGGTTGTGGTTGTGTATGTGGTAGTGTGTGTGTGTGTATCTGTGTGTGTGTGGTTGTGTGTGTGTGGTTGTGTGTGTGGTTGTGTGTGGTTGTATGTGTGGTTGTGTGTGTGGTGTGTGTGTGGTTGTGTGTTTGGTTGTATATGTGGTTGTGTGGATGTGTGGTTGTGTGTGTGTGGTTGTGTGTGTGTGGTTGTATGTGTGGTTGTGTGTGTGATTGTGTGTGTGTGGTTGAGTGTATGGTTATGGTTGTTTGTGGTTGGTTGTGTGTATGTGTTTGTGGGTATGGTTGTGTGTGGTTGTATGTGTGGTTGTGTGTGTGGTTGTGTGTGTGTATGGTTGTGTGTGGGGTTGTGCGTGTATGGTTGCAGTTATGGATGCAGGTGCAGTTGTGGGTGTGTGGATGTGTGGTTGTGTGTGGTTGTGTGTGTGTGGTTGTGTGTGTTGTGTGTGTGTGTGTGTTGTATGTGTGTGTGTGTGGTTGTGTGATTGTGTGTGTGGTTGTGTGAGTGTGGATGTGTGTGTGGATATGTGTGTGGTTGTGTGTGTGTGGTTGTGTGTGTGGTTGTGTGGATGTGTGGTTCTGTGTGTGGTTGTGTGTGTGGTTGTGTGTGTGTGGTTGTGTGTGTGGATGTGTGTGTGTGGATGTGTGTGTGGTTGTGAGTATGGTTGTGTGTGTGGTTGTGTGTATGATTGTGTGTGTGGTTGAGTGTATGGTTGTGGTTGTGTGTAGTTGTGTGTGTGTGGTTGTGTGTGTGGTTGTGTGTGGTTGTGGGTGTGGTTGTATGTGTGTGTTTATGGGTGTGGTTGTGTGTGTGGTTATGGTTGTGTTTGTGGTTGTGTGTGTGTTGTGTTAGTGGTTGTGTGTGTGGGTATGTGTGTGTTTGTGGTTGTGTGGGTGTGGTTGTGTGTGTGGTTGTGTGTGAGGTTGTGTGTGTGGATGTGTGTGTGGTTGTGTGTGTGTGGTTGTGTTGGTGTGGTTGTGTGTGTGGTTGTGTGTGTGTGTGTGTGTGTGTGTGTGGTTGTGTGTGTGGTTGTGTGTTTGTGGTTGTATGTGTGGGTATGAGTGCAGTTGAGGGTGTGATTGTGGGTGCGGTTGTATGGGTGGATATATGGTTGTGTGTGTGGCGGTGTGTGTGGTTGTGTATCTGTGTGGTTGTGTGTGTGTGGTTGTGTGTGTGGTTGTGTGTGTGTGTGGTTGTGTGTGTGGTTGTGTGTTTGTGGTTGTGTGTGGGGTTGTATGTGTAGTTGTGTATGGGTGTGGGTATGGGTGTGTGTGTGGTTGTGTGTGTGTGGTTGTGTGTGTGTGTGGTAGTGTGTGTTGGTGTGAGTGCGGTTGAGGGTGCGATTATGGGTGCAGTTGTGGGTGTGTGGGTAGATGTGTGGTTGTGTGTGGTTGTGTGTGTGGTTGTGTGTGTGGGTGTGACTGCGGTTGAGGGTGCAGTTGTGGGTGTGGTTGTGGGTAATTGGGTGGATGTGTGGTTGTGTGTGTGTGGTTGTGTGTGTGTGGTTGTATGTGGTTGTGTGTGGCTGTGTGTGGTTGTGTGTGTGTGGTTGTATATGTGTGTGGTTGTGTGTGTGTATGTGTGTGTGGTTATTTGTGTGTGTGGTTGTGTGTTGGGTTGTGTGTGTGGTTGTGTGTGTGGTTGTGTGTGTGTGGTTGTGTGTGTGTGCAGTTGGGTGTGGTTGTGTGCGGTTGTGTGTATGGTTGTGGTTGTGTGTGTGGTTGTGTTTGTGGTTGTGTGTGTGTGGTTGTGGGTATGGTTTTGTGTGGTTGTGTGTGTGGTTGTATGTGTGTGGTTGTGTGTGGGTGTGGTTGTGTGTTCAATTGTGTTTGGTTGTGTGTGTGTGTGTGTGCGGTTGTGTGTATGGTTGTGTGTGGTTGTGGTTGTGGTTGAGTGTGTGGTTGTGTTTGTGGTTGTGTGTGTGTGGTTGTGGGTATGGTTGTGTATGGTTGTGTGTGGTTGTGTGTGTGGTTGTGTGTGTGGTTGTGTGTGGGTGTGGTTGTGTGTTCAATTGTGTTTGGTTGTGTGTGTGTGTGTGTGCGGTTGTGTGTATGGTTTTGTGTTGTTGTGTGTGTGTGGTTGTTTGTATGGTTGTGGTTGTGTGTATGGTTGTGTGTGGTTGTGTGTGTGGTTGTGGGTGTGGTTGTATGTGTGGTTGTGTGTGTGGTTGGTTGTGGTTGTATGTGTTTGTGTGTGTGGTTGTGGGTGTGGTTGGGTGTGGTTGGGTGTGGTTGTGTGTTAGGTTGTGTGTGTGGTTGTGTGTGTGGTTGTGTGTGTATGGTTGTGTGTGTGGTTGTGTGTGTGGTTGTGTGTGGTTGTGTGTGTGGTTGTGTCTATGGTTGTGTGTGGTTGTGTGTGTGGTTGTGTGTATGTGGTAGTGTGTGTGTGGTTGTGTGTGTGTGGTTGTGTGTGTGTGTGGTTGTGTGTGTATGTGGTTGTGTGTGTGGTTGTGTGTGTGGTTGTGGGAGTGTGGATGTGTGTGTGGTTGTGTGTGTGGTTGTGTGTGTGGTTGTGTGGATGTGTGGTTGTGTGTGTGGTTGTGTGTATTATTGTGTGTGTGTGGTTGTGTGTGTGGATGTGTGTGTGTGTGTGGATGTGTGTGGTTGTGAGAGTGGTTGTGTGTGTGGTTGTGTGTGTGAGTGTGGTTGAGTGTATGGTTGTGGTTGTGTGTGGTTGTGTGTGTGTGGTTGTGTGTGTGGTTGTGTGTGTGGTTGTGGGTGGTTGTGGGTGAGTGTGTGGTTGTGGGTGTGGTTGTATATGTGCGTTTTTGGGTGTGGTTGAGTGTGTGGTTGTGTGTGTGTGGTTGTGTTTGTGGTTGTGTGTGTGTTGTGTTAGTGGTTGTGTGTGTGGGTATGTGTGTGTTTGTGGTTGTCTGTGTGGTTGTGTGTGAGGTTGTGTTTGTGTGTGTGGTTGTGTGTGTGTGGTTGTGTGTATGTGGTTGTGTTGGTGTGGTTGTGTGTGGTTGTGTGTGTGTGGTTCTGTGTATGTGGCTGTGTGTGTGGGAATGAGTGCAGTTGAGGGTGTGATTGTGGGTGTGGTTGTATGGGTGGATATGTGGTTGTGTGTGTGGCTGTGTGTGTGGTTGTGTATCTGTGTGGTTGTGTGTGTGTGGTTGTGTGTGTGGTTGTGTGCATGTGTGTGGTTGTGTGTGTGTGTGGTTGTGTGTGGGGTTGTATGTGTAGTTGTGTATGGGTGTGGGGATGGGTGTGTGTGTGGTTGTGTGTGTGGTTGTGTGTGTGTGTGGTAGTGTGTGTGGGTGTGAGTGCGGTTGAGAGTGCAGTTGTGGGTGTGGTTGTGGGTAATTGGGTGGATGTGTGGTTGTCTGTGTGTGGTTGTGTGTGTGTGGTTGTATGTGGTTGTGTGTGGCTGTGTGTGTGTGGTTGTGTATGTGTGTGGTTGTGTGTGTGTATGTGGTTGTTTGTGTGTGTGGTTGTGTGTCGGGTTGTGTGTGTGGTTGTGTGTGTGGCTGTGTATTTAGTTGTGTATGTGGTTGTGTGTGGTGTGTGTGATTGTGATTGTGTATGTGTGGTTGTGTGTGTGTGGTTGTGAGTGTGGTTGTGTGTGTGTGCAGTTGGGTGTGGTTGTGTGCGGTTGTGTGTATGGTTGTGGTTGTGTGTGTGGTTGTGTTTGTGGTTGTGTGTGTGTGGTTGTGTGTGGGTGTGGTTGTGTGTTCAGTTGTGTTTGGTTGTGTGTGTGTGCGGTTGTGTGTATGGTTGTTTTTGTGGTTGTGTGTGGTTGTCTGTGTGGTTGTGTGTGGTTGGGGTTGTGTGTGTGTGGTTGTGTGGGTGTGGTTGTGTATGTGGTTGCGTGTATGGCTCTGGGTATGTGTGTTGTGTCTGTGTTTGTGTGTGCATGGTTGTGTGTTGTTGTGTGTGTGGTTGTTTGTATGGTTGTGTTTGTGTGTATGGTTGTGTGTGGTTGTGGGTATGGTTGTGTGTGTGGTTGTGTTGGTGTGGTTGTATGTGTGGTTGTGTGTGTGGTTAGTTGTGGTTGTATGTGTTTGTGTGTGTGGTTGTGTGTGTGGTTGTGTGTGTGGTTGTGTGTGTGGTTGTGTGTGTGTGGTTGTGTATGTGGTTGTGTGTGTGGTTGTGTGGGTGGTTGTTTGTATGTGGTTGTGTGTGTGGTTGTGGTTCTGAGTGGGTGTGGTTGTGGGTGTGGGTATGGTTGTGGGTGTGTGGTTGTGTGTGTCATTGTGTGTGTGGTTGTGTGTATGTGGTAGTGTGTGTATGCTTCTGTGTGTGTGTGGTTGTGTGTGTGTGGTTGTGTGTATATGTGGTTGTGTGTGTGTGGGTGTGACTGCGGTTAAGGGTGCAGTTGTGGGTGTGGTTGTGGGTAATTGGGTAGATGTGTGGTTGTGTGTGTGTGGTTGTGTGTGTTTGGTTGTATGTGGTTGTGTGTGGCTGTGTGTGTGTGTGGTTGTGTGTGTGTGGTTGTATATGTGTGTGGTTGTGTGTGTGTGGTTATTTGTGTGTGTGGTTGTGTGTGTGGTTGTGTGTGTGGTTTTGTGTCTATGGTTGTGTGGGTGGTTGTGTATTTAGTTGTGTATGTGGTTGTGTGTGGTGTGTGTGATTGTGTATGTGTGGTTGTGTGTGTGTGTGGTTGTGTGTGTGTGTGCAGTTGGGTGTGGTTGTGTGCGGTTGTGTGTATGGTTGTGGTTGTGTGTGTGTGGTTGTGGGTATGGTTGTGTGTGGTTGTGTGTGTGTGGTTGTGTGTGGGTGTGGTTGTGTGTTCAATTGTGTTTGGTTGTGTGTGTGTGTGTGTGCGGTTGTGTGTATGGTTGTGTGTGGTTGTATGTGTGGTTGTGTGTGGTTGTGGTTGAGTGTGGTTGTGTTTGTGGTTGTGTGTTTGTGGTTGTGGGTATGGTTGTGTGTGGTACTGTGTGTGGTTGTGTGTGTGGTTGTGTGTGGGTGTGGTTGTGTGTTCAATTGTGTTTGGTTGTGTGTGTGTGTGTGCGGTTGTGTGTATGGTTTTGTGTTGTGTGTGTGGTTGTTTGTATGGTTGTGGTTGTGTGTATGGTTGTGTGTGGTTGTGTGTGTGGTTGTGGGTGTGGTTGTGTGTGTGGTTGTGTTGGTGTGGTTGTATGTGTGGTTGTGTGTGTGGTTGGTTGTGGTTGTATGTGTTTGTGTGTGTGTGTGTGGTTGTGGGTGTGGGTGTGGTTGGGTGTGGTTGGGTGTGGTTGTGTGTTAGGTTGTGTGTGTGGTTGTGTGTGTGGTTGTGTGTGTATGGTTGTGTGTGTGGTTGTTTGTATGTGGTTGTATGTGTGGTTGTGGTTCTGAGTGGGTGTGGTTGTGGTGTGGGTATGGTTGTGGGTGTGTGGTTGTGTGTGTCATTGTGTGTGTGGTTGTGTGTATGTGGTAGTGTGTGTGTGGTTGTGTGTGTGTGGTTGTGTGTGTGTGGTTGTGTGTGTATATGGTTGTGTGTGGATGTGTGTGTGGTTGTGTGTGTGGTTGTGGGAGTGTGGATGTGTGTGTGGTTGTGTGGTTGTGTGTGTGTGTGGTTGTGTGTATGGTTGTGGTTGTGTGTGTGGTTGTGTGTGTGTGGTTGTGTGTGTGGTTGTGTGTGGTTGTGTGTGTGTGGTTGTGTGTGGGTGTGGTTGTGTGTGCAGTTGTGTGAGGTTGTGTGTCTGTGCGGTTGTGTGTATGGTTGTGTGTGTGGTTGTGTGTGGTTGGGGTTGTGTGTGTGTGGTTGTGTGGGTATGGTTGTTTATGTGGTTGTGTGTGTGGTTCTGGGTATGTGTGTCGTGTGTGTATGTGCGTGGTTGTGTGTGGTTGTGTGTGTATATGGTTGTGGTTGTGTGTATGGTTGTGTGTGTGGTTGTGGGTGTGGTTGTGTGTGTGTGGTTGTGTTAGCGTGGGTGTGTGTGTGGTTGTGTGTGTGGTTGGTTGTGGTTGTGTGGTTGTGTGTGTGTGTGTGGTTGTGGGTGTGGTTGGATGTGGTTATGTGTTAGGTTGTATGTGTGGTTGTGTGTGTGTGGTTGTGTGTTGTGTGTGTGTGGTTGTGTGTGTGGTTGTTTGTGTGTGGTTGTGTGTGTGGTTGTGGTTCTGAGTGGGTGTGGTTGTGGGTGTGGTTGTGGGTGTGTGGTTGTGTATGTCATTGTGGTTGTGGTTGTGTATGTGGTAGTGTGTGTGTGTGGATCTGTGTGTGTGTGGTTGTGTGTGTGTGGTTGTGTGTGTGGTTGTGTGTGTGGTTGTATGTGTGGTTGTGTGTGTGGTGTGTGTGTGGTTGTGTGTTTGGTTGTATATGTGGTTGTGTGGATGTGTGGTTGTGTGTGTGTGTGGTTGTGTGTGTGTGGTTGTGTGTGTGGTTGTGTGGGTGTAGATGTGTGTGTGGTTGTATGTGTGGTTGTGTGTGTGATTGTGTGTGTGTGGTTGAGTGTATGGTTATGGTTGTTTGTGGTTGGTTGTGTGTATGTGTTTGTGGGTATGGTTGTGTGTGGTTGTATGTGTGGTTGTGTGTGTGGTTGTGTGTGTGTATGGTTCTGTGTGGGGTTGTGCGTGTATGGTTGCAGTTATGGATGCAGGTGCAGTTGTGGATGTGTGGATGGGTGGTTGTGTGTGGTTGTGTGTGTGTGGTTGTGTGTGTTGTGTGTGTGTGTGTGTGTTGTATGTGTGTGTGTGTGGTCTTGTGTGTGTGGGTGCATGTGTGTGTGGTTGTGTGTCTGGTTGTGGTTGTGTGTGTGGTTGTTTATGTGGTTGTGTGTGTGGTTGTGTGTGTGTGGTTGTGTGTGGTTGTGTGTGGTGTTGTGTGAGTGTATGTGGTTTTGTGTGTGGTTGTGTGTGTGGTTGTGTGTGTGTGGTTGTGTGTGTGGGTGTGAGTGCAGTTGAAGGTACGGTTGTGGGTGTGGTGTGGGTATATGGGTGGGTGTTTGGTTGTGTGTGGTTGTATGTGTGGTTGTGTGTGTGTGGTTGTGTGTGTGGTTGTGTGTCTGTGGTTGTGTGTGTGGTTGTGTGTGTGGTTGTGTGTGTGAGTGTGGTTGAGGGTGCAGTTGTAGGTGCAGTTGTGGGTGTGTGGGTGGATGTGTGGTTGTGTGTGGTTGTGTGTGTGGTTGTAGTTGTGTGTGTGGTTGTATGTGTGGTTATGTGTGTGTGGTTGTGTGTGTGTGGTTGTGCATGTGTGGTTGTGTGTGTGGTTGTGGTTTTGTGCAGTTGTGTGTGTGGTTGTGTGTGTGGTTGTTTTTGTGGTTGTGTGTTTTGTGTGTGTGGGTATGTGTGTGTTTGTGGTAGTGTGTGTGTGATTGTGGGTGTGGTTGTGTGTATGGTTGTTTGTGTGGTTGTGTGTGTGGTTGTGGGTGCGGCTGTGTGTGTGTGTGGATGTGTGGTTGTGTGTGCTTGTGTGTGTGTGGTTGTGTGTGTGTGTGTGTTGTATGAGTGTGTGTGTGTGGTTGTGTGTGTGTGTGGTTGTGTGCGTGTCTGGTTCTGTGTGTGTGTGGTTGTGTGTGTGTGTGGTTGTGTGTGTGTGGTTGGATATATGGTTGTGTGTGTGGTGTGTGTGTGGTTGTGTGTGTATGTGTGGTTGTGTGGGTGTTGTGTGTGTGTGGTTGTGTGTATGGGTGTGAGTGTGAGTGTGGTTGAGGGTGTGATTGTGGGTGTGTGGGTGGATGTGTGGTTGGGTGTGTGGATGGATGGGTGGTTGTGTGTGTGTGATTGTGTGTGTGTGGATTTGTGTGTGGTTGTGTGTGTGGTTGTGTGTGTGATTGTGTGTGTGGTTGTGTGTTTGGTTGTGTGGATGTGTGGTTGTGTGTGTGTGTGGTTGTGTGTGGGGTTGTGTGTGTGTGGTTGTGTGTGTGGATGTGTGTGTGGATATGTGTGTGGTTGTGTGTGTGATTGGGTGTGTGTGATTGGGTGTGTGGTTGTGTGTGTGATTGTGTGTGTGTGTCTGGTTGAGTGTATGGTTGTGGTTGTGTGTGGTTGTGTGTGTGTGTGTGGTTGTCTGTGTGGTTGTGTGTGGTTGTGGGTGAGTGTGTGGTTGTGGGTGTGGTTGTATGTGTGTGTTTGTGGGTGTGGTTGTGTGTGTGGTTGTGTTTGTGGTTGTGTGTGTGTTGTGTGTGTGGTTGTGTGTGTGGTTATATGTGTGTTTGTGGTATTGTGTGTGTGGTTGTGTGTGAGGTTGTGTGTGTGGTTGTGTGTATGGTTGTGTGTGTGGTTGTGTTGGTGAGGTTGTGTGTGGTTGTGTGTGTGTGTGTGGGTGTGTGTGTGGTTGTGTGTGGTTGTGTGTGTGTGGTTGTGTGTGTGGGTATGAGTGCAGTTGAGGGTGTGATTGTGGGTGCGGTTGTATGGGTGGATATGTGGTTGTGTGTGGTTGTGTGTGTGGTTGTGTGTGGTTGTGTGTGTGTGGTTGTGTGTGTGGCTGTGTGTGTGGTTGTGTATCTGTGTGGTTGTGTGTGTGGTTGTGTGCGTGTGTGTGGTTGTGTGTGTGGTTGTGTGTGTGTGGTTGTGTGTGTGTGGTTGTGTGTGTGTGGTTGTATGTGTAGTTGTGTGTGGGTGTGGGTATGGGTGTGTGTGGTTGTGTGTATGTGGTTGTGTGTGTGTGGTAGTGTGTGTGGGTATGAGTGCATTTATGGGTGCAGTTGTGGGTGTGTGGGTGGATGTGTGGTTGTGAGTGGTTGTGGGTGTGGTTGTGGGTGTGTGGTTGTGTGTGTCATTGTGTGTGTGGTTGTGTGTGTGTGGTAGTGTGTGTGTGGTTCTGTGTGTGTGTGGTTGTGTGCGTGTGTGGTTGTGTGTGTATGGTTGTATGTGTGGCTGTGTGTGTGGTTGTGTGTGTGGTGTGTGTGGTTGTGTGTGTGTGGTTGTGTGGGTGTTGTTGTGTGTGTGTGGTTGTGTGTGTGGGTGTGAGTGTGGTTGAGGGTGTGATTGTGGGTGTGTGGGTGGATGTGTGGTTGGGTGTGTGGATGGATGGGTGGTTGTGTGTGTGTGGTTGTGTGTGTGGTTGTGTGTGGTTGTGTGTGTGGTTGTGTGTGTGATTGTGTGTGTGGTTGTGTATCTGTGTGGTTGTGTGTGTGTGGTTGTGTGTGTGTGGATGTGTGTGTGGTTGTGTGTGTGGTTGTGTGTGGTTGTGTGTGTGGTTGTGTGGATGTGGGGTTGTATTTGTGTGGTTGTGTGTGTGGTTGTGTGTGTGGTTGTGTGTGTGTGGATGTGTGTGTGTGGTTGTGTGTGCGGTTGTGTGTGTGTGTGGTTGTGTTGGTGTGGTTGTGTGTGTGGTTGTGTGTGTGTATGTGTGTGGGTGTGTGGGTGGTTGTGTGTATGTGGTTGTGTGTGTGGGTATGAGTACAGTTGAGGGTGTGATTGTGGGTGTGGTATATGGGTGGATATGTGGTTGTGTGTGGTTGTGTATGTGGTTGTGTGTGTGTGGTTGTGTGTGGTTGTATGTGTGTGTGGTTGTATGTGTGGTTGTGTTTCTGTGTGGTTGTGTGTGTGTGTGGTTGTATGTGTGGTTGTGTGCGTGTGTGTGGTTGTGTGTGTGTGTGTGGTTGTGTGTGTGGTTGTGTGTGAAGTTGTGTGTGTGGTTGTGTGTGTGGTTGTATGTGTGTGGTTGTGTTGGTGTGGTTGTGTGTGGTTGTGTGTGTGTGTGGGTGTGTGTGGTTGTGTGTGGTTGTGTGTATGTGGTTGTGTGTGTGGGTATGAGTGCAGTTGAGGGTGTGATTGTGGGTGCAGTTGTATGGGTGGATATGGGGTTGTGTGTGGTTGTGTGTGTGTGGTTGTGTGTGTGTGTGGTAGGGTGTGAGTGTTGTTGAGGGTGCAAATATGGGTGCAGTTTTGGGTGTGTGGGTGGATGTGTGGTTGTGTGTGTGGTTGTGTGTGTGGATGTGAGTGCGGTTGAGGGTGCAGTTTTGAGTGTGGTTGTGGGTGTTTGGGTAGATATGTGGTTGTCTGTGTGCGGTTGTGTGTGTGGTTGTGTGTGGTTGTGTGGTTGTGTGTGTGGTTGTGTGTGTGTGGTTGTGTATGTGTGTGGTTGTGTGTGTGTGTGGTTGTGTGGTTGTGTGTGTGGTTGTGTGTGTGTGGTTGTGTGTGTGGTTTTGTATTTAGTTGTGTATGTGGTTGTGTGTGGTGTGTATGATTGTTTATGTGTGGTTGTGTGTGTGTGTGTGGTTGTGTGTGTGTGCAGTTGGGTGTGGTTGTGTGTGTGTGTGTGGTTGTGTGTGTGGTTGTGTGTGTGTTGTGTGTGTGGTTGTGTGTGCTTGTGTGTGTGGTTATGCTGGTGTGGTTGTGTGTGTGGTTGGTTGTGGTTGTATGGTTGTGTGTGGTTGTGTGTGAGTGGTTATGTGTGGTTGTGTGGGGTTGTGTGTGTGTGTGTGGGGTTGTGTGTGTGGTTGGGTGTGGTTGTGGTTGTATGTGTGGTTATGTGTGTGGTTGTGTGTGTGTGGTTGTATGGGTTTTTGTGTATGTATGGTTGTGTGTGTGGTTGTGTGTGTGGTTGTGGTTGTGTGTCTTATTGTGTGTGTGAGTGCAGTTGTGGATGCAGGTGCGGTTGTGGGTACAGTTGTGAGTGTGTGTGTGGATGTGTGGTTGTGTGTGCTTATGTGTATATGGTTGTGTGTGTGTGTGTGTTGTGTGTGTGGTTGTGTGGGGTTGTGTGTGTGTGTGTGGTTGTGTATGTGTGTGGTTGTTTGTGTGTGGTTGTGTGTGTGGTTGTGGTTGTGTGTGGGTTTGGTTGTGGGTGTGTGTGTGGTTGTGGGTGTGGGTGTGTGTGTTGGTATGTGGTTGTGTCTGTCATTGTGTGAGTGTGGTTGTGTGTGTGTGGTAGTGTGTGTGTGGTAGTGTGTGTGTTGTTGTGAGTGTGGTTGAGGATGCAATTGTGGGTGTGGTTGTGGGTGGATGTGTAGATGGGTGTGTGGGTGGATGTGTGGTTGTGTGTGTGTGGTTGTGTGTGGTTGTGTGTGTGTGGTTGTGTGTGTGGTTGTGTGTGTGGTTGTGTGTGCTGTTGTGTGTGTGTGGTTGTGTGTGTGGTTGTGTGTATGGCTGTGTGTATGGCTGTGTGTTTGTGGTTGTGTGTGTTTTTGTGTTTGTATGGTTGTGTGTGTGGTTGTGGTTGTGTGTGTGGTTGTGTGTATGAGTGCAGTTGTGGATGCAGGTGCGGTTGTGGGTGCGGTTGTGAGTGTGTGTGTGGATGTGTGGTTGTGTGTGATTGTGTGCGTGTGGTTGTATATGCTGTGTGTGTGTGTTGTGTGTGTGGTTGTGTGTGTGTGCTTGTGTGGGTGCTTGTGTCTGTGGTTGTTTGTGTGTGGTTGTGTGTGTGGTTGTGGTTGTGGGTGTGTGGTTGTGGGTGTGTGGTTGTGTGTGTCATTGTATGTGTGGTTGTGTGTGTGTGGTAGTGTGTGTGTGTGTGGTTCTGTGTGTGTGTGGTTGTGTGCATGTGTCGTTGTGTGTGTATGGTTGTATGTGTGGCTGTGTGTGTGGTTGTGTGTGTGTGGTTGTGTGGGTGTTGTTGTGTGTGTGTGGTTGTGAGTGTGGTTGAGGGTGTGATTGTGGGTGTGTGGGTGGATGTGTGGTTGGGTGTGTGGATGGATGGGTGGTTGTGTGTGGTTGTGTGTGGTTGTGTGTGTGGTTGTGTGTGGTTGTGTGTGTGGTTGTGTGTGTGTGGATGTGTGTGTGGATGTGTGTGTGGATGTGTGTGTGGTTGTGTGTGTGGTTATGTGGTTGTGTTTATGTGGTTGTGTGTGTGTGGTTGTGTGTGTGGATGTGTGTGTGGATGTGTGTGTGGTTGTGTGTGTGGTTGTGTGTGGTTGTGTGTGTGATTGTGTGTGTGTAGTTGAGTGTATGGTTGTGGTTGTGTGTGTGTGTGTGGTTGTGTGTGTGGTTGTGTGTGGTTGTAGGTGAGTGTGTGGTTGTGAGTGTGGTTGTATGTGTGTGGTTGTGTGTGTGTGGTTGTTTTTGTGGTTGTGTGTGTGGGTATGTGTGTGTTTCTGGTTGTGTGTGTGTGGTTGTGTGTGTGGTTGTGTGTGTGGTTGTATGTGTGTGGTTGTGTTGGTGTGGTTGTGTGTGTGGTTGTGTGTGGGTGTGGTTGTGTGTGGTTGTGTGTATGTGGTTGTGTGTGTGGGTATGAGTGCAGTTGAGGGTGTGATTGTGGGTGCAGTTGTATGGGTGGATATGGGGTTGTGTGTGGTTGTGTGTGTGGTTGTGTGTGTGTGGTTGGGTGTGGTTGTGTGTGTGGTTGTGTGTGTGGCTGTGTGTGTGGTTGTGTATCTGTGTGGTTGTGTGTGTGTGGTTGTGTGTGGTTGTGTATCTGTGTGGTTGTGTGTGTGTGGTTGTGTGTGTTTGTGTGTGTGGATGTGTGTGTGGTTGTGTGTGTGGTTGTGTGTGTGGTTGTGTGTGTGGTTGTGTGTGTGGTTGCGTGTGTGGTTGTGTGGATGTGGGGTTGTATTTGTGTGGTTGTATGTGTGTGGTTGTGTGGATGTGTGTGTGGTTGTGTGTGTGGTTGTGTGTATGGTTGTGTGTGTGATTGTGTATGTGTGGTTGAGTGTATGGTTGTGGTTGTGTGTGGTTGTGTGTGTGTGGTTGTGTGTGTGGTTGTGTGTGGTTGTGGGTGAGTGTGTGGTTGTGGGTGTGGTTGTATGTGTGGGTTTGTGTGTGTGGTTGTGTGTGTGGTTGTGTGTGTGTGTGTGTGTGGTGTGTGTGTGTGTGTGTGGTTCTTTGTGTGGGTATGTGTGTGTTTCTGGTTGTGTGTGTGTGGTTGTGTGTGAGGTTGTGTGTGTGGTTGTGTGTGTGTGGTTGTGTTGGTGTGGTTGCATGTGTGGTTGTGTGTGTGTATGTGTGTGGGTATGTGGGTATGTGGGTATGTGGGTGGTTGTGTGTGTGGTTGTGTGTATGTGGTTGTGTGTGTGGGTATGAGTACAGTTGAGGGTGTGATTGTGGGTGCGGTTGTATGGGTGGATATGTGGTTGTGTATGTGGTTGTGTGTGTGGTTGTGTGTGGTTGTGTGTGTGTGGTTGTGTGTGTGGCTGTGTGTGTGGTTGTGTATCTGTGTGGTTGTGTGTGTGTGTGGTTGTGTGTATGTGTGTGGTTGTGTGTGTGTGTGTGGGGTTGTATGTGTAGTTGTGTATGGGTGTGGGTATGGGTGTGTGTGGTTGTGTGTGTGGGGTTGTGTGTGTGGTAGTGTGTGTGGGTGTGAGTGCGGTTGAGGTTGTGAATATGGGTGCGGTTGAGGTTGTGAATATGGGTGCAGTTGTGGGTGTGTGGGTGGATGTGTGGTTGTGTGTGGTTGTGTGTGTGGTTGTGTGTGGATGTGAGTGCGGTTGAGGGTGCAGTTTTGAGTGTGGTTGTGGGTGTTTGGGTGGATGTGTGGTTGTGTGTGGTTGTGTGTGTGGTTGTGTGTGGGTGTGAGTGCGGTTGAGGGTGCAGTTTTGAGTGTGGTTGTGGGTGTTTGGGTGGATGTGTGGTTGTGTATGTGGTTGTGTGTGTGGTTGTGTGTGGTTGTGTGTGTGTGGTTGTGTGTGTGGCTGTGTGTGTGGTTGTGTATCTGTGTGGTTGTGTGTGTGTGGTTGTGTGTATGTGTGTGGTTGTGTGTGTGTGTGTGGGGTTGTATGTGTAGTTGTGTATGGGTGTGGGTATGGGTGTGTGTGGTTGTGTGTGTGGGGTTGTGTGTGTGGTAGTGTGTGTGGGTGTGAGTGCGGTTGAGGGTGTGAATATGGGTGCAGTTGTGGGTGTGTGGGTGGATGTGTGGTTGTGTGTGGTTGTGTGTGTGGTTGTGTGTGGGTGTGAGTGCGGTTGAGGGTGCAGTTTTGAGTGTGGTTGTGGGTGTTTGGGTGGATGTGTGGTTGTGTGTGTGTGGTTGTGTGTGGTTGTGTGTGTGTGTGTGGTTGTGTGTGTGTGGTTGTATATGTGTGTGGTTGTGTGTGTGTGTGTGGTTGTGTGTGTGTGTGTGGTTGTGTGTGTGGTTGTGTGTGTGTGGTTGTGTGTGTGGTTGTGTATTTAGTTGTGTATGTGGTTGTGTGTGGTGTGTGTGATTGTTTATGTGTGGTTGTGTGTTAGTGTGGTTGTGTGTGTGTGCAGTTAAGTGTGGTTGTGTGTGTGCGTGGTTGTGTGTATGGTTGTGGTTGTGTGTGTGGGTGTGTGTGGTTGTGTGTGGGTGGGGTTGTGTGTGCAGTTGTGTGTGGTTGTGTGTGCGGTTGTGTGTATGGTTGTGTGTGTGGTTGTGTGTGGTTGTGTTTGTGGTTGTGTGTGTGGTTGTGTGTGGTTGGGTTTGTTTGTGTGTGTGGTAATGTGGGTGTGGTTGGGTATATGGTTGTGTGTGATTCTGGGTATGTGTGTTGTGTCTGTGTTTGTGTGTGCATGGTTGTGTGTGGTTGTGTGTGTGGTTGTCTGTATGGTTGTGGTTGTGTGTATGGTTGTGTGTGGTTGTGGCTGTGTGTGTGGTTGGGTATGTTTGTGTCTTAGGTTGTGTGTGTGGTTGTGTGTGTGGTTGTGTGTGTGTGGTTGTGTGTGTAGTTGTGTGTGGTTTTTTGTGTGTGTGGCTGTGGTTCTGAGTGGGTGTGGTTGTGGGTGTGGGTGTGGTTGTGGGTGTGTGGTTGTGTGTGTCATTGTTTGTGTGGTTGTGTATATGTGGTAGTGTGTGTGGTTCTGTGTGTGTGTGGTTGTGTGTGTGTGTGTGGTTGTGTGTGTGTGGTTGTGTGTGTGTTTGTATGTGTGGTTGTGTGTGTGGTGTGTGTGGTTGTGTGTGTGTGGTTGTGTGGGTGTTGTGTGTGTGGTTCTGTGTGGGAGTGTGGTTGAGGGTGTGATTGTGGGTGTGTGGTTGGGTGTGTGGATTGATGTGTGGTTGTGTGTGTGTGTGGTTGTGTGTGGTTGTATGTGCTGTTGTGTGTGTGTGGTTGTGTGGTTGTGTGTGTGTGGTTGTGTGTGTGGTTGTGTGTGTGTGGATGTGTGTGTGGTTGTGTATGTGTGTGGTTGTGTGTTTGGTTGTGTGTTTGGTTGTGTGTTAGGTTGTGTGGATGTGTGGTTGTGTGTATGTGGTTGTATGTGTGTGGTTGTGTGTTTGTGGACGTGTGTGTGGTTGTGTGTGTGGTTGTATGTGTGGTTGTATGTGTGGTTGTATGTGTGATTGTGTGTGTGGGTGTGAGTGCGGTTGAGGGTACAGTTGTGGGTGTTTAGGTGGATGTGTGAGTGTGCGTGTGTGGTTGTGTGTGTGGTTGTGTGTGTGTGGTTGTGTGTGTGTTTGTATGTGTGGTTGTGTGTGTGGTGTGTGTGGTTGTGTGTGTGTGGTTGTGTGGGTGTTGTGTGTGTGGTTCTGTGTGGGAGTGTGGTTGAGGGTGTGATTGTGTGTGTGTGGTTGGGTGTGTGGATTGATGTGTGGTTGTGTGTGTGTGTGGTTGTGTGTGGTTGTATGTGCTGTTGTGTGTGTGTGGTTGTGTGGTTGTGTGTGTGTGGTTGTGTGTGTGGTTGTGTGTGTGTGGATGTGTGTGTGGTTGTGTATGTGTGTGGTTGTGTGTATGGTTGTGTGTTTGGTTGTGTGGATGTGTGGTTGTGTGTATGTGGTTGTGTGTGTGTGGTTGTGTGTTTGTGGACGTGTGTGTGGTTGTGTGTGAGTGGTTGTATGTGTGTGGTTGTGTGTGTGTGGTTGTGTGTGTGTGTTTGTGGTTGTGTGGTTGTGTGTTAGGTTGTGTGTGTGTGGTTGTGTGTGTGTGGTTGTGTATTTGGTTGTGTATGTCGTTGTATGTGGTGTGTGTGTGTGTAGTTGTGTGTGTGGTTGTATATGTGGTTGTGTCTGTGCAGTTGTGTGTGGTTGTGTGTGGTTGTGTGTGTGGTTGTGTGTATGGTTGTGGTTGTGTGTGTGCTTGTGTGTGTGCTTGTGTGTGTGGTTGTGTGTAGGTGCTTATGGGTATGGTTGTGTATGTGGTTGTGTGTGTGTGGTTGTGGTTATGTGTACAGTTATGTGTGGTTGTGTGTGTCGTTGTGTGTATGGTTGTGGTTGTGTGTGTGCTTGTGTATATGGTTTTGTGTGGTTGTGTGTGTGGTTGTGGGTGTGGTTGTGTGTGTATGGTTTTGTTGGTGTGGTTGTGTGTGGTTGTGTGTGTGTGTGGTTGGTTGTGGTTGTGTGGTTGTATGTGGGTGTGTATGTGTATGTGGTTGTGTGTATGGTTTTGAGTGTGGTTGTGTGTGGTTGTGTGTATGGTTGTGGGTGGTTGTGTGTGTGTGTATGGTTGTGTGTGTGGTTTTGTGTGTGGTTGTGTGTGGGTGCGGTTGTGGGTACGGGTGTCATTGTGGGTGTGTTTGTGTGTAGGTGTGTAGTTGTGTGTATGTTGTTTTGTGTGTGGTTGTGTGTGTGTAGTTGTGTGTGTGGTTGTGTTTGTGTGTGGTTTTGTGCATGTGTGGTTGTGTGTGTGGTTGTATGTGTGGTGTATGTTTGGTTGTGTGTGTGGTTTAATGTGTGGTTGTGTGTGTGGTTGTGTGTGTGTTGTTGTGTGTGTGGTTGTGTGTGTGCTTGTATGTGTGGTTATGTTGGTGTGGTTGTGTGTGGTTGTGTGTGTGGTTGGTTGTGGTTGTGTGGTTGTATGTGGTTGTGTGTGTGAGTGGTTGTGTGTGTGTGTGTTTGGTTGTGTGTGTGGTTGGGTGTGGTTGTTTGTTAGGTTGTGTGTGTGTGGTTGTGTGTGTGGTTGTATGTGTGGTTATGTGTGTGGTTGTGTGTGTGTGGTTGTGTGTGTGTGATTGTGTGTGTTTTTGTGCATGTATGGTTGTGTGTGTGGTTGTGTGTGTGGTTGTGTGTCTGGTTGTGTGAGTGAGTGAAGTTGTTGATGCAGGTGCGGCTGTGGGTGCAGTTGAAAAAAGTGTGTGTGTGGATGTGTGGTTGTTTGTGCTTGTGTGTATATGGTTGTGTGTGTTGTGTGTGTGTGTTGTGTGTGTGGTTGTGTGTGGTTGTGTGTGTGTGGTTCTGTATGTGTGAGCTTGTGTGTGTGGTTGTTTGTTTATGTGGTTGTATATGTGGTTGTGTGTGTGGTTGTGTGTGGGTTCGGTTGTGGGTGTGTGTGTGGTTGTGTGTGTGTGTGTGTGTTGGTGTGTGGTTGTGTGTGTCATTGTGTGTGTGTGGTTGTGTGTGTGTGGTAGTGTGTGTGTGTGTGTGGTTGTATATGTGGTTGTGTATGTGGTTGTGTGTGGTTGTGTGTGTGTGGTTGCGTGTGTGTGGTTGTGTGTGTGTTGGTATGTGTGTGGGTGTGAGTGTGGTTGAGGATGCAATTGTGGGTGCGGTTGTGGGTGTGTGGGTGGATGTGTAGATGGGTGTGTGGGTGGATGTGTGGTTGTGTGTGTGTGGTTGTGTGTGGATGTGTGTGTGTGGTTGTGTGTGGTTGTGTGTGCTGTTGTGTATGTGTGGTTGTGTGTGTGGTTGTGTGTGTATGGTTGTGTGTGTGTGGTTGTGTGTGTTTTGTGTGTGTATGGTTGTGTATGTGGTTGTGGTTGTGTGTGTGGTTGTGTGTATGAGTGCAGCTATGGATGCAGGTGCGGTTGTGGGTGCAGTTGTGTGTGTGTGTGTGTGGATGTGTGGTTGTGTGATTGTGTGTGTGGTTGTGTGTGTTGTGTGTGTGTGTTGTGTGTGTGGTTGTGTGTGTGTGCTTGTGTGTGTGCTTGTGTCTGTGGTTGTTTGTGTGTGGTTGTGTGTGTGGTTGTGGTTGTGAGTGGTTGTGGGTGTGGGTGTGTGGTTGTGTGTGTCGTGTGTGTGGTTGTGTGTGTGTGGTAGTGTGTGTGTGTGGTTCTGTGTGTGTGTGGCTGTGTGCATGTGTGGTTGTGTGTATATGGTTGTATGTGTGGCTGTGTGTGTGGTGGTGTGTGTGGTGTGTGTGGTTGTGTGTGTGTGGTTGTGTGGGTGGTGTTGTGTATGTGTGGTTGTGTGTGTGGGTGTGAGTGTGGCTGAGGGTGTGATTGTGGGTGTGTGGGTGGATGTATGGGTGGTTGTGTGTGTGTGGTTGTGTGTGGTTGTGTGTGTGTGGTTGTGTGTGTGGATGTGTGTGTGTGGATGTGTGTGTGGTTGTTTGTGTGGTTGTATGTGTGGTTGTATGTGTGGTTGCGTTTGTGGTTGTTTGGATGTGTGGTTGTGTTTGTGTAGTTGTGTGTGTGGTTGTGTGTGTGTGGTTGTGTGTGTGGATGTGTGTGTGTGTGTGGATGTGTGTGTGGTTGTGTGTGTGGGAGCTTGTGTGTGTGGTTGTTTGTTTATGTGGTTGTATATGTGGTTGTGTGTGTGGTTGTGTGTGGGTTCGGTTGTGGGTGTGTGTGTGGTTGTGGGTGTGTGTGTGTGTTGGTGTGTGGTTGTGTGTGTCATTGTGTGTGTGTGGTTGTGTGTGTGTGGTAGTGTGTGTGTGTGTGTGGTTGTATATGTGGTTGTGTATGTGGTTGTGTGTGGTTGTGTGTGTGTGGTTGCGTGTGTGTGGTTGTGTGTGTGTTGGTATGTGTGTGGGTGTGAGTGTGGTTGAGGATGCAATTGTGGGTGCGGTTGTGGGTGCGTGGGTGGATGTGTAGATGGGTGTGTGGGTGGATGTGTGGTTGTGTGTGTGTGGTTGTGTGTGGATGTGTGTGTGTGGTTGTGTGTGGTTGTGTGTGCTGTTGTGTATGTGTGGTTGTGTGTGTGGTTGTGTGTGTATGGTTGTGTGTGTGTGGTTGTGTGTGTTTTGTGTGTGTATGGTTGTGTATGTGGTTGTGGTTGTGTGTGTGGTTGTGTGTATGAGTGCAGCTATGGATGCAGGTGCGGTTGTGGGTGCAGTTGTGTGTGTGTGTGTGGATGTGTGGTTGTGTGATTGTGTGTGTGGTTGTGTGTGTTGTGTGTGTGTGTTGTGTGTGTGGTTGTGTGTGTGCTTGTGTGTGTGCTTGTGTCTGTGGTTGTTTGTGTGTGGTTGTGTGTGTGGTTGTGGTTGTGAGTGGTTGTGGGTGTGGTTGTGGGTGTGTGGTTGTGTGTGTCGTGTGTGTGGTTGTGTGTGTGTGGTAGTGTGTGTGTGTGGTTCTGTGTGTGTGTGGCTGTGTGCATGTGTGGTTGTGTGTATATGGTTGTATGTGTGGCTGTGTGTGTGGTGGTGTGTGTGGTGTGTGTGGTTGTGTGTGTGTGGTTGTGTGGGTGTTGTTGTGTATGTGTGGTTGTGTGTGTGGGTGTGAGTGTGGCTGAGGGTGTGATTGTGGGTGTGTGGGTGGATGTATGGGTGGTTGTGTGTGTGTGGTTGTGTGTGGTTGTGTGTGTGTGGTTGTGTGTGTGGATGTGTGTGTGTGGATGTGTGTGTGGTTGTTTGTGTGGTTGTATGTGTGGTTGCGTTTGTGGTTGTTTGGATGTGTGGTTGTGTTTGTGTAGTTGTGTGTGTGGTTGTGTGTGTGTGGTTGTGTGTGTGGATGTGTGTGTGGATGTGTGTGTGGTTGTGTGTGTGGTTGTGTGTGTGATTGTGTGTGTGTGTGATTTTGTGTGTGGTTGTGTGTGGTTGTGGGTGAGTGTGTGGTTGTATGTGTGTGTTTGTGGGTGTGGTTGTGTGTGTGGTTGTGTGTGTGGTTGTGTTTGTGGTTGTGTGTGTGTTGTGTGTGTGGTTGTGTGTGTGGGTATGTGTGTTTCTGGTTGTGTGTGTGGTTGTGTGTGTGGTTGTGTGTGTGGTTGTGTGTGTGGTTGTGTGTGTGGTTGTGTTGGTGTGGTTGAGTGTGTGGTTGTGTGTGTGTGTGTTTGTGTGTGTGTGTGGTTGTGTGTGTGGTTGTGTGTATGTGGTTGTGTGTGTGGGTATGAGTGCAGTTGAGGGTGTAATTGTGGGTGTGGTTGTATGGGTGGATATGTGGTTGTGTGTGGTTGTGTGTGTGGTTGTGTGTGTGTGGTTGTGTGTGTGTGGTTGTGTGTGTGGCTGTGTGTGTGGTTGTGTGTCTGTGTGGTTGTGTGTGTGTGGTTGTGTGTGTGGTTGTGTGCGTGTGTGTGGTTGTGTGCGTGTGTGTGGTTGTGTGTGTGGTTGTGTGTGTGTGTGTGGTTGTGTGTGGGGTTGTATGTGTAGTTGTGTATGGGTGTGGGTATGGGTGTGTGTGTGGGTGTGTGTGTGGTTGTGTGTGTGTGGGTGTGAGTGCGGTTGAGGGTGTGATTAAGGGTGCAGTTGTGGGTGTGTGGGTGGATGTGTGGTTGGGTGTGGTTGTGTGTGTGGGTGTGAGTACAGTTGAGGGTGCAGTTTTGGGTGTGGTTGTGGGTGTTTGGGTGGATGTGTGGTTGTGTGTTTGTGTGTGTGTGGTTGTGTGTGTGGTTGTGTGTGTGTGGTTGTGTATGTGTGGTTGTGTATGTGTATGGTTGTGTGTGTGTGTGTGGTTGTGTGAGTGGTTGTGTGTGTGTGTGGTTGTGTGTGTGGTTGTGTATTTAGTTGTGTATGTGGTTGTGTGTGGTGTGTGTGATTGTGTATGTGTGGTTGTGTGTGTGTGGTTGTGTGTGTGGTTGTGTGTGTGTGCAGTTGGGTGTGGTTGTGTGTGTGCGTGGTTGGGTGTGGTTGTGTGTGCGCGTGGTTGTGTGTATGGTTGTGGTTGTGTGTGTGGTTGTGTATGGTTGTGTGTGTGTGGTTGTGTGTGTGTGGTTGAGTGTGGGTGTGGTTGTGTGTGCAGTTGTGTGTGGTTGTGTGTGTGCGGTTGTGTGTGTGGTTGTGTGTGGCTGTGTGTGTGGTTGTGTGTGGTTGGGGTGGTTTGTGTGTGTGGTTGTGTGGGTGTGGTTGTGTATGTGGTTGTGTGTGTGGTTCTGGGTATGTGTGTTGTGTCTTTCTTTGTGTGTGCATGGTTGTGTGTGGTTGTGTGTATGGTTGTGGTTGTGTGTATGGTTGTGTGTGGTTGTGGTTGTGGGTGTGGTTGTGTGTGTGTGGTTGTGTTGGTGTGGTTGTGTTGGTGTGGTTGTGTGTGTGGTTGGTTGTGGTTGTGTGTGTGTGTGGTTGTGGGTGTGGTTGGGTGTGTTTGTGTGTTAGGTTGTGTGTGTTGTGTGTGTGGTTGTGTATGTGTGGTTGTGTGTGTGGTTGTGTGAGTGTTTGTTTGTGTGCGGTTGTGTGTGTGGCTGTGGTTCTGAGTGGGTGTGGGTGTGGTTGTGGGTGTGTGGTTGTGTGTATCATTGTGTGTGTGGTTGTGTGTATGTGGTAGTGTGTGTGTGTGGTTGTGTGTGTGTGTGGTTGTGTGTGTGTGGTTGTGTGGCTGTGTGTGTGTGTTTGTACGTGTGGTTGTGTGTGTGGTGTGTGTGGTTTTGTGTGTGTGTGTGTGGTTATGTGGGTGTTGTGTGTGTGGTTCTGTGTGGGAGTGTGGTTGAGGGTGTGATTGTGGGTGTGTGGGTGGATATGTGGTTGGGTGTGTGGATGGATGTGTGGTTGTGTGTATGTGGTTGTGTGTGGTTGTATGTGCTGTGTGTGTGGTTGTGTGTGTGTGGTTGTATGTGTGGTTGTGTGTGTGTGGATGTGTCTGTGGTCGTGTGTGTGTGTGGTCATGTTTATGGTTGTGTGTTTGGTTGTGTGTGTGGTTGTGTGGATGTGTGGTTGTGTGGATGTGTGGTTGTGTATATGTGGTTATGTGTGTGTGGTTGTGTGTGGATGTGTGTGTGGTTTTGTGTGTGGTTGTATGCGTGGTTGTGGTTGTGTGTGGTTGTGTTTGTGTGTGTGTGGTTGTGTGTGTGGTTGTGTGTGCGGTTGTGTGTGTGGTTGTGTGTGTGTGGTTGTTTTTGTGGTTGTGTGTATTGTGTGTGTGGGTATGTGTGTGTTTGTTGTTGTGTGTGTGAGATTGTGGGTGTGGTTGTGGGTATGGTTGTTTGTGTGCTTGTGTGTGGTTGTGTGTGGTTGTGTGTTTAGTTGTGTGTGTAGTTGTGTGTGTGTGTGGTTGTGTGTGGGTGGTTGCAGTTATGGATGCAGGTGTGGCTGTGGGTACGGTTGTGAGTGTGTGTGGATGTGTAGTTGTGTGTGCTTGTGTGTGTGTGCTTGTGTGTGTTGTGTGTGTGTTGTATGCATGTGTGTGTGTGTGTGTGTGGTTGTGTGTGTGTGGTTGTGTGTGTGTGTGGTTGTATGCATGTGTGGTTGTGTGTGTGTGTGGTTGTGTGTGTGTGTGGTTGTGTGTGTGTGTGGTTGTGTGTGTGTGGTTGTGTGTGTGTGGTTGGATGTGTGGTTGTGTGTGTGGTGTGTGTGTGGTTGTGTGTGTGTGTGTGGTTGTGTGGGTGTTGTTGTGTGTGTGTGGTTGTATGTGTGGGTGTGAGTGTGGTTGAGGGTGTGATTGTGGGTATGTGGGTGGATGTGTGGTTGGGTGTGTGGACGGATATGTGGTTGTGTGTGTGGTTGTGTGTGTGTGGTTGTGTGTGTGGTTGTGTGTGTGGATGTGTGTGTGTGGTTATGTGTGTGCTTGTGTGTTTGGTTGTGTGTGTGGTTGTGTGTGTGTGGTTGTGTGTGTGGTTGTGTGTGTGTGGTTGTGTGTGTGGTTGTGTGTGTGGTTGTGTGTGTGGTTGTGTGTGTGGTTGTGTGTGTGTGGATGTGTGTGTGGTTGTGTGTGTGGTTGTGTGTGTGGTTGTGTGTGTGATTGGGTGTGTGTGGTTGAGTATGGTTGTGGTTGTGTGTGGTTGTGTGTGTGTGGTTGTGTGTGTGGTTGTGTGTTGTTGTGGGTGTGGGTGTGGTTGTGTGTGTGGTTGTGTGGGTGTGTTTGTGTGTGTGGTTGTGTGTGTGTGGTTGTGTTTGTGGTTGTGTGTGTTGTGTGTGGTTGTGTGTGTGGGTATGTGTGTGTTTGTGGTTGTGTGAGTGTGGTTGTGAGTGTGGTTGTGAGTGTGGTTGTGTGTGTGGTTGTGTGTGGTTGTGTGTGTGTGTGGTTGTGTGTGGGGTTGTGTGTGTGTGGTTGTGTGTGTGGGTATGAGTATAGTTGAGGGTGTGATTGAGGGTGTGATTGTGGGTGTAGTTGTGGGTGTGTGGGCGGATATGTGGTTGTGTGTGTGGTTGTGTTTGTGTGGTTGTGTGTGTGTGGTTGTGTGTGTGGTTGTGTGTGTGGTTGTGTGTGTGTGTGGTTGTGTGTGTGGTTGTGTGTGTGTGGTTGTGTATGTGGTTGTGTATGTGGTTGTATATATGGTTGTGTGTGTGTTTGTGTGTGTGTGTGGTTGTGTGTGTGTGTGGATGTGTGTGTGTGATTGTGTGTGTGGTTGAGTGTATGGTTGTGGTTGTGTGTGGTGGTGTGTGGTGGTGTGTGTGTGGTTGTGTGTGGTGTGGGTGTGTGTGTGGTTGTTTGTATAGTTGTGTGTGTTTGTGGGTGTGGGTGTGGTTGTGTGTGGTTGTGTTTGTGGTTGTGTGTGTTGTGTATGTGGTTGTGTGTGTGGGTATGTGTGTGTTTGTGGTTGTGTGTGTGTGGTTGTGTGTGTGGTTGTGTGTGTGTGGTTGTGTTTGTGTGGTTGTGTGTGTGGTTGTGTGTGTGGGTGTGAGTGTAGTTGAGGGTGATTGTGGGTGCGGTTGTATGGGTGGATATGTGGTTGTGTGTGGTTGTGTGTTTGGTTGTGTGTGTGTGGTTTTGTGTGGTTGTGTGTGTGGCTGTGTGTGTGTGGATGTGTATCTGTGTGGTTGTGTGTGTGTGGTTGTGTGTGGTTGTTTGTGGTTGTGTGCGTGTGTGTGGTTGTGTGTGTGTGTGGTTGTGTGTGGGTGTGGTTGTATGTGCAGTTGTGTGTGGTTGTGTGTGTGTGTGCAGTTGTATGTATTGTTGTGTGTGTGGTTGTGTGTGGTTGTGTGTGGTTGGGGTTGTGTGTGTGTGTGGTAGTGTATGTGGTTGTGTGTGTGGTTATGGGTATGTTTGTTGTGTCTGTGTTTGTGTGTGCGTGGTTGTGTGCGTGGTTGTGTGTGTGGTTGTGTGTGTGTGTGTGGTTGTGTGTATGGCTGTGTGTGTGGTTGTGTGTGTGGTTGTGTGTGTGGTTGTGTGTGGTTGTGGTTGTGTGTGTGTGGTTGTGCAGGTGTGGTTGTGTATGTGGTTGTGTGTGTGGTTGTGTGTGTGTTTGTTTGTGTGCGGTTGTGTGTGTGGCTGTGGTTCTGAGTGGGTGTTGTTGTGGGTGTGGGTGTGGGTGTGTGGTTGTGTGTGTCATTGTGTGTGTGGTTGTGTGTATGTGGTAGTGTGTGTGTGGTTGTGTGTGTGTGTGTGGTTGTGTGTGTGTGGTTGTGTGTGTGTGTGTGTGGTTGTGTGTGTGTGTTTGTATGTGTGGTTGTGTGTGTGGTGTGTGTGGTTGTGTGTGTGTGTGTGTGTGGTTATGTGGGTGTTGTGTGTGTGGTTCTGTGTGGGAGTGTGTATGGTTGTGGTTGTGTGTGTGCTTGTGTATATGGTTTTGTGTGGTTGTGTGTGTGGTTGTGGGTGTGGTTGTGTGTGTGTGGTTTTGTTGGTGTGGTTGTGTGTGTGGTTGTGTGTGTGTGTGGTTGGTTGTGGTTGTATGTGGGTGTGTATGTGTATGTGGTTGTGTGTATGGTTTTGAGTGTGGTTGTGTGTGGTTGTGTGTATGGTTGTGGGTGGTTGTGTGTGTGTGTATGGTTGTGTGTGTGGTTTCGTGTGTGGTTGTGTGTGGGTGCGGTTGTGGGTACGGGTGTCATTGTGGGTGTGTTTGTGTGTGTAGGTGTGTAGTTGTGTGTATGTTGTTTTGTGTGTGTGGTTGTGTGTGTGTAGTTGTGTGTGTGGTTGTGTTTGTGTGTGGTTTTGTGCATGTGTGGTTGTGTGTGTGTGTGGTTGTAGGTGTGGTGTATGTTTGGTTGTGTGTGTGGTTTAATGTGTGGTTTAATGTGTGGTTATGTGTGTGGTTGTGTGTGTGTTGTTGTGTGTGTGGTTGTGTGTGGTTGTGTGTGTGTGTGTGGTTCTGTATGTGTGAGCTTGTATGTGTGGTTGTTTGTTTATGTGGTTGTGTGTGTGGTTGTGGTTGTGTGTGGGTTCGGTTGTGGGTGTGTGTGTGGTTGTGGGTGTGGGTGTGTGTGTTGGTGTGTGGTTGTGTGTGTCATTGTGTGTGTGTGGTTGTGTGTGTGTGTGGTAGTGTGTGTGTGTGTGTGGTTGTATATGTGGTTGTGTATGTGGTTGTATGTGGTTGTGTGTGTGTGGTTGCGTGTGTGTGGTTGTGTGTGTGTGGGTATGTGTGTGGGTGTGAGTGTGGTTGAGGATGCAATTGTGGGTGCGGTTGTGGGTGTGTGGGTGGATGTGTAGATGGGTGTGTGGGTGGATGTGTGGTTGTGTGTGTGTGGTTGTGTGTGGATATGTGTGTGTGGTTGTGTGTGCTGTTGTGTATGTGTGGTTGTGTGCGTGGTTGTGTGTGTATGGTTGTGTATGTGGTTGTGGTTGTGTGTGTGGTTGTGTGTATGAGTGCAGCTATGGATGCAGGTGCGGTTGTGGGTGCAGTTGTGTGTGTGTGTGTGGATGTGTGGTTGTGTGTGATTGTGTGTGTGTGGTTGTGTGTGTTGTGTGTGTGTGTTGTGTGTGTGTTTGTGTGTGTGTGCTTGTGTGTGTGCTTGTGTCTGTGGTTGTTTGTGTGTGGTTGTGTGTGTGGTTGTGGTTGTGAGTGGTTGTGGGTGTGGTTGTGGGTGTGTGGTTGTGTGTGTCATTGTGTGTGTGGTTGTGTGTGTGGGGTAGTGTGTGTGTGTGGTTCTGTGTGTGTGTGGCTGTGTGCATGTGTGGTTGTGTGTGTATGGTTGTATGTGTGGCTGTGTGTGTGGTGGTGTGTGTGGTTGTGTGTGTGTGGTTGTGTGGGTGTTGTTGTGTATGTGTGGTTGTGTGTGTGGGTGTGAGTGTGGCTGAGGGTGTGATTGTGGGTGTGTGGGTGGATATATGGGTGGTTGTGTGTGTGTGGTTGTGTGTGGTTGTGTGTGTGTGGTTGTGTGTGTGGATGTGTGTGTGTGGATGTGTGTGTGGTTGTTTGTGTGGTTGTATGTGTGGTTGCGTTTGTGGTTGTTTGGATATGTGGTTGTGTTTGTGTAGTTGTGTGTGTGGTTGTGTGTGTGTGGTTGTGTGTGTGGATGTGTGTGTATGGTTGTGTGTGTGGTTTCGTGTGTGGTTGTGTGTGGGTGCGGTTGTGGGTACGGGTGTCATTGTGGGTGTGTTTGTGTGTGTAGGTGTGTAGTTGTGTGTATGTTGTTTTGTGTGTGTGGTTGTGTGTGTGTAGTTGTGTGTGTGGTTGTGTTTGTGTGTGGTTTTGTGCATGTGTGGTTGTGTGTGTGTGTGGTTGTAGGTGTGGTGTATGTTTGGTTGTGTGTGTGGTTTAATGTGTGGTTATGTGTGTGGTTGTGTGTGTGTTGTTGTGTGTGTGGTTGTGTGTGGTTGTGTGTGTGTGTGTGGTTCTGTATGTGTGAGCTTGTGTGTGTGGTTGTTTGTTTATGTGGTTGTGTGTGTGGTTGTGGTTGTGTGTGGGTTCGGTTGTGGGTGTGTGTGTGGTTGTGGGTGTGGGTGTGTGTGTTGGTGTGTGGTTGTGTGTGTCATTGTGTGTGTGTGGTTGTGTGTGTGTGTGGTAGTGTGTGTGTGTGTGTGGTTGTATATGTGGTTGTGTATGTGGTTGTATGTGGTTGTGTGTGTGTGGTTGCGTGTGTGTGGTTGCGTGTGTGTGGTTGTGTGTGTGTGGGTATGTGTGTGGGTGTGAGTGTGGTTGAGGATGCAATTGTGGGTGCGGTTGTGGGTGTGTGGGTGGATGTGTAGATGGGTGTGTGGGTGGATGTGTGGTTGTGTGTGTGTGGTTGTGTGTGGATATGTGTGTGTGGTTGTGTGTGCTGTTGTGTATGTGTGGTTGTGTGCGTGGTTGTGTGTGTATGGTTGTGTATGTGGTTGTGGTTGTGTGTGTGGTTGTGTGTATGAGTGCAGCTATGGATGCAGGTGCGGTTGTGGGTGCAGTTGTGTGTGTGTGTGTGGATGTGTGGTTGTGTGTGATTGTGTGTGTGTGGTTGTGTGTGTTGTGTGTGTGTGTTGTGTGTGTGTTTGTGTGTGTGTGCTTGTGTGTGTGCTTGTGTCTGTGGTTGTTTGTGTGTGGTTGTGTGTGTGGTTGTGGTTGTGAGTGGTTGTGGGTGTGGTTGTGGGTGTGTGGTTGTGTGTGTCATTGTGTGTGTGGTTGTGTGTGTGGGGTAGTGTGTGTGTGTGGTTCTGTGTGTGTGTGGCTGTGTGCATGTGTGGTTGTGTGTGTATGGTTGTATGTGTGGCTGTGTGTGTGGTGGTGTGTGTGGTTGTGTGTGTGTGGTTGTGTGGGTGTTGTTGTGTATGTGTGGTTGTGTGTGTGGGTGTGAGTGTGGCTGAGGGTGTGATTGTGGGTGTGTGGGTGGATGTATGGGTGGTTGTGTGTGTGTGGTTGTGTGTGGTTGTGTGTGTGTGGTTGTGTGTGTGGATGTGTGTGTGTGGATGTGTGTGTGGTTGTTTGTGTGGTTGTATGTGTGGTTGCGTTTGTGGTTGTTTGGATATGTGGTTGTGTTTGTGTAGTTGTGTGTGTGGTTGTGTGTGTGTGGTTGTGTGTGTGGATGTGTGTGTGTGGATGTGTGTGTGGTTGTGTGTGTGGTTGTGTGTGTGATTGTGTGTGTGTGGTTGAGTGTATGGTTGTGGTTGTGTGTGGTTGTGTGTGTGTGTGGTTTTGTGTGTGGTTGTGTGTGGTTGTGGGTGAGTGTGTGGTTGTATGTGTGTGTTTGTGGGTGTGGTTGTGTGTGTGGTTGTGTGTGTGGTTGTGTTTGTGGTTGTGTGTGTGTTGTGTGTGTGGTTGTGTGTGTGGGTATGTGTGTTTCTGGTTGTGTGTGTGGTTGTGTGTGTGGTTGTGTGTGAGGTTGTGTGTGTGGTTGTGTGTGTGGTTGTGTTGGTGTGGTTGTGTGTGTGTTTGTGTGTGTGTGTGGTTGTGTGTGTGGTTGTGTGTATGTGGTTGTGTGTGTGGGTATGAGTGCAGTTGAGGGTGTAATTGTGGGTGTGGTTGTATGGGTGGATATGTGGTTGTGTGTGGTTGTGTGTGTGGTGTGTGTGTGGTTGTGTGTGGTTGTGTGTGTGTGGTTGTGTGTGTGGCTGTGTGTGTGGTTGTGTATCTGTGTGGTTGTGTGTGTGGTGGTGTGTGTGGTTGTGTGCGTGTGTGTGGTTGTGTGTGTGGTTGTGTGTGTGTGGTTGTGTGTGGGGTTGTATGTGTAGTTGTGTATGGGTGTGGGTATGGGTGTGTGTGTGGGTGTGTGTGTGGTTGTGTGTGTGTGGGTGTGAGTGCGGTTGAGGGTGTGATTAAGGGTGCAGTTGTGGGTGTGTGGGTGGATGTGTGGTTGGGTGTGGTTGTGTGTGTGGGTGTGAGTACAGTTGAGGGTGCAGTTTTGGGTGTGGTTGTGGGTGTTTGGGTGGATGTGTGGTTGTGTGTTTGTGTGTGTGTGGTTGTGTGTGTGGTTGTGTGTGTGTGGTTGTGTATGTGTGGTTGTGTATGTGTATGGTTGTGTGTGTGTGTGTGGTTGTGTGAGTGGTTGTGTGTGTGTGGTTGTGTGTGTGGTTGTGTATTTAGTTGTGTATGTGGTTGTGTGTGGTGTGTGTGATTGTGTATGTGTGGTTGTGTGTGTGTGGTTGTGTGTGTGGTTGTGTGTGTGTGCAGTTGGGTGTGGTTGTGTGTGTGCGTGGTTGTGTGTATGGTTGTGGTTGTGTGTGTGGTTGTGTATGGTTGTGTGTGTGTGGTTGTGTGTGTGTGGTTGAGTGTGGGTGTGGTTGTGTGTGCAGTTGTGTGTGGTTGTGTGTGTGCGGTTGTGTGTGTGGTTGTGTGTGGAAGTGTGTGTGGTTGTGTGTGGTTGGGGTTGTTTGTGTGTGTGGTTGTGTGGGTGTGGTTGTGTATGTGGTTGTGTGTGTGGTTGTGTGTGTGGGTGTGAGTGTAGTTGAGGGTGATTGTGGGTGCGGTTGTATGGGTGGATATGTGGTTGTGTGTGGTTGTGTGTTTGGTTGTGTGTGTGTGGTTGTGTGTGTGGTTGTGTGTGTGGGTGTGAGTGTAGTTGAGGGTGATTGTGGGTGCGGTTGTATGGGTGGATATGTGGTTGTGTGTGGTTGTGTGTTTGGTTGTGTGTGTGTGGTTTTGTGTGGTTGTGTGTGTGGCTGTGTGTGTGTGGATGTGTATCTGTGTGGTTGTGTGTGTGTGGTTGTGTGTGGTTGTGTGCGTGTGTGTGGTTGTGTGTGTGGTTGTGTGTGTGGTTGTGTGTGGTTGTGTGTGTGTGTGGTTGTGTGTGTGTGTGGTTGTGTGTGGGTGTGGTTGTATGTGCAGTTGTGTGTGGTTGTGTGTGTGTGTGCAGTTGTGTGTATTGTTGTGTGTGTTGTTGTGTGTGTGGTTGTGTGTGGTTGGGGTTGTGTGTGTGTGTGGTTGTGTATGTGGTTGTGTGTGTGGTTATGGGTATGTTTGTTGTGTCTGTGTTTGTGTGTGCTTGGTTGTGTGTGTGGTTGTGTGGTTGGGTTTGTGTTACTATCCTTGTGGGGACTTGGGTGTGATAACACACTCACACTGTGGGGACTTGATTGCACTGTGGGGACCTGAACCCAGGTCCCCACAAGGCAATGTCCTTTAAATGATAAAAAATGACTCCAGGAACATCTGTGTCAATTTTTACAACTTTTAAAAAAATTGCCTTGTGGGGACCTGTGTTTCATCAAGTGTGTTTATATTTTCGCTCAGGTCTGCCCCTGTAGAAAGGAGGTGGTACTGCAGTCTTAAACACACTTTGCATTTAAACACACTTTGTTCATCAGGAACACTAGCTAGCAGCAGAAAGCACAGAGATTGCAAAGGAAAAGCTGCATAACCCAGTGTTAAAAATATTTTTGCTGCAAAATAACCTTTTCCCTATTTATTAAAAAAAAACTTTATTTACTTGAAGCTTTTGAATTCAAATCATTTGTGTCTAAAATTGTTAATGATTTTATAAACATTGCTAAAAGCAATTTGGGTAAGTTTCGAATTCCAGATTACTTCACTATTGCAGTTTGACCATATCTGCAACTGATTAGGGTTTAATTTGTCCCTCAAGAGGAACTACTCCACTGATATGTTTTGTCTTTAAGGCAGTGCTCCTAAAATGGACTTTCTGAGTGCAGCTCAGCCTTATGCAATGTGCAAAGGGAAGCCTCCAATTAAAATTCTTATATAAAGGCATTTACCCATATGTAAGATGTGTGCTTCAGCGTAAAGCACATGCTATATTTTAATATCTCGGTTAATGTACCACTTAAAATATTGCTTTTGCCTAGAGTCTCTTGGTGCAAAACCAGATAACGCTACTTTAATAGATCAGGCTTTGTGCCATAATCTGTGAGTTGTGCACTCTTCTGTCCCAGACATGACTCCTTGCAGTACATGACCATGGTGTTGACACAAATGGATCTTGGCATTATGGGAGGCTCAACTTCTGGCACAAAATATCTTGCTTCACTTGATTGCTGCTGCTCTTTGCATTGCACAAGTAACAGCACTAACCTTTAGTAAAGGTAAAACAGGATGTTGCTGTTTGAACATGCATTATTGGCATATTTTGATATTTCCTACGTGGAAATGAGTCATATTTTCTAAATCTGTTGGACCAGATCCTTATTCTAATCAACAACATATTGATATGTCATAACACAGGTGTGTTTTAAGCAACATGGAGGTTTGTAAGATTTTCATGATTTTTTCGTCTAATGGTGAATTGAATAGTGATGTTGAATCTAGTGGCTGTCATGCCAAAGGTTTTCACTTTTTCCTAGTATTTTTTTTAAGAAGAACCTGTGAAAGTGCCTTGACACCACTTCAGGATAGTCAGTGCTATATGAATCTACTTACAATATGATACGATCAACACAGAGCTGAAAATGACGAGTTACGCAGTTGTAATTAATCTTGTTCAATAGACAAATTTGTTATGAATTCAGGGTAGCATATGAACGCAACAATTTGGACAGTAGACTTATTGCAGAATATGTCATTTTACCTGGTTGAACTTTCTCTATACACAATAGAAATTAATAATGCAAGCCACTTTTTTGTTTGTTTTAGTAAAATTGATTGCTTGGTTTGGTGCAAAGCCATTTTGCAACAGTAAGTGATTAATAAATATGAAAGTTAAAGACGTCACAAATACTTAGTTTAAACAGGGTGGGTTTATTATAAAACTATGTTGAACACACTTGAGGAACTGCTGTTGTTGACGAAAAAAAGCAGACAATGGCTCATAGGCCAGTTTAAACACAATTTATTACAGCAGAGTAAAACATCACACTTTATAAGTATTTTTGGTAAGTGTTTAGATTCCTTTTCTACATATATAGAGTAAATAAACATAATAAGCATGTTGCCATTCTTTAGTGACTACTCAGTACGTAGATGTGAAAATTGTGAAATTGATTAGCTTACTGCAAAAGGTAAAACTGCGCTCTTCGGGTTTAATGTGAGCGCGCACAGGGCTCTGTTTGGAATCCTCTGCTCTCTCTCTCCTTATGGTACAGAGTTTGACAGCAGGTAGCTGAGGTGTGGCTGTGGCAGGAGGAAGCGCTGATCCATAACAAAGTGTAACAGGAGAGCGGCCGCTTTAGAGTGCCTTTTGCATTAGCATATCTATAGCAGGAGGGCAGACGTCCCAACCCCCAGAGGAGCCCCTGTGCTTTCCAGCATTCTCCCCAGAAAGGCTTTAAGGGGGATTGTTCAGCCTCAGAGTTCCCGGTCCTGGGAAGTGAATGGTGGTAACACAGAAGAAGTCTCACAGCTGTGCAGTCAATAACAAGCCTTTCAACTATTTGGAAATAAAATATATTTATAAAAGAACTGTAAAGTTAAGTTAAATTGCTCCTTTAATATCTGCATTATAGGGTGCTTTTCGTCCTTAGATTTCCTACTTCGTATTTTTTTTTAAATGGACAGAAATATCATATCAAATATAACTTCTTGTTTTGTTTATTAGTTTACCCAACCGCATTTTAAGTTAAGTTAACCAGTTGTGCACTTCGTAATTCAAAGCGGGCACTGAGAGTTGTCAGTAACCCCAGCAGTTGGCAACATTTTCACATTTGAGTCTATTTTTGGTTTTTGTGATCATACACAAGCTCTTTGCATCACATCACATTACCATCTGCCTTGAGTTGGAACAGGATGGTGGCACACAATTTCAGAATATACCTCTTAAGTGACCCTCGTTCTATAGTCGAGCCAGCACTTCACACAAATGCCCTCATTAAGGACGTGTTTTATCATCCTCCATAATATACATGTACAACAATACGGTCTCTTTGTAAACTCTATCTTTTATTTATTTTACTTCTCAGAATGTTCAACAGATAAAATCCAGCCGCATGAGGATTTTATATACTCTGTAATTGCACCTTGGCTTCTACCACAGCATTGTAACATGTGAGATAGCTCCACTGTCTGTCTATATGCTCTGTATTTCTAGTTCATCTGAGCCCTGTAGTCTTAAGCCTAGGCTGTGTGATTTATGTTATCGGAGAGGAAAGTATTGTAAGTGCAGAGTGCGAGAGCTGTATCTGAATGTATAGCTCAGCTGTAATGCATCTGAATTTTGCACCTTTGGGATCCTTCATGTGTCACTGATTATTGTAATCAGTACATTAGGCTTAGACAATAGAAACATTACTCAGATTGGTTACTGAGTTAATAAAACTACAGTTAAACTTGGTACTCCCGCAGGTTAAATCATGCGTCACATACGTTTTAAGTACTGATTCTCATTTAAAGTTCAGCTTTTCTGAAAGCTAAGCAATTCAAAAGCAGCGTGGAAAGGACAAAAATACTGGACCCTTCTCATAAAGAGACTGGTACCTGATTGGGTGATGGCAATGACTTGAGTGAGGGCAATGTTAGTGAACTCTTCTACGGCAACAGATGTTTTAATGTTTTTTATTAAGATTTGAGTACATTAACAACTTAAGCAGCCATCACTAAGTACTCTCAGAATTACAATCATGAATTATTTGTGACAGATGTAATGTACAATAATATAAAAGTAATGTGATCGAAGGCCCTAAGGACTACAGGGTAAGGGGATACAAGACAAAATAGTGTCAAATAAGAGTTTACATAGACATTACATCATCAGGGTGGCTCCAGATTTTCACGTTTCTTTGGTGTGTTTCGGGCTTTGTAGACCAGTTCCTCTGATTTTGCACACACTCTGGTCTCTTGATTCATCACCGAGTTCAGGGGCCTCTACACATCATCAGTAAGGGGTCACATCTCTCTTGGTGACCTGCAGGCCAGTTGCAACAAAGGCATGGTTATGGTGAGGACCGCCACCAGGGCCAGATTTACTTACATTTGATGCAACGCAGCAACACAACTTTCTGTGCTGCGTCAAATGGAGAGAGCAGGAATGCATCATGTTTACAAAGATATGGCACTTTCCTGCCCTCTCTGCACTTGCGCACTGAGTGCTGCCTAGCACCAACACAGGCACTCTTGTGCTATGTTGCAATCAATCAATCAGGGGTTTATAAAGCTTGCCACTCACCCATGAGGGTCTCAAGGCACTTGGGGGGGGGTAGCAGCTCCAGATCAGTTGAAGAGCCAGGTCTTGAGGTCCTTACTGAACATGTGCAGGGTCGGGGAGTGTCTGATGTTCACAGGGAGATCGTTCCAGGTCTTGGTCACGATGTAGGAGAAGGCACTTCCGCCTGTTCTGTTTCTGCGGATGCGGGGGACCTCTACCAGGGCAAGCTCGGAGGAGAAGAGGTTCCTCTTGGGTACGTGGAAGAATACTCTTTCTCGTTGAGGTATTTGGTTCCGATGTTGTTGAGGGATTTGTAGGCGTGGGTAAGGAGTTTGAAGGTGACCCGCTTCTCCACGGGGAGCCAGTGGAGGTCTCGTAGGTGTTGGGTCATGTTTTCGTGACGTGGAGTCCCGAGGATGAGTCTGGCTGCGGCGTTCTGGATGGTTTGGAGTTTGTGTAGAAGGGTTCTGTTGATTCTGGCGTATAGGGAATTGCCGTAGTTGAGTCTGCTGGTTATGATTGCGTGGGTGACGGTCCTTCTGCAGTCGGGGGGGGATCCATTTGAAGGTCTTGTGGAGAATGTATACACAGTTGAAACTGGTGGAGGCAACGGCACTGATCTGGCGGTTCATGGAGAGGGAGGAGTCGAGGATGATACCAAGGTTTCTTGCGTGGTCTGTAGGGGTTGGTGGGTTCCCAAGGGCGGAGGGCCACCAGGTGTTGTCCCAGGTGGAAGTGCAGGGTCCGAGGATGAGGACCTCGGTTTTCTCTGAGTTAAGCTTCAAACAGCTGTCTTTCATCCAAGTTGCCACGTTCCTCATTCCTTCCTGGAAATGGAGTCTGGTGTCTTTGGGCTTCTTCATGAGTGAGAGGATGAGCTGGGTGTCGTCGGCAAAGGATACAATGCTGAGCTCATGTTGTCGGACGATGGCGACGAGCGGGGCCATGTAGATGTTGGAGAGCGTGGGGCTGAAGGATGATCCTTGAAGTACTCCGCAGTTGATATCGGCGGATTTGGAGAGGAAGGGAGGGAGTCTGACCCTTTGGGTTCGGCCGGAGAGAAAGGATTGGATCTAGTCGAGGGCGGTTCCTTGAATACCTGTATCGTGAAGTCTGGCTGTGAGCGTGCGAAGTGAAATGGTGTTGAAGTCAGCGGAGAGGTCTAGCAGGATGAGGGCCGCAGTGTGTCCCTGGTGGAGAGCATCCGGATGTCGTCCATGGCTGTGAGGAGGACTGTCTCGGTGCTGTGGTTGCTACGGAATCCAGACTGGGAGGCGTCCAGGATGGAGTTCTCTTCGATGAAGGCAGTCAGTTGGGCGTTTACGAGTCTCTCAGTGACTTTGGTCATGAAGGTGAGGAGAGAGATGGGCCGGTAGTTTTTCAGGTCTGTTGGGTCTGCCGTTGGTTTCTTGAGAAGGGGTTTGACCTCTGCCCACTTCCAGTCATCTGGGAAGATGCCACACATGAAGTAGGCATTGATGGTCCGTCCTAGTTTGGGTGCGATGGTGGCGGCGGCGGAATATGTGCGGTGAGCAGGGGTCCGTTGGGGCTCCTGAGTGGGTTTTCTTCATGGTCGCGGTGATGTGTTCTATGGTGGCGGGATTCCAGGTTTTGATGGATGACTTATCTGTGGCGTTGGGGGGCGGTGTCTGGCGTCTTTTCGCTGAAGTTGTCGTAGAGGACCTTGATCCTCAGATGGATGTGGGAGCTGAGCTTGTCGCAGAGTTCCTGGGAAGGCGTGACGTCCGTTGCTTCGTTTGGGGGTTTCGCGAACTGCTGTATGACATTGAACAGTTCCTTGTCATTGGTCACGTTGGTCTGGACTTTGTCTCTTATGAAGGTCCGTTTGGTGTAAGTTATGAGCTGGTGGTATTCCTTCAGGGCGCTCCTGTGGTTATTCCGTGCCTCCGTGGTTTTCTGGTTTCGCTAGGTTTTCTCGAGGCGTCTGCATGAGCGTCTGACTTCTTGGAGTTCTGTGGTGAACCAGGCGGCCTTCAGAGGGCGTTGATTGGCAGGGTAGCGGAGGGGTGCGAGCTTGTTGGCGCAGCAGGAGATCCAGCGGTGAAATTCCTTGGCTGCGGCGTTGGTGTCGGTCCTGGCGCTGGGGGGGGGGGGGGGGGGTCTTGGAGGAGGGTGGTGTTGAGGTGTTCCTCTGTTACCTTGCTCCAGTTCTTTCGTGGGGTGGCACGGGGGGCTTGAGTGCGGTGGTGGCGTTGAAGGTGAAACGGATGCAGTGGTGGTCCATCCAGAAGGGCTGGGTGGTGTGACTGAAGCAGATGTATGTTCATCCCGCGAAGATAGGGTGGAGGGTGTGTCCAGCTTTCTGAGTGGGCGTGTTGACCAGCTGCTTCAGCCTGAGGTTGTCGAGGAGAGTGGGGAAGTCAGGTTCATTGCAGTTGTCCAGGTGGAAGTTTAGGTCCCCGCCCGAGTAAAATATAGTCCGTGGAGGTGATGGCATGGGGTACGGCGAGCTCTGCAATGGTAGTTGTGGACTAGGTGCAAGGTCCCGGCGGTCTGTAGATGAGGGTGCCACGTAGCGTGGTCCTGGAGCTGGTCTGGATCTGGAATTGTAACCGTCTGGAATGGCAGTGGCGATGTCAGGGCTGGAGGTGGCATTGGTCCAGGTCTCCGTGAAGAAGGTGACGTCGGGCGAGAGGGTGTTGATCAGTTCCCACATCTCTATGGGGTATCGGTGCAGGGAGCACACATTGAGGAGAATGCATGTCAGGGTTTCTGCAGCGCGTGCGTCCGACGGGCCTTCGGCGATTGTGGTGGATTTGTCAATGGGGAAGGATCTGCGGCAGCGTCTGCACGAGAACTGTCCATGGGTGGTGTTAGACGAGGATCTTTGGCAGTCGGTGAGTCTTCTGGGGTTGAGTGCGTGGAGTGCGGCGGAGTTGTATTGGTGGGGTCCATGGTCGGGTCGCAGACTGGCGCTGACGGGCTTGCCTTTAACACACCTTTGGCACACCCGCTGTGCGACCACGCAGCGGCCGCCATTGTGTAGGGGAGGGGGGAGGGACGTGCAGCTGGGAGGCGGGAGCGGGGCGGTCAAGGGGAGGTGTCACGGGCAATGCGGCGGCAGAAATGGGGGAAGAACGAAGGGAAAACCAAGGAGGGAGAACCAACACACGCAACAAAAGTACAATAAGGCACAATCAGTACAATCAGGCACAATAATAAGTAAAAAGAATCACAGAGCAACAATTAGCGGAGACAAGGAGGACTGCTCAGAATACCGGAATCAGGGCAGTCTTGAACCCTGCAACGGATGGGGCTACCAGGGCAGTGCAGAGCACAGCGGAGCTGCAGGGGAGAGTGTGATCCTGGGACCGAGGTCGGTGGTCTCACTCTCGCTCCCCCGCAGCGGCCACCATTATGTAGGGGAGAGGGGGGCGTGCAGCTGGTAGGCGGCTGAGGGGCGGTCAGGGGGAGCAGTCACAGGGCAATGCGGCGGCAGAAATGGGGGGAAAATGATGGGAAAACCGAGGAGGGAAAACCAATGAAGGGAGAACCAACACACGCAACATAAGTACAATAAGGCACAATCAGTACAATTGGGCACAATATTAAGTAAAAAGAATCATAGAGCAACAATTAGCGCAGACAAGGAGAGCTGCTCAGAACACCAAAATCAGGGCAGTCTCGAACTCTGCAATGGATGGGGCTACCAGAGCAGCACAGAGCACAGCAGAGTTGCAGGGGAGAGTGCGATCCTGGGACCGAGGTCGGAGGTCTCACTCCACTCCACTTGTAAGGGGGCCTGAGTTACAGGCAAGATTGTTTTTGTGCAGGAAGTGATATCTTCCTGCAAAAAAACTATTCTCAGGGGCATTTTCTTCTTTCTATGTGTGCTGCAAAATGCAGCACACGTAGAAAGAAGAAATAACATTGATAAATAAACATATTTCTCCTCGTTACACCTCTGTTCAGATGACATAGCATTTTTATCCATTCCCAGGTTAACTACCCTTAGTAAATCTGGGAATCCACTAAAATGAATGAATTATTGCTTGGGAACACCAGCACTCCACTCATTGAATGCCTTCCCAACACCGAGTAATACAAGGCGGCGATTTGTGCTGCCTTGAGCTATTCTGCATTTTAAGCTACTCAAGGTGGCTTTGCGTGGCTTAGTAAATATCACTCAAACTCTTGTGTTTCTTTGCACCACCTTTTGTGATGCAATGGCAATGCAAGGCCTTAGTAAATTTGGGCCCAGGTGTCTATCAGCCCCAATAGGATCATTTTTAGTTGAGTTCTATTTCTCACACAGTGATGGACACAAGGGTAAAGCGTACAGTGTTCCAGTATCGGGCCACAAATGGCCATATGAAGATAGGTTCCTGCTTGAGAACTACATCCGATTTCCCAATGTGCCATAGTCTAGCAGGTGCATAATAAAAACTATGAAGATATTTGAACTGCTTTAAGTGCAGGCATGAGGATATGGAAAAGGACTGGGGAGTCATTTATGTCACCCAGCTCGGCTTCCCATACCCTCCTTAACGTCATCAGTTGATCTGGGACTTTATTTACTAACACTCTATAGAGATTAGAAATAGCTTTCTGTTTTAGTACACCTCAGGTCAGTTTAGCCTTGGTGGGATTAAACTCTCCCGAGTTGCGGCACTTGGTGAGTTAGAGTAGGTCTTACCTGAGGATTGCGAGAAACTGCATAGAAAAGTGTTCTGTGAACTTTTCATAAGATTTAATGTGCTTGGTAAACTATATGTCTATGGTGGTAGACATTCAAAAGAGGTTCTTCTTCAGAAACCCAAGTGTGCTGCATCACCTGGGGAAACCATGTGCCATGTCAAAGTGGGGTGGCTGCGGTGGGAATGCCGTGCAGACCTTAAGGCATCATGCCAATGGACTAACGTCAGTTGGTTAATAATAGTAGCGGGAAACAGCCATTACAACACTGTAACCACGCCGTACTTTTACCGTGTATGCGTTACAACGCATGCACGGTTAGCATGCATTTTTTTTACAATGCATATGCCTTTACCACTCATACATACATTTACAAAGAATTAACGTTGTAAAGGAATGAATGGTAAAGGCTTATATGTTGCACTGGTGGTAAGGGCATATGCTAGTAACAGTGGAAAAAGACACCGGCGTGCTTAAGGCTATCGGCATCGCTGGAGGAAACAGAGAGACACTTACGCTTCCTCTTGACGACCTGTGCTGCGCCTCACCTCAGAAGAGCTGCCTCATCATCTTGTAGAGCTAAAGGGGATTAGGCCTGGGGCAAGGGGGTCCGGATTTAGGGCTTTAGACTGGGGTGTTTTAAAAAAAAAAATCCAAGGGGGGTTGGTTTTAGGGCTCAGGGCAGGGGTCGAGTATTTTTAAAAAGGGTTGAGGGAGGGGGGAATCATGCTGGGGTATAGTTTTAGAGCTTAGGGCAGTGGTTGGGTATTTTGAAAAAAAAGGGCTAGGGCCAGGGGGCATGCTGGAATCTAGTTTTAGGGCTCAGGGATTGGGTATTTTAACTAGGGCTGGGGGACATGGGGGTACCAGGGACTGGTTTGAGGGCAGGGGTCAGGGAAAACATTTACCATGCATAGGCCTTTAACATACATGCCTTTACAACAAAATTCAATGTAAAGGCATGCGTGCTAAAAGCATATCCGTTATAAAGAAATACGTGGAAAAAGTAATGCGTGGTAATGGCATTTGCGTTGTAACGCATGCGGTGTAAAGGCATGCGTTGCAATGGAATGCATTGTACCGTCACTTTCTTTGTCACTAAGTAGTATTAAAAATATTAAATAGCACAAGACATTGTGATGTTCTTCACTAAATTTCACAGCTTTTCACTAGTTTTTCCAAATCTCAGATACATGTGAGGCCCAAACCCACATGTGACCCACTACTCACACAGTAGACACTGGTACTGGAGCAGTTCTCTTCCAGTTCAGACTGCATCCCTGCACACATCTCCTGTTTGTGCAGAAAACAAAATTCATTTGTATGCACATATAAAAAGAAAATGTGTAATGAATTCCTGGGTGTGCCAGGACTAGTCTCGTTTCATTAGTGAAAGCGAGATGTGTGATGCATAAGTCCAGTGTATAAAGAAGTAACCAGGGCTACCCTGCCTACTCCTATCTGATCTGGAATAACATGGGGCTTACAACGAGATTCGTCACGACTGGCTCATTCCCAGGTAACAGCGGTTGATTTTAGCAAATACAGTTGCACTTTTTCTAATTTTTTGGGGCAATACTACACTGAGAATCAATTTATTAACCCATCAAGCACTTTCATTTTTATAGATCAAGTTAACAATATTAGGCGCTCATCCGTTCCGTTTTTTTCTTTGCATTTTACAGCTTGTGATCCTGCATTTGTAATAGTAAAAGAAATCTGTAATTTCCAGAATTCAAAGAATAACATCTGAATGTGATAAGCGACTCTTTCAGAAATTTGTGTTTTTGCTTTAAAGTTTCTTATCAGCCAAGCAGAGGTTTAACAAAACCTACTGTCGAGAAAATATTGAAAATATTTAGTCAGGCATTTTGCCAAAATTCAATTTAAGTAAATAAAATGTAAGCACATACAAAACAGTTCATTTTACGTTTCATGTGCACTTGATGAGTTTCCCAAAAGTGGATTACAATTGGTAGGTGATTTTTAGACTGCATTGCAAACCACACGCATAAAGGTGTCCAATTGCCCATTTTCAAGCATTGCCTTCTCCCGTCGTTTGTTAAGCGGAGAACACCATTCAGATCATGTATCTTTGCAAGAGCTTTTCCTTCTTTAAAATGGAAGGCTCTTTTTAGTGCCCAGTCTTCTGTACCAGCCCCCATCCCTTGCAATGGTGAGGTGCGAGTTTCTATTGTAGCGCCTGTGGCTGAAGAGCAGGTGTGACTGGGCGCTGTCCCAGATCTGCATAACAAAGCGGCGAGAGCTTGACTCTCTTCACAGGGGCGGCCTTAGGCATGTGCAAGCTGTGCACCTGCACAGGGCCACCAAACCCCAGGGGCCACCACGAGGAATCAGATACAATACATATTTGTGGCGGCCCCTGGCAGGGATTTGGCGCATGAATGACTGAGGCGTGCTAAATCCAATGTGATGCACGCTGAATGGTTGTTCTTATACTCTTTTCCTTTCTAACCCAGTCTCGTCTTTGTGTGGGGTCGGCCTTGTTTCAGGCTCTTCTGGTAGGTCTTGTGCTTGTTTAGAACTTTTTTTCCAGGAGAATTGAGCTTGTTTTAATAGTCCAGATCTGGCACCTCCGGAGGCTCGCATGCGCACGCATGCGCAGTGCCCGCGAGTCCTGCAGCGAAGGGGTTACAAAAGCACCACGCATCACTGGCGGCAGGAGGGGTGGCAGCACCCGTGCCCGGCGTGCAGCGAGCAGCACCAAGACCAGCCGAGGCCATGCACCGGCGCGCCTAGAGACCCTGGGCAAGAAAGGCCGCCTTGCAGAGGATAGCATGCCAGTGTGCAACCTTTGGTGCCAGCTGCGAGGTGAGCAGCCCGAGGGTCAGGGCATGGGGAGGGGGAGTGAGGAGGTCAGCGTGTGCCACTGCAGAGTGAACCCGAGGGAAGGTGAGCCATTGGACGAGGGTGTGGGGAGCCCTGGGGAGGAGGGCAGATCAGGCGTAGGAATGTATCACAGCCCGTGGGGGTGAGGAGCCGGGGGCGTGGGGAAGGTTGGGTGAGGATGTTATTGTAGATGGTGTGTGCTTTGGGTCTGGGTGGAGGTAAGCCATGTGAGGTGGCGAGCTGGAGGTATTCTGGTGGTCATGGGAAGGGAGGGCATGATGAATCGTGAGAGAGAGCCTCTCCCTCACGATTCATCTCTGAGAGGGCGCGGGTCGGAGAGGTGGTCACCGTGCGCCAGGGGTAGGGAGTAGTACAGATCGGCGCTGTATGTTGAGGGAAGAGTGAGTCAGGAGTGCAGGGGCGGTGTTTACTTGTGGCTGAGGGGAGGCATGGTGACTTTTGGAGGTGTAACTTGGGAGGCACGGTCGTATTGGGGGAAGAGGAGAGCAGGGTACGAGGTGTTAGACGTAATGTTAAGGATTCATTAAAATGATTACAATTACTTATCAACAATCATGAAAACAGAGTATGAAGCTGCTCATTTTCATCCTTGGGCTGCGGTGGTGACTCTCTGACCTTTCTGCTGGTGCTGTGCCTGTCCCGTGTGTGCCCGGTGTCTCGCCGCCGCTTTCTACACCTACTGCGGCCGCTGAGCAGACCCCGGACACCGGACTACATCCCCCAGAGCTCCTCGCGGCAGGAAGCCGCCGCCCACGCCGTCTTTCGCGCCAGGAGGCGCATATGAGTCAGCTGTGACTCCGGCAGAGCGGGCAGCTCATTTTCATCCTTGGGCTGCGGTGGTGACTCTCTGACCTTTCTGCTGGTGCTGTGCCTGTCCCGTGTGTGCCCGGTGTCTCGCCGCCGCTTTCTACACCTACTGCGGCCGCGGAGCAGACCCCGGACACCGGACTACATCTCCCAGAGCTCCTCGCGGCAGGAAGCCGCCGCCCACGCCGTCTTTCGCGCCAGGAGGCGCATATGAGTCAGCTGTGACTCCGGCAGAGCGGGCAGCTCATTTTCATCCTTGGGCTGCGGTGGTGACTCTCTGACCTTTCTGCTGGTGCTGTGCCTGTCCCGTGTGTGCCCGGTGTCTCGCTGCCGCTTTCTACACCTACTGCGGCCGCGGAGCAGACCCCGGACACCGGACTACATCCCCCAGAGCTCCTCGCGGCAGGAAGCCGCCGCCCACGCCGTCTTTCGCGCCAGGAGGCGCATATGAGTCAGCTGTGACTCCGGCAGAGCGGGCAGCTCATTTTCATCCTTGGGCTGCGGTGGTGACTCTCTGACCTTTCTGCTGGTGCTGTGCCTGTCCCGTGTGTGCCCGGTGTCTCGCCGCCGCTTTCTACACCTACTGCGGCCGCGGAGCAGACCCCGGACACCGGACTACATCCCCCAGAGCTCCTCGCGGCAGGAAGCCGCCGCCCACGCCGTCTTTCGCGCCAGGAGGCGCATATGAGTCAGCTGTGACTCCCGCGTCGCGGGACGCGCGCGGGCGGCGCCGGGAGAAGCCCGGGACAAGGGCGGGACCGCCTGTGGCCGTCAGGGGCCGGAGGAGGCCGGGCTGGGCCACCTCCCTTGGTTTCTGTAAGTAAGGCACATCATAAGACTAGCTTCGCACTGTGTGGCAAACACCTTGAACCCTGTAATTCCTGTGTTCACAGTACGCGTTTATTTGTGCCCCTTTTCTGTTTGTGCCCACATTCAAAGAATGTCCGTAACACCGCCTATACAACCACCTAAAGGCAAGATAACGCTAGTGGGAGGCCCACGGAAAGGGACACTAGATCACTTTCTGGCTAAAGCTGTCTCTAAGTTGGACAACGAAATAGCGGACACGGAACGCCGTCTGTCCCGTGGCCTACCCCTCGATAAACGTTCCTCTCTGGGTAATATTCAATTGATTTCGTCTCCTACACCTGTAACATACAATTTGGTCAATACCTCTGTGTGAGAAGTTGGCCTGGTATATGATGCTCACTAGTTAAAGTGATCACCTTGTACCATGCCAAGCAACCCTTATGGTGTGGTTGTAAGTCAACCTTTTCGGACTAGCTGCCCTAGTGGTAGCGTAGGCTAAGCAGTCTTTGAGGCTAAACTCGTGATGCGTGTTAAGCCAGCTGTTTTACCAAATGCAACCCCCTTTTATACCAATGAAAGGACACCACACAGATATATATTCAAAATATATATGTATTTATTTCTCAAAGTAACCCCTAGTCTCTTTATGAGCACAGGAGCACAAATCGTCAAACAAGATTATCACAGAATACACAGAAGTTGCACGTTATATGGATAGGCCCTGGTGGCCAATCAAACCATATACTAAAATAGTGGTATAAGTACCACGAACAGAAAAGGGAAAAGGCCTAAGGCCTCTAGAATCGCTGGGCCTACGAGGAGCTAACGTCAGTTAGTGACCAGGAGGTCCACGGGTGGCGTGTGCAGAGCAAATAGTCACACGCGTGCTCCCATAGGTTTCAATGGGTGCGTAAAAAGTACAAAGTTACTGCAAAGGAGATCTTCCGGGTTGACTAGGAACTTAAGATTTGGAACACAGGCACTAGAGATGTATTACTACACATGGGCACCGGAGTACCAGCTTTACCTCACCCACAGGAAGCGGGTGCATAGGCCTCAAAGTGCGTCGGGTTTCTTCTATCTGTTCCGTTGAGCCTGGGACAAAGATGCTGCAGGCGGTCGGTCCGGGAGAGATGCGGTGGATCCAAGGGTGGATCGGAGTTGCAGAAGACCTGAAAGCAGAGGGGACAGTGTTCACAGTCACTAGCCAGTGACCGGCGTGGCACCAGGTAGGTACCAGGTGATGTCGGGTGCAAACAGGTGATGAGGGGTAGCTTGTCTCCGCAGCCACGTGGTCCCTGAAGGTCGACGACGTCCAGGAGTCGGCTCACGAGCTGTCCCACGCAGGCTCTCGCTGTCGGCGGTGTCGGCGACTTGGTCGAAGCAAACAAGCCTTGGCAAAAGCAATTGTAGGAGGATTCGGAAGTCAGCTGTTGGTTCTGACCAGCAAGGTCAGAGGGATTGCTCCTTTGGAGAGGAGCAAGGGCCAGTCTGGAGCAACCAGACCAGCGGTGTTTTTCGTAGAGTTCGTCGCCAAGATGGCCACTAGCCAGCGGGCCAGCAACCGGTTAGGCGCGTCGAGTGGCAAAATGCAGAAGGGCCCCACGCAGATCGTGGAGATGCTGGAGGGCTCACCTTTGGTGCAGATGCTGCTCGAGGGTTGGGCTTCTCAGATCCCAAAGCACAACTTGGAGGGAGCCTCGGTTGTTGCACTTGTCAGCTTGTCGTAGTCGATCCAAGATGGCTGGCTCCACGTGTCTCGGTGCCTCCACGGGTCTCCTCTTTGCAGGGACTGTGGATCGGGCGGTGAGAGGTCTGGAGGTCCAGGTCTTGTCAGTCTCTGGGCTCGGGCGGGAGGCGGCGGCAAAGCAGACGGTGATTCGCTGGATGGTGCTTGCGTTAGCAAGGTGGTCACTCCCTGACCACAGGGGAGATTGGCTTCAGTCCTCTGTGCGGCAGAGCGTCGAAGTTCCCGTCTTCTTCTTAGTTTCAAGTTGATTCCAGGATGTCTAAAGTCTTAGGACACAGCTCCTACCTTTATTCGGATTCTAGGGGCCGGACTACCTGCTAGGTCCCTCCCTATGGGTGGGACCAGGAAGGGGGGTGGTTACACCCCCAATCCTTTGTCCAGCTCGCCCCAGGCCCGGGACTGGTGTGCCCCAGGACCGGTTTGAACTGGCATATGCACCGAGGCTCCTTGTGAGCCACAGGCATGTCTGGTTTCTTTCAAGCCCTACCTGACCAATACACAAAATCCTGTCTGGGGTGGTGCACGCACCTCCCCTGGCAGGAAACCCTTTGTCCACACCTCCCAAGCTGGAAGGACTCCCAGCAGCAGGAGGGCAGACTTGTGTCTGTGGTGGCAGCATCCATTTTGTGGAGCTGAGGCTATGTCTGATTTTACCCGGGTTTCAGGTACTGTACATGTCGTGTCCCTCTAGAAGGGTGGAATGCTAACCCCGTCGCCAGAATTGGCGAGGGGTTAGTATTCCAATTCGTATGACACCTTACTCGACATGTTTTGATAAAGCCAAACCAAAGATAGCATTTAACCGCGAGGTTCATAATGCACTTAAGAGTATATGGTATGACGATATCTGGAAACAGTAGAAGGAAGTTGTTCCGACCACGGCAGACAGGCTCAGCTCATGCCAGAGCACCATCTCACATGGAACCAAGCACTCTGCCTTCAGGATTGTTAAGGCCTGCCATAGGAGTGACTTATAGGTTACCAGGTGTCCCATTTAAGGTTAGGTATAGGTATACTACACCTAAGTAAGAGGTGATTACACCAACTTACCCCAGCTGAGTGATCAGCCAGTTGTGTCAGATTGTTAGGCCAAGCCTGGGGTGGCATAATACATGCTTCAGCCCCTGGCAGACCTTGGATACACCAATGCCCTGGGTACCTAGTGTACACTGGTACAGGGGCTGACAGGGTGATCCAACCAATTGGGTATGTACCTAGGGTTCATGGAGTCCATTTTACAGAGAGAGCAGATAGCCTGAGAGCCTGAATGGCAGGATCTCAGGCCAACTAAGTCGAAAAACCAGCTAGACACTAGGCAAAAATTTGGGGGTAACCATAGTCAGATATCCACCTTCCTACACAACCCCCCCCAAACGAAGGGAGATAAGGCTGACCTTGACCAGGTAAGCCTATATTGCCCAAGTGGCCATATAAGGAGGAACCAGCACTGGCATGGTTACCCCCTGTCTCATGGTCCACTAAGCAATCCCTCACCCTAAGGGTATCAGAGGGTCTCCACCATAGGGAATCTCTACCTGTGGTGTGTCTTGGCAAAGTAAAAGGCTGGTGTTGAGATGGAGTACTGAAGTGAGTGTCCTCAAAGTGAGGCCTCAGCTTCCTCCAATCATCCTCCACCATGGATGCCTTTCTTTCTTTAACTGAGTTGCACTGTGCTCTCAGGGTCAGCCTCTGGCTACCTAAAGCTGGAGGCTGGGTCCCTTTTGTGGGCTTACTGGAGGGACAGGTCAGGTTTGGGGCCCTAAGGTCCCATGTTTGCCTGTGCCCAACAGAATCCCCCTGGGGGAGGTCCCTAACTACCTGTAAAGGAGATCCCTCAGGAATGTTTTTACCCATCACCTGACTAGGGCTACTAGCCAGGCAAGCCTCATTCTTTTGATGGGGGGGTTCTTGTGGACAGGGGCCCTCTGGGGGTCCACTGGCCTCCCTGACCTCTGCAGCCCTGGGCTGACTGAGGCAGGGTAGAGAGAGGCAGGCTACCTGCACCAGACTGGATCCCACCTTGGAAGGGGCCACTGACATCAGAGGCTCTGCCAGGCCAGGCCTGGCTACCTCTGGGGCAGTTCCTTCACAAGGGGTGAGGTCAGATCCCTGAGGAGGCTGACCTTTTCCTAATGTCTGGGGAGAGGGAGACTTTTCTTCCTCCCCACTACTCTCAGTTTGTGTGGAGTGATCCATTGTTTCAGGCTTCACTACACCTATGTCAGTCTGAGTATAGGCTGAGACCATTACAGCCTTGCCAACCTTTTCAGGGGGGCACTCAGTTTGTGTTTGAGCTGTGACTGTCACAGCTCTGCCAGTCCCTACAGGGAAGTCTGTCTGTGCCTGGGCTGTGGCTACCACTGCCCTTCCAACCTTTTCAGGGAGGAAATCTATTTGGACAGGGGTTGTGAATGGCACAACCCCCCTACCCTTTTGTGAAAGGCCTACCATTTTAGAATGGGTGTCTTGTTCAACTCCAGCCCAAGCTGAGAGTTCTAAGTCATTCCCCAGTAAGCAGTCTACAGGCAAGGTTGGGGACACTGCTACCCTTTTAGGGCCAGTGACCCCTCCCCAGCTGAGACATACCTCTGCCATGGGATGACTGTTCTGTTTGCCATCAATGTTAGTCACCTGGTAGGAGAAACCGGGCAAAAGCTGCTCAGAGGGAACTAGCCAATGGGCCACCATTGTGATGCTAGCCCCAGTGTCTCTGTAGGCCTCAGCTTTTGTACCATTGATGTAGGGCTCCTGTCTGTACCTACCCAAAGTGTTGGGACAGGCAGTGAAGTTGGCAAACCCCATGCCACCATCACAGACAAGAGTGGTTGCTGTAGGGGAATTGGCTAAGCCAGGGTCCCCCTGTGTTCCCCAAGTAAACCCACCCAGATTTCTGGGGGCACTCCCACCACCTGGGGGATTAATGCTGACAGTAATAGGTGGTGTGACAGGAGTAATTGGAGGAACAGTTTTGTTTTTAGCCCTTGGGCAACCGCTGTCAGTTTTCCAATGCCCAGGAGTTTTACACTCATGGCAGTAGGGCTTTTTAGCTGTGGTAGAGGAGGGAGCTTGGGACCCACCACCCTGTGTGGAGTTTTGGGGCCCTGAGGAAGGTTTCTCTTTTTCTTTATCCCCACCCTTCTCTTGAGGCTTGGTGGTATCTTTCTTTTGGTCACCACCCTGGTTTTTAGGCCTGATCCTGGTCCTGACCCATTTATCTGCCCTCTTTCCCAATTCTTGGGGAGAGGTCAAATCTGAGTCTACCAGGTGTTGATGGAGAAGCTGGTTTTGACAATTACTTAAAATCTGCTCTCTCATCATCAAATTGTACAATCCTGTATAATCAGACACCTTACTTCCCAGCAACCAACCCTCCAAAGCCTTAGTGGCACATTCCACATATTCAGACCAGTCCTGAGTCTGTGTCTTCTGGGTGTCTCTGAACATTAACCTGTACTGTTCAGTGGTTAAGCCTAACCCATCAACTAGGACACTCTTCAGGACTCTGTAATTTCTGACATCCTCTTCTCTAACAGTGAGGAGTCTATCTCTGCCTCTCCCCTCAAAGGAGAGCCATAAGATTGCTGCCCACTGGTCTTCAGGAACCTGCTGCACTTTGCAGGCTCTCTCAAGAGCAGTCATCCATTTGTGGATGTCATCCCCACTTTTGTAGGGGGGCACAACCTTGGACAGGTTCCTATTGTCAAAGACCCTATCTTTGTCCCTAGGGACATTGCTGCCACCAGTGGGTATAGACCCACTCTCTCTATGCTGCCTAGCCTTGCTCAGTTTTTCTTCCATCAGGGCTACTTCTAGCTCCTGCTTCCTGATCCTCAGCTGGGCTTCCTGCATTCTGGCCTCATGTTCCCTCCTCTGAGGGGTGGTCATCCTTTTCCTGGAGTGACCTTGAGAGCCTCTAGAGCCATGAGAAGCATTGGAGTCACCTGAGCGATTCCTTTGCCTCCCAAGCCCTGTGTTAAGTCCACTGGGGAGATCCAATGGGGTGAACCCATTGTCAGTCCCCAATAGCCTTAGTTTAGCTGGGCCAAGTATAATACTTGGCACTGGGCTAGTTCTCCCTTCATCATCACTACTTTCTGTATCCTCACCACTTTCCTCCCCTGTAGTATGGTTCTCATCTAAGGGATGGCTATTGGAACTAGGTACCTCTGTAGTATCTTCAGAAGGGGGGCCTCCTGTTCCTGACCCTAAGGGGGCTAACTGGGAAGCTTTCTTGAGTGCTCTCTGATTCTCATCATTCTGTAAGAGCTCTCTGAGCTCAGCAGAGTTTGGGTTCTTGGGCTGTTTAAGGCCTCTAAGAGTTGCCAAATGCCTGAGCTCATTCTGATTAAGGGTAGCAAAGCTGGATGTTGCCCTCTGGGGGTCACTCTCAACAGAGATGGGTACAGTGGACCCCTCTGCCCCGGCCATTGCTCTTAAGTGTGGGTGGATGTGTTGCAATCTACCTACACTTGGGTTTACCTACTAAACCTATCTAGTAGTTGTAGTCAGGGTGTGCTACTCCCTTTGCTCTACAACAACTAAGTTCAGTAGAACTTATGTATATCTAATCTTGTTTTATATGTACCTACAGGTACCTATGTGATCTTTCAATTGGTAACCAAGAGATTACAATGGTAAAACACAGCAAGCTCAAATCCCACCCGCTGCTCACCAATGTGAGAAGTTGGCCTGGTATATGATGCTCACTAGTTAAAGTGATCACCTTGTACCATGCCAAGCAACCCTTATGGTGTGGTTGTAAGTCAACCTTTTCGGACTAGCTGCCCTAGTGGTAGCGTAGGCTAAGCAGTCTTTGAGGCTAAACTCGTGATGCGTGTTAAGCCAGCTGTTTTACCAAATGCAACCCCCTTTTATACCAATGAAAGGACACCACACAGATATATATTCAAAATATATATGTATTTATTTCTCAAAGTAACCCCTAGTCTCTTTATGAGCACAGGAGCACAAATCGTCAAACAAGATTATCACAGAATACACAGAAGTTGCACGTTATATGGATAGGCCCTGGTGGCCACTCAAACCATATACTAAAATAGTGGTATAAGTACCACGAACAGAAAAGGGAAAAGGCCTAAGGCCTCTAGAATCGCTGGGCCTACGAGGAGCTAACGTCAGTTAGTGACCAGGAGGTCCACGGGTGGCGTGTGCAGAGCAAATAGTCACACGCGTGCTCCCATAGGTTTCAATGGGTGCGTAAAAAGTACAAAGTTACTGCAAAGGAGATCTTCCGGGTTGACTAGGAACTTAAGATTTGGAACACAGGCACTAGAGATGTATTACTACACATGGGCACCGGAGTACCAGCTTTACCTCACCCACAGGAAGCGGGTGCATAGGCCTCAAAGTGCGTCGGGTTTCTTCTATCTGTTCCGTTGAGCCTGGGACAAAGATGCTGCAGGCGGTCGGTCCGGGAGAGATGCGGTGGATCCAAGGGTGGATCGGAGTTGCAGAAGACCTGAAAGCAGAGGGGACAGTGTTCACAGTCACTAGCCAGTGACCGGCGTGGCACCAGGTAGGTACCAGGTGATGTCGGGTGCAAACAGGTGATGAGGGGTAGCTTGTCTCCGCAGCCACGTGGTCCCTGAAGGTCGACGACGTCCAGGAGTCGGCTCACGAGCTGTCCCACGCAGGCTCTCGCTGTCGGCGGTGTCGGCGACTTGGTCGAAGCAAACAAGCCTTGGCAAAAGCAATTGTAGGAGGATTCGGAAGTCAGCTGTTGGTTCTGACCAGCAAGGTCAGAGGGATTGCTCCTTTGGAGAGGAGCAAGGGCCAGTCTGGAGCAACCAGACCAGCGGTGTTTTTCGTAGAGTTCGTCGCCAAGATGGCCACTAGCCAGCGGGCCAGCAACCGGTTAGGCGCGTCGAGTGGCAAAATGCAGAAGGGCCCCACGCAGATCGTGGAGATGCTGGAGGGCTCACCTTTGGTGCAGATGCTGCTCGAGGGTTGGGCTTCTCAGATCCCAAAGCACAACTTGGAGGGAGCCTCGGTTGTTGCACTTGTCAGCTTGTCGTAGTCGATCCAAGATGGCTGGCTCCACGTGTCTCGGTGCCTCCACGGGTCTCCTCTTTGCAGGGACTGTGGATCGGGCGGTGAGAGGTCTGGAGGTCCAGGTCTTGTCAGTCTCTGGGCTCGGGCTCCGGCGGGAGGCGGCGGCAAAGCAGACGGTGATTCGCTGGATGGTGCTTGCGTTAGCAAGGTGGTCACTCCCTGACCACAGGGGAGATTGGCTTCAGTCCTCTGTGCGGCAGAGCGTCTAAGTTCCCGTCTTCTTCTTAGTTTCAAGTTGATTCCAGGATGTCTAAAGTCTTAGGACACAGCTCCTACCTTTATTCGGATTCTAGGGGCCGGACTACCTGCTAGGTCCCTCCCTATGGGTGGGACCAGGAAGGGGGGTGGTTACACCCCCAATCCTTTGTCCAGCTCGCCCCAGGCCCGGGACTGGTGTGCCCCAGGACCGGTTTGAACTGGCATATGCACCGAGGCTCCTTGTGAGCCACAGGCATGTCTGGTTTCTTTCAAGCCCTACCTGACCAATACACAAAATCCTGTCTGGGGTGGTGCACGCACCTCCCCTGGCAGGAAACCCTTTGTCCACACCTCCCAAGCTGGAAGGACTCCAGGCAGCAGGAGGGCAGACTTGTGTCTGTGGTGGCAGCATCCATTTTGTGGAGCTGAGGCTATGTCTGATTTTACCCGGGTTTCAGGTACTGTACATGTCGTGTCCCTCTAGAAGGGTGGAATGCTAACCCCGTCGCCAGAATTGGCGAGGGGTTAGTATTCCAATTCGTATGACACCTTACTCGACATGTTTTGATAAAGCCAAACCAAAGATAGCATTTAACTGCGAGGTTCATAATGCACTTAAGAGTATATGGTATGACGATATCTGGAAACAGTAGAAGGAAGTTGTTCCGACCACGGCAGACAGGCTCAGCTCATGCCAGAGCACCATCTCACATGGAACCAAGCACTCTGCCTTCAGGATTGTTAAGGCCTGCCATAGGAGTGACTTATAGGTTACCAGGTGTCCCATTTAAGGTTAGGTATAGGTATACTACACCTAAGTAAGAGGTGATTACACCAACTTACCCCAGCTGAGTGATCAGCCAGTTGTGTCAGATTGTTAGGCCAAGCCTGGGGTGGCATAATACATGCTTCAGCCCCTGGCAGACCTTGGATACACCAATGCCCTGGGTACCTAGTGTACACTGGTACAGGGGCTGACAGGGTGATCCAACCAATTGGGTATGTACCTAGGGTTCATGGAGTCCATTTTACAGAGAGAGCAGATAGCCTGAGAGCCTGAATGGCAGGATCTCAGGCCAACTAAGTCGAAAAACCAGCTAGACACTAGGCAAAAATTTGGGGGTAACCATAGTCAGATATCCACCTTCCTACACTCTGCTTCAACTAATGACCCGGGTATTCCGCTACTTCTTCAGGATCTGCCACCGACAGCAGACTCTCCAAGGGATTTAATTACCATTAATACAAGTGTGAACCTTTCCCCACATTCCGTCTTGGAAGGGGTCCCACCAAATACGCCTTCTAAAATAAAATCAAGGCCTACTAGAAAAATGAATCCCTCAAAAAATCCCAGACCTGTGGCAACCCTGAAAAGAAAGAGGGGCGGTGCAGGAGCAATAGGTAGTCGCTCTAAAGCACCGAGGTTACTCCCCAGTCCTTCAAAACGTAAAGACACTGCGCTACCTTCTGTTCCTGACTGCAATGACGGACTATTTCAGAGACTTGAACATCTTGTTAAATCACTTCTTCTACCTCTCTCTGAGAGAATAAAAAGGCTAAACGAACAACTAGACACACTAACAGCCATATCCTCCTCAAATGGTTCTTTATTGAAAGATCTGGTCATTTTCCAAACAACTGATGACCAGAGGAAACCTCCAGATATGACCCTTGGAAGAGATGTCTCATTGCCTAATGAAACAAACACCCAGCCTCCATCTATCTTAGCTGCTTCTGAAACTGTGCCCACCTCTTTAGAAGAGAGGGAAAAAGCAGCCCCGCAAAACACACTAGAAGGGAAAAACACTAGTATTTCCAGGGCGCCAAATTTACATCAGTCTTTCCACAGAATGGACGAGTATATTGATTTACCACCTGAGTCTGCCCCCTATGTTATCATACTTACGGGAGTGCCAAAATTAAGCCGAGGAAAGAAGGAGGGGTTTGTGGAACTTAAAAATAAAGTAATATATTGGCTAAGTAAGAACAGACCTCTGCCCCCAGACCTTAACGGTGAGATTCTATTTGTGCGAAGGCTGACCTGGCTTGGGTGTAGGCCTAAAGACATAGAGGGCGATATTGTGACTATAAACTTTAAAGATCAGTGTAGGAGAGTAGGGTCTGCTATCCTATGGTCACCCCAAATTTTTGCTTTTTGCTTCACTGGTTTTTGACATATTGAGGCTGTGGGCCTGCCAATCAGACCCCCAGCCTGCTGTTCTCTCTACTAAATTAAAACTATGCACCCTAGGTGCATAACCAATTGGAAGTGGATCACCCTGTCAGCCCCTGTACCAGTGTACACTAGGTACCCAGGGCATTGGTGTACCCAAGGCCTGCCAGGGGCTGCAGCATGTATTATGCCACCCCAGGCTTGGCCTAACAATCTGACACAACTGGCTGATCACTCAGCTGGGGTAAGTTGGTGTAATCACCTCTTACTTAGGTGTAGTATACCTATACCTAACCTTAAATGGGACACCTGGTAACCTATAAGTCACTCCTATGGCAGGCCTTAACAATCCTGAAGGCAGAGTGCTTGGTTCCATGTGAGATGGTGCTCTGGCATGAGCTGAGCCTGTCTGCAGTGGTCGGAACAACTTCCTTCTACTGTTTCCAGATATCGTCATACCATATACTCTTAAGTGCATTATGAACCTCGCGGTTAAATGCTATCTTTGGTTTGGCTTTATCAAAACATGTCGAGTAAGGTGTCATACGAATTGGAATACTAACCCCTCGCCAATTCTGGCGACGGGGTTAGCATTCCACCCTTCTAGAGGGACACGACATGTACAGTACCTGAAACCCGGGTAAAATCAGACATAGCCTCAGCTCCACAAAATGGATGCTGCCACCACAGACACAAGTCTGCCCTCCTGCTGCTGGGAGTCCTTCCAGCTTGGGAGGTGTGGACAAAGGGTTTCCTGCCAGGGGAGGTGCGTGCACCACCCCAGACAGGATTTTGTGTATTGGTCAGGTAGGGCTTGAAAGAAACCAGACATGCCTGTGGCTCACAAGGAGCCTCGGTGCATATGCCAGTTCAAACCGGTCCTGGGGCACACCAGTCCCGGGCCTGGGGCGAGCTGGACAAAGGATTGGGGGTGTAACCACCCCCCTTCCTGGTCCCACCCATAGGGAGGGACCTAGCAGGTAGTCCGGCCCCTAGAATCCGAATAAAGGTAGGAGCTGTGTCCTAAGACTTCAGACATCCTGGAATCAACTTGAAACTAAGAAGAAGACGGGAACTTCGACATTCTGCTGCACAGAAGACTGAAGAAAATCTCCCCTGTGGTCAGGGAGTGACCACCTTGCTAACGCAAGCACCATCCAGCGAATCACCGTCTGCTTTGCCGCCGCCTCCCGCCGGAGCCCGAGCCCAGAGACTGACAAGACCTGGACCTCCAGACCTCTCACCGCCCGATCCACAGTCCCTGAAAAGAGGAGACCCGTGGAGGCACCGAGACACGTGGAGCCAGCCATCTTGGAATGACTACGACAAGCTGACAAGTGCAACAACCGAGGCTCCCTCCAAGTTGTGCTTTGGGTCCTGAGAAGCCCAACCCTCGAGCAGCATCTGCACCAAAGGTGAGCCCTCCAGCATCTCCACGATCTGCGTGGGGCCCTTCTGCATTTTGCCACTCGACGCGCCTAACCGGTTGCTGGCCCGCTGGCTAGTGGCCATCTTGGCGACGAAATCTACGACAAACACCACTGGTCTGGTTGCTCCAGACTGGCCCTTGCTCCCCTCCAAAGGAGCAATCCCTCTGACCTTGCTGGTCAGAACCAACAGCTGATTTCCGAATCCTCCTGCAATTGCTTTTGCCAAGGCTTGTTTGCTTCGATCAAGTCGCCGACACCGCCGACAGCGAGAGCCTCCGTGGGACAGCTGGTGAGCCGACTCCTGGACGTCGTCGACCTTCAGGGACCACGTGGCTGCGGAGACAAGCTACCCCTCATCACCTGTTTGCACCCGACATCGCCTGGTACCCACCTGGTGCCACGCTGGTCACTGGCTAGTGACTGTGAACACTGTCCCCTCTGCTTACAGGTCTTCAACATCTCCGATCCACTCTTGGATCCACTGCATCTCTCCCGGACCGACCGCCTGCAGCATCTTTGTCTTCAAGCTCCACGGAACAGATAGAAGGAACCCGACGCACTTTGAGGCCTATGCACCCGCTTCCTGTGGGTGAGGTAAAGCTGGCACTCCTGTGCCCAAGTGTAGTATTACATCTCTAGTGCCTGTGTTCCAAATCTTAAGTTCCTAGGTCATCCGGAAGATTCCTTTTGCAGTAACTTTGTACTTTTTACGCACCCATTGAAACCTATGGGAGCACGCGTGTGACTATTTGCTCTGCACACGCCACCCGTGGACCTCCTGGTCACTAACTGACGTTAGCTCCTTGTAGGCCCAGCGATTCTAGAGGCCCTAGGCCTTTTCCCTTTTCTGTTCGTGGTACTTATACCACTATTTTAGTATATGGTTTGAGTGGCCACCAGGGCCTATCCATATAACGTGCAACTTCTGTGTATTCTGTGATAATCTTGTTTGACGATTTGTGCTCCTGTGCTCATAAAGAGACTAGGGGTTACTTTGAGAAATAAATACATATATATTTTGAATATATATCTGTGTGGTGTCCTTTCGTTGGTATAAAAGGGGGTTGCATTTGGTAAAACAGCTGGCTTAACACGCTTCACGAGTTTAGCCTCAAAGACTGCTTAGCCTACGCTACCACTAGGGCAGCTAGTCCAAAAAGGTTGACTTACAACCACACCATAAGGGTTGCTTGGCATGGTACAAGGTGGTCACTAGAACTAGTGAACAGCATATACCAGGCCAACTTCTCACATTGGTGAGCAGCGGTTGGATTTGAGCTTGCTGTGTTTTACCATTGTAATCTCTTGGTTACCAATTGAAAGATCACATAGGTACCTGTAGGTACATATAAAACAAGATTAGATATACATAAGTTCTACTGAACTTAGTTGTTGTAGAGCAAAGGGAGTAGCACACCCTGACTACAACTACTAGATAGGTTTAGTAGGTAAACCCAAGTGTAGGTAGATTGCAACACATCCACCCACACTTAAGAGCAATGGCCGGGGCAGAGGGGTCCACTGTACCCATCTCTGTTGAGAGTGACCCCCAGAGGGCACCATCCAGCTTTGCTACCCTTAATCAGAATGAGCTCAGGCATTTGGCAACTCTTAGAGGCCTTAAACAGCCCAAGAACCCAAACTCTGCTGAGCTCAGAGAGCTCCTACAGAATGATGAGAATCAGAGAGCACTCAAGAAAGCTTCCCAGTTAGCCCCCTTAGGGACAGGAACAGGAGGCCCCCCTTCTGAAGATGCCACTGAGGTACCCCTTTCCAATAGTCACCCCTTAGATGGGATGCCTACCACAGAGGATGAGAGTGAAAAGGATACTGACAGTAGTGAGGATGAAGGGAGAACTAGCCCAGTGCCAAGTGTTATACTTGGCCCAGCTAAACCAAGGCTATTGGGGACTGACAGTGGGTTCACCCCACTGGATCTCCCCAGTGGACTTAACACAGGGCTTGGGAGGCAAAGGAATCGCTCAGGTGACTCCAATGCTTCTCATGGCTCTAGAGGCTCTCAAGGTCACTCCAGGAAAAGGATGACCACCCCTCAGAGGAGGGAACATGAGGCCAGAATGCAGGAAGCCCAGCTGAGGATCAGGAAGCAGGAGCTAGAAGTAGCCCTGATGGAAGAAAAACTGAACAAGGCTAGGCAACCTAGAGAGAGTGGGTCTATACCCACTGGTGGCAGCATTGTCCCTAAGGACAAAGATAGGGTTTTCGATAATAGAAACCTGTCTAAGGTTGTGCCCCCCTACAAAAGTGGGGATGACATCCACAAGTGGATAACTGCTCTTGAGAGAGCCTGCAAAGTACAGCAGGTTCCTGAAGACCAGTGGGCAGCAATCCTCTGGCTCTCCTTTGAAGGAAGAGGCAGAGACAGACTCCTCACTGTTAGAGAAGAGGATGTCAGAAACTACAGAGTCCTGAAGAGTGTTCTAGTTGATGGGTTAGGCTTAACCACTGAGCAGTACAGGTTAATGTTCAGAGACACCCAAAAGACACAGACTCAGGACTGGTCTGAATACATTGAATGTGCCACTAAGGCTTTGGAGGGTTGGTTGCTGGGAAGTAAGGTATCTGATTTTACAGGATTGTATAATTTGATGATGAGAGAACAGATTTTAAATAACTGTCAAAACCAGCAACTGCATCAACACTTGGTTGACTCTGATCTGACCTCTCCCCAAGAATTGGGAAAGAAGGCAGACAAATGGGTCAGAACCAGGGTTAAGCAAAAGAACCAGAACCAGGGCCAAGGGGGTGATCAGAAGAAAACAGACCAAAAGGGTGGAGATCAGAAACCTAAAGACCAGAAGTCTTCAACAGGGCCCCAAACTACTACTAAGGAGGGTGGGTCCCAACAGTCCAAAAAGAAGAAAGAAGGTCAAAAGAAACCCTGGTGCAATCATTGTAAAAATACAACTCACTGGACTAGTGATTGCAAAAAGGGTGGAGCCCCCAACACTGTTGCCCCTAAGGCACCTGCTCCCAGTACTACTGTTAGCAGTGTTGGTCCCCAGACAAAGGGTGTAGTGGGAATCACTATGGGAACTGAAGGAGATTCTGACTTAGACAGAACCCTGACACAGGCAGTCTTGATCTGTGATGGGGACATTGATTTGTCCCTGACTGTGAGCCCCAGTAACCTGGGCAAGTACAGACAGACTCCTTTAATTAATGACAAAGTGGCTCAAGCCTACAGGGACACATGTGCCAGTGTCACTATGGTGACACCAGGCTTTGTGGATCCTGGACAGTACATACCAGGTGAGAACTACCTGGTGACCAATGCCAGCAATGCCACTACTTCACATAGTGTGGCAGTTGTTAACTTCTCATGGGGAGGGGTAACTGGCCTCAAAAGGGTTGTGGTTAGTGCAGACCTCCCAGTAGAATGTTTGTTGGGCAATGACCTAGAGAGTTCTCTATGGTCAGAAGTGGAGTACAGGACTCATGCAGAGATGTTAGGTATATCATCACATGTCCTTGCTGTGACCAGGTCACAGGCCAAAAAGTGCCTCACTGAACCACAGGTCTTGGATCCTGGAACAATGGACCAAGCACCTACCAAGAAGAAGAACAGGAGGGTCAAGGCTGTGCCTTCCCCCCTGCCTCAGAGTGATGATCAGCCTTCCCAGGAAGCTGATCTAGAGGACCCTGAAGGAACTGTCCCTGAAGAGCTTGAACCTGACCAGGTTGAGTTTCTGGGGACAGGGGGACCTTCAAGGGCTGACTTGAGGCAGGCTCAGTTATCCTGTCCCTCTCTTGAACCCCTCAGACAGCTGGCTGCTGCTGAGGCTGCTGGGAATGCTCAAGGTACCCATAAAGTGTATTGGGATGAAGGGCTCCTTTATTCAGAGGCTAGAGACCCCAAGCCTGGTGCAACCAGGAGGTTGGTTATACCTCTGCAATTTAGGGGCTTCCTCCTTACCTTGGCCCATGATATTCCTTTAGCAGGACACCTAGGCCAGAACAAGACCTGGGACAGACTTGTCCCTCACTTTCACTGGCCTCATATGAATGAAGATACAAAGGAGTTTTGTCGCTCCTGTGTTACCTGCCAAGCCAGTGGCAAATCAGGTGGCACAACAAAGGCCCCCCTGATACCACTACCTGTGGTGGGGGTTCCCTTTGAAAGAGTGGGAATAGACATAGTGGGTCCCATGGATCCTCCCACTGCATCTGGGCACAGATTTATACTGGTGGTAGTGGATCATGCCACCAGGTATCCAGAGGCAATTCCCCTTAGGACCACTACAGCACCTGTTGTGGCCAGGGCCCTGCTGGGAGTATTCTCCAGAGTGGGGTTTCCTAAGGAGGTAGTATCTGACAGAGGTACCAACTTTATGTCAGGATACTTAACAGCTATGTGGAAGGAATGTGGTGTCAACTACAAGTTCACCACCCCTTATCACCCACAATGCAATGGGCTTGTTGAGAGATTCAACAAGACCCTAAAGGGTATGATCAAAGGATTACCTGAAAAGCTCAGGCGAAGATGGGACATCCTTCTACCCTGCCTTCTGTTTGCTTACAGAGAGGTCCCACAAAAAGGAGTTGGCTACAGCCCCTTTGAATTGTTGTTTGGGCACCCTGTGAGAGGCCCACTGTGTTTGGTGAAGGAAGGCTGGGAGTTACCTCTCAAAAAGCCTAAGCTAGACATAGTGGACTATGTACTTGGTCTCCGCTCCAGGATGGCTGAGTATATGGAGAAGGCATCCAAAAACCTTGAGGCAAGCCAGGCCTTACAGAAAGCTTGGCACGACCAAAAGGCTGTCTTGGTTGAGTTTCAGCCAGGGCAGAAGGTATGGGTGTTGGAGCCAGTGGCCCCAGCAGCACTCCAAGACAAATGGTCTGGACCCCATACAATCCTGGAAAAGAAGGGAGAGGTCACCTACTTGGTCGACCTAGGAACTCCCAGGAGTCCCCACAGGGTACTCCATGTTAACAGGCTTAAAGCATATGTTGACAGGGCAGACATGGGCTTGCTCATGGCTACAGATGAGGGACAGGAGGAAGAGAGTGACCCTCTCCCAGACCTGTTGTCTCAGAACCCTGAAGATGGCTCAGTTGAAGGAGTGACCCTTGGAGGCAACCTCACTGCCCATCAGCAGACTGAATGTAGACAGGTTCTACAATCATTTTCACATATGTTTTCCTTGATACCTAGTCAAACTGACTGGTGTACCCATGTGGTGGACACTGGTGACAGTCTGCCTGTAAAGAACAAACTTTACAGACAACCTGACCACGTCAGGGACTGTATAAAGGCTGAGGTACATAAAATGCTGGAATTAGGTGTCATTGAACCCTCAGAGAGCCCCTGGGCTAGCCCAGTGGTTCTGGTCCCCAAACCTCACACCAAAGATGGCAAGAGAGAGATGAGGTTCTGTGTGGACTACAGAGGACTCAATGCTGTCACCAGGACAGATGCACACCCTATTCCAAGGGCAGATGAGCTCATAGACAAACTAGCTTCTGCAAAGTTTTTGAGCACATTTGACTTGACAGCTGGCTATTGGCAAATCAGATTAGCTGAGGAGTCTAAGGCCAAAACAGCATTCTCAACCCCAGGTGGGCATTATCAGTTTGTGGTGATGCCCTTTGGTCTGAAGAATGCACCTGCCACCTTCCAAAGGCTGGTGAACCAAGTCCTTACTGGGTTGGATGACTTTTGCGCAGCATATCTTGATGACATTGCTGTCTTTAGTTCCACCTGGGAGGATCACCTGATCCACCTGAAGAAGGCTCTTGAGGCTCTGCAAAGGGCAGGCCTCACTATCAAGGCTACTAAGTGCCAGATAGGGCAGAGTAAGGTTGTGTATTTGGGCCACCTTGTAGGTGGGGGCCAAGTTCAACCACTGGAGAGTAAGATACAGTCCATCAAGGATTGGTCCCCTCCAACCACCCAGACTCAAGTTCGAGCTTTCTTGGGCTTGACTGGGTATTACAGGAAGTTTGTTAAGAACTATGGGTCCATTGTGACTCCTCTTAATGATCTGACATCCAAGAAGATGCCCAAAAAGGTTCAGTGGACAGTAAGCTGTCAAAAGGCATTTGATGACCTGAAGGAGGCCATGTGCTCTGCACCTATCCTGAAAAGTCCTGACTACTCCAAAGAGTTTATTGTCCAAACAGATGCTTCTGAGTTGGGTGTGGGAGCTGTGCTGTCACAACTTAATGTAGATGGTCAAGACCAACCCATTGCTTTTATTAGCAGAAGGTTGACCCCCAGAGAGAAGAATTGGTCAGCTATTGAGAGGGAGGCCTTTGCTGTGGTGTGGGCCCTGAAGAAGCTGAGGCCATACTTGTTTGGCACTCACTTCAAGATTCAGACCGACCATAAGCCCCTCTTGTGGCTAAATCAGATGAAGGGTGAAAACCCCAAACTGCTTAGGTGGTCCATTTCCCTACAGGGGATGGACTTTACAGTGGAGCACCGGCCAGGTACTGACCATGGGAATGCAGATGGTCTCTCCAGGTACTTCCACTTAGGACATGAAGACGAGACTGGTCAAGGCTAGTTTAATGTCCCAGCGTTTGGGGGGGGGTTGTGTAGGAGAGTAGGGTCTGCTATCCTATGGTCACCCCAAATTTTTGCTTTTTGCTTCACTGGTTTTTGACATATTGAGGCTGTGGGCCTGCCAATCAGACCCCCAGCCTGCTGTTCTCTCTACTAAATTAAAACTATGCACCCTAGGTGCATAACCAATTGGAAGTGGATCACCCTGTCAGCCCCTGTACCAGTGTACACTAGGTACCCAGGGCATTGGTGTACCCAAGGCCTGCCAGGGGCTGCAGCATGTATTATGCCACCCCAGGCTTGGCCTAACAATCTGACACAACTGGCTGATCACTCAGCTGGGGTAAGTTGGTGTAATCACCTCTTACTTAGGTGTAGTATACCTATACCTAACCTTAAATGGGACACCTGGTAACCTATAAGTCACTCCTATAGCAGGCCTTAACAATCCTGAAGGCAGAGTGCTTGGTTCCATGTGAGATGGTGCTCTGGCATGAGCTGAGCCTGTCTGCAGTGGTCGGAACAACTTCCTTCTACTGTTTCCAGATATCGTCATACCATATACTCTTAAGTGCATTATGAACCTCGCGGTTAAATGCTATCTTTGGTTTGGCTTTATCAAAACATGTCGAGTAAGGTGTCATACGAATTGGAATACTAACCCCTCGCCAATTCTGGCGACGGGGTTAGCATTCCACCCTTCTAGAGGGACACGACATGTACAGTACCTGAAACCCGGGTAAAATCAGACATAGCCTCAGCTCCACAAAATGGATGCTGCCACCACAGACACAAGTCTGCCCTCCTGCTGCTGGGAGTCCTTCCAGCTTGGGAGGTGTGGACAAAGGGTTTCCTGCCAGGGGAGGTGCGTGCACCACCCCAGACAGGATTTTGTGTATTGGTCAGGTAGGGCTTGAAAGAAACCAGACATGCCTGTGGCTCACAAGGAGCCTCGGTGCATATGCCAGTTCAAACCGGTCCTGGGGCACACCAGTCCCGGGCCTGGGGCGAGCTGGACAAAGGATTGGGGGTGTAACCACCCCCCTTCCTGGTCCCACCCATAGGGAGGGACCTAGCAGGTAGTCCGGCCCCTAGAATCCGAATAAAGGTAGGAGCTGTGTCCTAAGACTTCAGACATCCTGGAATCAACTTGAAACTAAGAAGAAGACGGGAACTTCGACATTCTGCTGCACAGAAGACTGAAGAAAATCTCCCCTGTGGTCAGGGAGTGACCACCTTGCTAACGCAAGCACCATCCAGCGAATCACCGTCTGCTTTGCCGCCGCCTCCCGCCGGAGCCCGAGCCCAGAGACTGACAAGACCTGGACCTCCAGACCTCTCACCGCCCGATCCACAGTCCCTGAAAAGAGGAGACCCGTGGAGGCACCGAGACACGTGGAGCCAGCCATCTTGGAATGACTACGACAAGCTGACAAGTGCAACAACCGAGGCTCCCTCCAAGTTGTGCTTTGGGTCCTGAGAAGCCCAACCCTCGAGCAGCATCTGCACCAAAGGTGAGCCCTCCAGCATCTCCACGATCTGCGTGGGGCCCTTCTGCATTTTGCCACTCGACGCGCCTAACCGGTTGCTGGCCCGCTGGCTAGTGGCCATCTTGGCGACGAAATCTACGACAAACACCACTGGTCTGGTTGCTCCAGACTGGCCCTTGCTCCCCTCCAAAGGAGCAATCCCTCTGACCTTGCTGGTCAGAACCAACAGCTGATTTCCGAATCCTCCTGCAATTGCTTTTGCCAAGGCTTGTTTGCTTCGATCAAGTCGCCGACACCGCCGACAGCGAGAGCCTCCGTGGGACAGCTGGTGAGCCGACTCCTGGACGTCGTCGACCTTCAGGGACCACGTGGCTGCGGAGACAAGCTACCCCTCATCACCTGTTTGCACCCGACATCGCCTGGTACCCACCTGGTGCCACGCTGGTCACTGGCTAGTGACTGTGAACACTGTCCCCTCTGCTTACAGGTCTTCAACATCTCCGATCCACTCTTGGATCCACTGCATCTCTCCCGGACCGACCGCCTGCAGCATCTTTGTCTTCAAGCTCCACGGAACAGATAGAAGGAACCCGACGCACTTTGAGGCCTATGCACCCGCTTCCTGTGGGTGAGGTAAAGCTGGCACTCCTGTGCCCAAGTGTAGTATTACATCTCTAGTGCCTGTGTTCCAAATCTTAAGTTCCTAGGTCATCCGGAAGATTCCTTTTGCAGTAACTTTGTACTTTTTACGCACCCATTGAAACCTATGGGAGCACGCGTGTGACTATTTGCTCTGCACACGCCACCCGTGGACCTCCTGGTCACTAACTGACGTTAGCTCCTTGTAGGCCCAGCGATTCTAGAGGCCCTAGGCCTTTTCCCTTTTCTGTTCGTGGTACTTATACCACTATTTTAGTATATGGTTTGAGTGGCCACCAGGGCCTATCCATATAACGTGCAACTTCTGTGTATTCTGTGATAATCTTGTTTGACGATTTGTGCTCCTGTGCTCATAAAGAGACTAGGGGTTACTTTGAGAAATAAATACATATATATTTTGAATATATATCTGTGTGGTGTCCTTTCGTTGGTATAAAAGGGGGTTGCATTTGGTAAAACAGCTGGCTTAACACGCTTCACGAGTTTAGCCTCAAAGACTGCTTAGCCTACGCTACCACTAGGGCAGCTAGTCCAAAAAGGTTGACTTACAACCACACCATAAGGGTTGCTTGGCATGGTACAAGGTGGTCACTAGAACTAGTGAACAGCATATACCAGGCCAACTTCTCACAATCAGAAAGTAGTTACTTACATAGCGGATTGGTTTTTAGAAAGAGGAGTGGAAGGAATATCTACTCGTGTTCTGAGTTACTTCTACCCTCAATCCCTCCTCACCCTCCATGGTAACACTCCCACCCGTAGGCCGCCCAGAAATACCAGATCAGTTCCAGCGCTCCAACTCTCAAGATCTACTAATTCTGTTCCTCTGTTCCAACATCCTAGAAATTCTAGTCGCTGGAATGCTCCTCTCTCTTTTTCACCCTTTCCAGATAGGCCTTTTCTCTATCAACACCAGCACAAATACAACTTACCCCAGTACTCAACCTGGTCTGTACCAGTCACAAACCGTTTTGAGGCACTAACAGATTTAGAAGACCCTGATTGACAGATGGAACCTAGCTTGGAATTTGATTTACGTGGAGCTCCCATTTTGCCACTTAATATCCATGCTGCCACTTCTTATCCTGGAATGGACACTGTTAACATTTGTAATACGGGAACCCCAATTTGTGTGGCACCTATTGATCAGCCACAAACTAGCGGCGATAAATTACACCCTGGGACCACTTCTAACTATGATTGCCCAATCCACCCCAGCCTCCCTCTTCCCCAAACTACCAAAACCAGAGCCAAAAATAAAAATGCTCCTCTGATGAGGGAAATAGGGGATGCTGATAACATCATTTCATGGAACGTCGCAGGCCTCTCAAATAAAATATCGCACCAACCCTGGCTAGATATAGTCACTTGTTATAGCTTTATCTGCCTCCAGGAAACATGGGCTATAGACGAACTCCACATTCCAGGATACCAGACCTTCCATGCCCCTGCACAAATAAGCTTACAGGGGAGAAATAAAGGAGGTTTGACCATATACGTTTCAATAACGCAGGGTATAAAGGTATTGAGACATATATTTACTGAGTATTACCAGATTTTAAATGTTAGTTGGGGGCGGGAAAAACTTCTAACCCTCATAAACTTTTATAATAATATCCCCAGCAGCAATCTAGAAAGCCAGATCGATAATCTTATGTCGAGTGTCAATGCTATCAAGACCCAGAAAAAAGACGAGATGGTGTTGATTTGGCTGGGCGACTTTAATTGCACTATTTGCCCACATGTTTCCAATGGCATTTGCGGCCTTGGCAAACATAAGGATGACAACCCAACCCATTTCATCCATTCAAAACTGGGCGATACTCTCAATTACATGCTTTTTCATTTTAACATGTGTTTTATTAACGAACTTTGCATCCCAAATACCCCCTTTAAACCAACTTTTCACGGGCGGGGATGCAATTCGACCATTGATTTTACCCTTATATCTCCATCCAATGAAGGATTAGTCATTGCCTGGGAAACACTTAATGTATTTTTCAGTGATCATTACCCAATTGCCTTTAACCTTAAAATTAGAAAGATTCAGGAGATCGCCGTAGATACGCCCAAATACCATCCCAACATAAACTTAGCCACAAAAAATGGCTATTCTATAAAATGGGATAGGGTTAACCCCGTTGTTTTTCTACATACTTTAATGGGATCCAGTCTACCTGATATACTTGCCTGTCTGACAGAAACAGAGGAGTCATCAGTACTCTTGACTCCCTTCTTAAAAATTGAACTTGAACTTAAAAAATTACTAACTAGAGAGCACCAATCTAATACTAAAACTGGCCACGGTTGGTTCGACAAAAATTGCACTAAAGCTCTTCAAGCTTTAAAAAGGGCTCTGCATGAAACTATCAAATCACCTGCTGAGATCAGTAAAGCCAGAAAACTGTACAATTTGGACATAAAAACTAGGAAACAGACTCTAAAGAAAGAGGCTTGGTCGGCCTTAATTGAAGCCTCTAAATCCAAGGACAATATAGCTTTCTGGAAAGCGGTCAATGCTCCCTATTTACAGCAAAATCAGACAGATGTTATAGATATGGCGATTAATGGGGAAACTTGGGTAAATCACTTTAAAAATGTATATGATAAAAAAGAAAACCCCGACTATGGTAACTCCCTGATTGACGGGGTAATTATTCAACTACCTACAATACTACCAAATATATTCCCAATAGGCATCTCTTTCAATTGTATGGAGATTACAAAAGCAATTAAAGATAGTCCTTCAGGCAAAGCCCCTGGCCCTGACGGTGTCCCGATTGATGCCTACAAAGCAGAAATTGATCTTTGGGCTCCCCTGTTAACAAATGTTTTAAATAATTTTAATTGACATGGGCTCCCTCCATCTTGGTCTGAAGCTATAGTCGTCCCTATTTTTAAAAAAGGAGACAGAAATGACCCCACCTGCTACCGGCCAATTTCACTCTTAGATGCCCTAATGAAGGTAGCAGCACGGGCAATTTTAAACAGAATTCAACTCTGGGCAGAGGAAAAAAATGTATTATCCCCCTTGCAGTACGGTTTTAGTCCAGGAAAAGGGACCATAGAACAGAGTTTAAACTTGGCCTTAGTTTTATCAAAATACACGCAGGCAAAAAAGGGAAATCTTTTCGTTACATTTGTGGACCTGAGTTCCGCATTTGACTGCGTGAACCATGAGATACTATGGTCCATATTATCTGAAATGGGTATAGATTCTAACATTCTAGTATTTATAAAAACTCTGTATAGTGACGCAGGCGCTAGAGTTCGCTACGGAAATAAAGGCGAGTGCTCTGATAAATTTTCTATCAAGAGAGGGGTACGACAGGGGTGCATTCTAGCCCCCCTTCTCTTTACCCTATACATAAACTCCATTGGCCAATATCTAATAGAATCACAGCATGATTACCCAAAAATTCTAGGAGCTCCGACCCCAATACTCCTTTATGCTGATGATGCCGCCATCATGTCCCGGAACAAGATAGGCCTTCAGAGGGCTGTCTTGAAGTTCGCAACTTATATGAATGAACGAGGGTTAAAAATTAATATTGCAAAAACATACACGATGGCTTGTGGCCCGGGAACAAAGCAAGTGCCTTGCTCAATCTTTTTAGATAGCAATAGGATTGAGACCACGGACCATTTCTCCTACCTTGGAATACACTTTGACAGGAGGGGAAACTGGCATTCAGCAGTAAATGCCAGAAATTTGGCCCTCACCCGAGCTATTGGCGCCCTTAAACAGTTTTCAGCTAAATTAGGTGGCAGACCAGTGAAAGAGCTGATTGTTCTTTATAGGGCTAAATGCATTTCTACCGCCACCTATGGAGCTGGTCTTTGGGGTATTGAAAACGCACAACTACTACAAAAAACAGAAAACCAATTTTTGTGCTATTTATTAGGAGTCTCAAAATCAACATCGACTTATTTTATACATATCGAATTGGGCTTGCTGTACATCTTAGATATTATTAAAATTGCGCCTATACTCCTGTGGCATAAGATTTGGGTTACTCCGGAGACCCAACTAAACATAGACTTGATCACCGACTGTCTCAACCTCGACGGATTAACCAATATCAAATGGCTCACATACGTAAAAAACATGATGATTGACCTTGGCCACCCCGAGTTTTTCATGAGGCCTTCTACCATGGAAATGGTTTCCAGGAAGACCCTAAGAGAGTTGGCCCTAAACCATCTAACATCTAACAGATGGAACCTGGAAAAAACAAAAAACACAGTCATCAATTACCAAAAAATAACCATGCAAGAAGGCCTCCAAAATTATTTATTAACTCAGCCTACTTGCTATGCTCGAATGCTTCTGACTCGCCTCAGATTTGGAAACTTTTACCGTATGATTGCTTTCCCTCTCTGCAACTCTTGGTCAAATGAACTCCCATTCTGCCCTTGTGATGATACCTCTGCCCAATCCAACATTCATTGTGTTCTTTTCTGTAAATTTTATCAGCTGCCCAGGGGGGCATTTCTGAAACCACTTTTAAAGTCCTGGGGAATTCGTACTTGTAGACTGGCCATGTTTAGGCTATTACAGCTGGATAATGAATGTACTATTACTGCAGTAATGAGTTTTTTAAAGCTGGCTGTTAAGTTTCGGAGTTCTATGGAATAATTTTAATATGCATTTTGCGCAACTTGATACATTTTTTCATTAACAGGGGATTGTACTGATTGACTCTGATCATGTAAAAACAAATTATTCTTAAACTTTTTTATCTGTATATATATGCATGTATTTTTTCTTAATGTATGCTTTTCGATGTACGCTTTTATGATTTTAAATTTGAAAATCGAATAAAGCTTTCTTGATTGATTGATTGATTGAGTATGAAGCTGATACTTGTGATCTAATGAGTGGATCTGCCTGCACAAATCTTTTAAAACATCGAGTGTTCGAATGTACTTGGCATTTGGTTATGTCTGTTTATATGGTGTTGAGGCAGACAAGAAATGCAAGCACCTATGGATGGACGCCTGGAATAGGATGGCAGTGCCTACCCATGTTAACTCAATCTAATGCCCTTTTGCAGAGACCTTGGTAGGAGACTGGCTTCTTGATCATTTTTTTAATTACATTCTAGTGCTTGTCATGTGACAGGCAGAGAAAACTAGTTTAACTAGTCCTCAGTTTGCAATTGGTGAAGCAGCCTTCTCTGTCCATACTAGGGGCATAGTTACCATTGGTTCATCAAGTACAGTGGTACTGAGACCCAAAACCCTCAGGGGACCATTGAACCCTGATAATTGCTATATCTTACATCCTGAGCAGCAGCCAAAGGGGCCATTTTCCTTGCTTATGCCACGGCCCATGGGGTCGTTGGTACGCTGTGCTAGTGATTCGTACGTCTGCTTGAAAGTTGTCTCCTGACTGGATGTTCCTTGCACATTAATTTTGCTTCAGTGAACCTCTAGTGCCTTTTCATAGCCTTAGGACTCACTGTAATTAATCCTTGTTTAATAGGTGCTCTGAAAGCGAGCAGAACTGGTTGCTGGAATATGGCACTATACAAGAAACCTTAATTAAATATATTGTATTTTGTCTTTTGACAATGTGGTAAAGTGGACAAGTCTTTGGTTACCTGTAGGCTGTCTTCAGGATCAGTTAGTGACGTACTGAGACAGGTCTCTGTGTGCCATGATTTCAAGGTAGCTTACTCTCTTCCTGCTAAGGTCACTTCCCAAATAGATCATGAACTATTCTCCAGGCTCTACTGTTCTCAGTGGACTGAGAAAACAGACCTTGTATGCCAAGTCACATGATCTACCCTATAGTTTTATAACACTCTTCAAATAAACCTTCCATATGTGGCTAGTCCTCATAATGTGTCATACATGTAGTGGGAAGGGTAATTACTATCAATCAGTCAGGGTTTGTAAAGCTCAGCTGCTTCACACATAAGGGTCTCGAGGCGGTGTGGGATTCATGCTGCTGGATCATGCTGCTTGTTGGTTGAACAGCGAGGTCTTGTGGTCCTTCCTGAACTGCTGGAGCGATGGTGAGGCTCTAAGGTGCAGGGGGAGGGTTTTCAGGTCTTCACTGCCATGTGGGAGAAGTAGCGGCCTCCACTGTTTTATCAGCGGCTGCATTGGGTGGCTGCTAGGGAGATGGTTCTGGAACATATTTTCCTGGTAGGTTGGTGGAAATTAACTCGTTCATTAAGGTATGCTGGTCCTTCATTGTGTAGTCCAGGGAAGACATGGCTTGGCAGTTTGGGCTGGACTGTTCCCATGAGGCACAGGGTCAAGGCTGATTTGCATATGGCCATGTCTGAACTGGGGTGGTGTGGTGAGCAAAAAAACGATGGATTTAGGCCCAGATCTCTGTACTGGGGTGAATGTATGACATTGTTCTGCATTCTGTCCATCAACTGTTGTTTTTGCAAGAAAATAAAAATGACACATCAAAATCTTTCAGCAGCCGCCACTGCTGATTGTCTTCTTTTTTTCCCTACCCACTGCTAGCCTCGCCAGCTGCATTGCAAGCAAAATGAAGAGAATTAGAGTACACAAATCTGGTTATTCGAAACGAAAGAGAAAGGTGGCTCAGCAGGCTTTCGTAGTGTCACAGGAAGGAGCAATCCTGAACTTTATCACCCAAGGGAAACCTAAAGATGGAGAATCCTCTGGCCAGAGTACTGCTGATGCACTCGGTAAAACAGGCGCTGACGACCATAAAGAACAACAAAACAATGATGATATCCATGAGCAGAATGATACTCATGAGCAGACCAATGAAAATGAACAAGGTGACTCTGAAATTGATACAAACATGCAGCAATTACAAACTCAGGATGAGGATTATTACAAAAGACCCTCAGACAGAGAAACTGAAACATCATTCCTCGGTCCATCAACATCTGGCATTCTGAAGGAGGTTCAGAGTTACAGACGGATGATGCTGGTATTGAAAAGGAAGCCAAAGAGCAAGACCATGTTACAGACCCGTGTTCTGAATATGATTTATGTGATTGGAGGGATCCTGCTTTGTGGCCGAACTCTCTTACGGACGCGCAACGTGTTTTTCTTGTTGAAAGGGGTCCCTCCAGAGACCCAGATTCTAAAACAAAGTATCCAAGTGATGAGCACTCAAAAAGTAAACGTCGTTTTTCTGTTACCATGTTACTGGTCATCTAACGCCTTTTCTGGACGTTTTATTAAAACACCTTCCTGAGCACCGCCCCGCCCGGACTCCCTCTTCCGGGGCCCCCTACCTGCGCTCCCTGCACAGGGCCACCATGAGCCTAGAGCCGCCCCTGCTCTTCAGCTGAGACCTATTTCACCTCTTGGCTACCCCAGCAACACAGAGCCATAGTTTCATGAGGAGGGGGTGTAGCCTGCCTATGCTGATCCGTGGCCCTTTCCCTCATATTTTGTTTCATTTCGTTCTTTTTGCAATCAGTCGAAAGAGTCGTGGAAAGTAATCTTAACACTAAATACTGCTCCATGAAAAATAATCATTTTCAAAACTGTATGTCCCTAACTTCCTTCGGGTGGAGGAAAGGATATAGGCAGATGTCCAGTTAAAGGATAAAATCACGCTTTTTTTATGCTATACCATGCGAAGACTAAATCGTAATTTAAGAAGAAACAAGTTAGTGTGTATAAGCTCAAAGAAGGTCATGTTTTCCTCATGTGAACGGCTGTGCAATTGCAAGCTGCTCTTTGTTCAAATTGGACTTTATAATAACGAACGGACTTGAAAATGTAAAATATTTACAGCTCTGATGAGATGGTAGAGTAATCTGAATTAGATAAAGGCATGTAAGTGTGCTTCTAGAAGGGCGCTCATTCAAATATAATACATGTTTTAACGCAACACAAGTTAGTTGCAAAACTAGAAATATGCAAAATACTTTTAAAGTAAGTGAGCATTGAAAACATAAATTACAGGTTATCAACATTGAATTATCAATGGTAATAGTAGAAGGTGATCGATAATTCCCTGACCTTTGCACCTGGAGACCTGGTTTATAAACTCGACTTGTGGACTGCATTTTATGTTTCTGAACACATTATCCAGTGTGCCTGTGATACTACTTTCCAACAACAGGTGCTCATAATGTCCTAGTTTCTGCAAATATTTTCTTCTGGTCCAGTGGTGCATGCACACGTCTGTGTACAGCACCTCATCTTCGAGATTCTCTTTCCAATAACATAATTTTCTATGTACAGCATCTCGCTATTTCTTAAAATTAGGGCTGCACTTCATCAAACTTTAACAAATTATATACAGAGATACCGTTTCATTTTACTGATAGCAGATAGTACTGAAGCACGGTGTTTCTGTTTGCTGATAGGAAGTTCTGATACATTGGTAAGAGGGAAATAGGGAATCATAGACATCAGTCATGTTCCCATTGTGCCAGCTGCATTCGAGGGTCTCAGCAGAGGATCGTTCTAGCTTGGCTCTGCCCCAACCTTATCTGTGGTGCTCTATTCTCAAATACAGTTCTCCTCAGGTGGCATAAAGTCACGCCTCTTTGTCTGACAAAGTCATGGTAAATATCAGTGGACAAATACTGCTGGTTCTTCAAAATAGTGTGTTTTCGAGCTCCAAATGAAACAAAAAAATATTTACTAACAATACAGGGTTTCGCATCAAGTGTGTAGAATTCCTATCACCTGACAAGTTTTCATGTTGTTTTCTGCATTAGAAGAATAGGCCCAAGTGAAGGAAGTCCCTCGTGCCTGCGGACCACTGACTTCCATGAAGAGTCAAACCATTGGTTCATGACCTTGTAGGTATATGGGAGGTTGACTCCCTGTCCCTCCTTATTTCGCCCCCTATTTCAGCCCATAGGAGCTGACCGAGCCATTGGCATCTCTCATACATTGGATAAGTGGGTTGAGAAAATAATGGTCAAGCAGCAAATGATCCTATCAGCAGTATTCCCACAGTCAAATCAGGGAAGTGTCTGGGCCAGGAATCCCAACATTTTCAGAATTTCAAACCCCTAGGGGATTAGTTCTTAAAGAAGGGAAACAGATATTGGGAATGTGTGGAGGAGAGTTATTAGAGAACGCCCATCATAGGCCCCATCTAACTGTGTTTTAAAACCGCCAGGTCCTTCAGATTATATAAGGTTAAGATATTAATTAAGATTCCATGGGATTCCCTGGAGTTCTCCAAAATCAGTGTTTATAAAGTGATGAATGAAACTCACCCAGGAGTGGATGAGCTGCAATACACTGGGGGTTGCAACTTTTCAAAAGTATCAGGGGGCTCATTTATGAGCCCCTGCGTCACTTTTGCGCCGCCGGTGCGTCACTTTTTGTGACGCACCAGTGGCATAAAACATGCGGCATGTTGCGCCATATTTACAAAGTGACGCATCTAGGTAGATGCGTCACTTTGTAAACCCCTGCGCCACATTATACCTGCGCCAGGTATAATGTATGCAAGGGGGGCGTTTTGACGCAAAAAAGGGTCGTAGAAGTGACGCAGTGAAATCTACGAGATTTCACTGCGCCACTTCTAGTGTGCAAATGCGTCAATTTCTTGCGCCTGCCTCACAGCAGGCGTAAGACTGACGCAGGCCCTTTCACATGGGGCTTGCCCCATGTGAAAGGACACATTGCTGGAGTTGCGTCACTTTTGTGACACACTCCAGCGATGCGTCACTTTTGCGCCTACAGATACGTCAGAAATACTGACGTATCTGTGACTCCTTGCGACATGATGCGTCATACTGTAAATATGACGCATCACTGGAGTCGCAGGGAGGGCACAGTGAAAAGTGGCGCATCACTGTTTTCACGCAGTGATGCGTCACTTTTCATAAATGAGGCCCCAGGTATTTAATGGTCAACCAAGAGTAGTGTCGGTAGTGCATTCCACTGCTTGTCTGGAGTCCAGGCAAAAAGTGGGGAGATGCTTTGAGGATTTGGAAGTCGAGATGAGTTGCGGTTTCAGGTAGCTGATGGAACCAGTGTGTCTTCTCACCATTTTTCAGGTCACTGAAAATTGATTTGAATGGTACTGTGTCCTGTGTTGAATAATAAAGTACTGGAATATTTAATGAAAACATCCTAAATCTGTGTAAAATGAATAGGGATTAGCCAATAGATTAGAAACATTTTGCAGTAAAATTAATAATTTGGTCCTATTTTTAAAAATAATTTTCTGTAAACAGTGCACCCAAAACCTCCTGGTGAGGACAACACATGTTCACTGAGTGTCATAAAGAGCTGCTACCAAAACATCTTCCACTGTTGTCTTAAGCATCTTGTCCATCCATGTGCGGGTTGGTTTTGCTGTAGCAAATAGGAATCAGAATAATAAATACCTGAAAACCCTACTATAATTTATTACCCATATGTTGCTGTGCTTCTTAGCATTAGATCCTGCAGCAGTGAGCGCTACATGCTTCTCAGTGAAGCACTGAGGTCTCACACAGTGACATACATCTAGTAAAATGCTGTATGTCTCCTTTGGTGAGATGGTTAAGTCTGCTTTAGTGAGATTCACACACGCTCTTCCAGAGGTGGCTAGCACGGATCGGAGGTATGGGGGCAGAGGCGGGAGGGGGTAGGACACGGGGTAAGCGGGCAGCATTAAATAAAATAAAAAATGTACCTTCTCGCCGCTTCCTTGTCGAGTCTCTCCTCAGCAGTCCTCCCTCACTTACCTGAACACCAGGAAGCAAACCCAGGCTCCGAGTCAGCCAATCACAACACTGAAATAGCAGCGTTGTGATTGCTCTGAGTGCCGTGTTTGAGCACTCAGATGCTGACTGGTAGCCTGGGCATGTTCTCCATGCAGGCTGTAATGCAGCCTGCATGGAGAACATGCAAAGTGCGCAAGACTGTTTTGGGCGCCCAAAGAGGGCTGGCCAAGCAGTCCTTATGCACTTAGGAGGGTGCTTTCACTCCTTCCCTGGCCCGACCCCTCACACAAAGCTGCGGAAGTAGGAGAAAAAAATGATAATAACACGAGTTATCATTTTCTTTTCTCTTTATTTCACTGCTAAAAAGCAGTGGGGAGACACTCCTCTGACTTAGCGGAGGAGCCACCACTTCGCTCTTCATATTAACTGACAGAGAAGAAAAATTGTGGTTGGATGGCGTTGTCTTCTACCAACTCTCAGCTAGTATGACTAATCTTCCTCTCTGTCCACATGACCCAAGGCATACTGTGGAACTTGGAGTAGGAAATGGTTCCCATGATCTCCACAGGCCAAGTCAACATGAGAATATTTGGGATTACTGTCCCTGGGACCTGCATGATCCGAAGACAAGACTCACGAATCACTGAGTATTCTAAGCATGCAACCTAAGCATGTGTTGACACTAACAAGGAAGACCTTTGAATTTTCCATTTGTCATGTAATGCTATTGCACTCTTGGGAAGGCAATAATGCACTGATGCATAGGATCCCCGGGGTCATACAAAAGCCCTGAGATTTCACATGGCCCACTAGTATCTGTCGCAACAAATTCAGTGATGCAGTATCAGACCACAGGAGGTAGCCCGTAAACCACAAGGAGACTGGGGCAGTAATCTATATCAAACAACAATGTCTCAAACAAGGGTATCTTTAATAGAGCAAATTTAAGCAGCACAATCAATTACAGTGGATTTGATCTTTGGATCAAATCCACTGCAATTGATTGTGCTGCTTAAATTTGCTCTATTAATGATACCCTTGTTTGAGACATTGTTGTTTGATATAAGTTCAGTGATGCAGCAACACATGGCCACCATGAGCACAAGGAAATCAACACAGCAGTGCCTGCACTGTCATACTGACATTCTTCTTTGCTCCGCCAATATCCTATGTTGACCTGGCCCATTGCAATGTAGGAGAAATCTTACAGGTAACCATGACATGATAATTGCTATATGTTTAAAAAAAAAAAAATTAAATTAATTTTCAAAAAACAAACAATGACAAAACAATACATACCCCTCTACAAAAAGCACATTAAACACATATTAAAAAAAGGACAAACTCAATTACATCAATGTTCCCAAATCTCCTACAATTGAACGACTTATATTGAAAGAAAAATAAAAACCATAAAATAAAAATCAATAATAAAAAATAAAAAGAATCAACAAACATCTGCTCACTCAACTTAATCGTGAGTTACAGAGTCGTATCGGAATTATGTCGCATCACTTAGGCCGTATGTTAGCCACCTCTCTTGTTCCCTTGACATTACTACCCAAACCCTTCACATGTATCCCTCTACTCAGCATCAGCCACCCTGTTCAATAGAAATGCACGCAGCGGTTCCCAGATATCTCTTGGTCTCGACATTGTTGGTAATTCTTCCGCATATACTTACATATTCTCTTTGCAGTAAACCAGGTCTTTTAAACACTGTTCTACTTTCGGACTTTACCTTCCCCTCCAGACAACTGCCACTCTGCGCGCAGCTATCATTAAGGCCATTCGTACAAATCTCCCAGTCGCACCCCTGATGTGTGGCACACAACAAAGCAATCAAACAAGCGGGGTACACTGAAGCTCCACCACCGTCATAATCACCAAGTTCTTCGCCACCTCTTCCCAGAACTCATACACCTTTCGGCATACCCAAGCTAAATGTAAAAAAATCCGCACACCCCTGACCACAGCGCACACATCAATCGGATTCACACAGCCCAAAACTATGCAAACGCGTAGGCTTGTAATATACCTGATGTAAATATTTAAAATGTATAATGCGTAAATTACCATTCATACTGAGTACCCCTGTCAATTCGCATATATGCCTCCAATCCTTTTCTGTAATTGGCTCAATAAGACAAGCATTCCATTTCTCCCAACTATCTGGTTCAGTCATACATTCTTCTTTAATCAGCTTGTACAGTCTGGAAATCAATTTTTTGTTAATTGGAATGGTGAGAGCAAATTGTAGTGTTAAAAGTGTGGGAGGTTCCAGAGGGTAAGTAGTATAATGTAGTTTGGCCGCGTGTCGCAATCTATGCATCGCAAACCTGAATAGTAACGTCTGATTGCTAATGTATTGGAGATCGTCCGATGTAATAAACAATCCGTCCGGATATATGTCCTGCATTCATTGATGACCTGCCTCGCAGAGTAAGCGCATTTACAGTGCTTCGTGGGTCACTGACATCGCAGCATGGTGCTCTATGTACATGGCTGGTGCATATAGTGGCAACGTTTGCTCCAATCACCCAATTGCCTGCCAGGCTGCTATGGTCGCATCTACAGCATTTATTTCAGTTTTCGGGGTGCCTCTCGCCTGGTGAGTAATTATACTGTGTAGCGGAACCAGAGAAACATCTCCTTCTTCCACTGCAACATGCGGAGTGTATGCATGTGGTCTTAGCCAATAATACACGTATTTGGCCTGCGCACTCAAGTAGCAAACGTAAAAGTCCGGTACTTCAAACCCCCCCGTCATACCCACTAGTGAGAGTCGACCATTTCACACGGGCATGTTTGCCGCCCCAAACTAGCCGTAGCAGCACGCGCCGAACATTATGGAAAAACTCCTTCTTGAGCACCACCGGGATGGTAACAAACAGATATAGAAACCGCAACAACACCGCCATTTTGATCAAAGCAATACGATCCGCCAGCGACGACGACAGTGAAATCCACATCTCCACCTGCTGTTCCAGTTTAGTATACGCTCTCCCATAATTTTCACGTATCACCATGTTTAGATCTCTATGAACCCACACCCCTAGGTATTTAACCGAGTCCGTAGACCACACCAGTGGGAACTCTGTGTCAGGTTGCAAGGTGGACTCTGTCAGTGGAATAATAATAGATTTGTCCCAGTTAACAGAGAGACCCGATAGGCGACTGAATTTGATATACTCGCGGAGTAATTGCGCCAGGTAGCGGGAAGGCTTGCGAACGTAAAGTACCATGTCATCCGCATATAGCGAGATAGCTACTGGCCGGTAGTTAAAATGAAGCGTCGTCTCTCTATGCTGTTGCCGAATAACACACACAAAGAGCAGTGGTTTCAACGACGCCCCTGACGTGTGCCCCTCCCTATGTTGAAAGGTCCAGAAGTCAATCCTCCAACTCGCACCCTAGCCGATGGTTCCGCATAAAGTACCGCGTTCCATTGCATAAATAAGGGTGGGAATCCCATCTGCCGCAGAACAAAAAACATATATTTGCATTCCACTGAATCAAATGCTTTTGCAGCGTCCAGCAGTACAGCCGCAGCTGACATACTCGGATCAAGTATGTGGAACATGGAAAATATAGTCCGGAGATTATGCGATGTGGATCTTTCGGGTATAAAGCCCAATTGATCAGGCAACACCAGACACGACATCAGGGGCAGCAGCCTAGTCGCCAAGATTTTGGCCAATATCTTTGCATCTATATTGATCAACGACAGAGGGCGGTAAGAGTCACACCTGTCCGGGGGCTTGTCTTTTTTGAGCAGAGTAATTATCAGCGCTTGTCGCATTGTCGGCGGTAACTTCCCGTTCTCGTGCGCCTCAGCATACATCTCAAGTAAATAAGGTGCAAGTAAATATGCATATCTCTTATAAAATTCCGCCGTGAGGCCATCTGGCCCAGGTGCTTTACCATTAGGCAATGCCGAGATTGCTGCCTTAATATCCTTCTCGTCTATAGGTATGCAGAGATATTCCCTGCGTGCGTCCGAAAGCCAGGCGCACGCCAAATCTTCCGGATAATCCTCCATCTCGGCCTCCATCGCACCGCCCTTGGAGGTATATAATTCCGCATAGAAACCTCTGAATTGTTCTGTGATGGCCAGCGGGTGGTAATGCTCCCACCCGTCATTGTCTGTTATCATATCTATACGTGTCTGCTCCAGTTGGTCCTTGATCTTGTTCGCCAATATGTGCCCCGGCCTGCCTCCCTCCCCATATCGTCGCGCCGTGTGCTTGCGTGATAGGTACTTTAATTCAGTTTCAGACAATGTCTGATAATCTTTTAGTAGCACATTTATGTGGGCCAGTGTGTCTGCCGCATGTGACGTGGCATAATCGCATTCTAACTCACGCAGGGCGTTCTCCGTGTTTTGTAATTGTGTCCTTATGTCTTGCAGTATACCTGCCGCGGTACTAATGCACACTCCCCTAATCATGACCTTGAAAGCCTCCCACAACGTTGAGGCCTCGTCAACTGTGCCCTTATTTAATGCAAAGTAGTGTTCAATGGCCTCCCTCATAGCTTTATCATATATTGGGTCTAGTAGTGCCTCAGAGCGCAATCTCCATGTGAATGGATGATGTAAATCCGATGGGATCTCCAGGTCTAACTGTACGGGGTTGTGATCTGACAATGTGCGTTGGAGATGTGCTACCTCCCGCACCCAATTCATGGCCTCATCTCCCACCAACCAGTAGTCCAATCTTGACCAGCTACAGTGTGAGGGCATCGCGTGTGTCCTTTCTCTTACTAGTGGGTTCCTTGCTCACCACACATCACTCAGGCCAAACTCTTCAATGGCGCAGGCGATGTTCCTGGCTAACTTGGGGGTTCGGTGGGTCAATTCGTTAGACTTATCCAAGTCTGGGTTTAAATATGTATTCAGGTCACCCCCCCATAGTAAAGTGGCCTCCGGCCAGCCTCAGTGCACCATACATCCGAGAAAAACATACTGGGTCAACCACAATGGGACCGTACATGTTGATTATGGTAACCAACGAGCCCCCAAGATTCCCCTGTACCATCGCGCACCTGCCCTCCTCAACACCTCTTTAAACCAAAATCATTGTGCCCCTTGCATAGGATGAAAATGAAGCCGCCAATTTAAAGCCCGCCCACCTTTCTGCAATACCCCGTTCAGTGTATTTAGTCAAGTGCGTCTCTTGTAGTAGGGCTATGTGTACTGAATGCCGATTCAGATAGGACAGTACTTGTCTTGCGTTTTTTAAGTGAATTGAGGCCCCTCACATTCCAGGTCAACATACGAAATGTGTCACCCATTGCCGCCTCTAGCAACATCTGCCCAGCCCAGTAATACCTCGAGCGACTGTGGAGGGATGCAGGCAACATCACACCCAGGTGTATCATCACATTTTCCATACCGTGCTCCAATCGAGTTCAGTGCAACATGTATAAAAAAAACAACACCAATAGACATATCCCTCACCTCCCATCCTCCTCCCCCTCCCACTCCAACCTCCCAATTAGGTCGAGATCGAAAACCGCCCCCCACCCACACATACCCCCCATGAACCGTACACCTCGACATTTGGGGAATACCCTCTAAGGAAAGAGGATCGGCAACGATTACTCACACCGAGGTGTGGGTGCCTGATTGATACTATGGAATTTGCCTGTGCACAGTAACAACGATAATCAAAAAACAGTTTGTGACCTGTGGTCTAGTATCTGTCCAGTACAAGATACTTAGCATCCCATGAAACAGTTAACACATGTATAGGAAAATATCTCCCGCCCCCAACAAACTTGACTCATAGGAATAGACCAATATTGAGTCGTGACTATCGCTACAAGGATTCAAAAGGAAGAGAGAAGAGACAGAAAAAAAAATAATAATCAAGAACAAGGGGCCTGTCCATGTATAACCAGTAAAAGACATTATCATCAGATTCAGTCCGCTTCCTCCAATCCCGATGTCGTTGCTGTGTTCTACGCCCCGCCCTGCTGAGGTCTAGATTTACAAATGTGCTTTGCAAATTTCAGGGACGACTTTGAGTCAATAAAGAACTGCGCTTGTCCTTCATGCATAATTTTCAGTTTAGCCGGGTGTAGGAGAGTAGGGTCTGCTATCCTATGGTCACCCCAAATTTTTGCTTTTTGCTTCACTGGTTTTTGACATATTGAGGCTGTGGGCCTGCCAATCAGACCCCCAGCCTGCTGTTCTCTCTACTAAATTAAAACTATGCACCCTAGGTGCATAACCAATTGGAAGTGGATCACCCTGTCAGCCCCTGTACCAGTGTACACTAGGTACCCAGGGCATTGGTGTACCCAAGGCCTGCCAAGGGCTGCAGCATGTATTATGCCACCCCAGGCTTGGCCTAACGATTTGACACAACTGGCTGATCACTCAGCTGGGGTAAGTTGGTGTAATCACCTCTTACTTAGGTGTAGTATACCTATACCTAACCTTAAATGGGACACCTGGTAACCTATAAGTCACTCCTATAGCAGGCCTTAACAATCCTGAAGGCAGAGTGCTTGGTTCCATGTGAGATGGTGCTCTGGCATGAGCTGAGCCTGTCTACAGTGGTCGGAACAACTTCCTTCTACTGTTTCCAGATATCGTCATACCATATACTCTTAAGTGCATTATGAACCTCGCGGTTAAATGCTATCTTTGGTTTGGCTTTATCAAAACATGTCGAGTAAGGTGTCATACGAATTGGAATACTAACCCCTCGCCAATTCTGGCGACGGGGTTAGCATTCCACCCTTCTAGAGGGACACGACATGTACAGTACCTGAAACCCGGGTAAAATCAGACATAGCCTCAGCTCCACAAAATGGATGCTGCCACCACAGACACAAGTCTGCCCTCCTGCTGCTGGGAGTCCTTCCAGCTTGGGAGGTGTGGACAAAGGGTTTCCTGCCAGGGGAGGTGCGTGCACCACCCCAGACAGGATTTTGTGTATTGGTCAGGTAGGGCTTGAAAGAAACCAGACATGCCTGTGGCTCACAAGGAGCCTCGGGGCATAGGCCAGTTCAAACCGGTCCTGGGGCACACCAGTCCCGGGCCTGGGGCGAGCTGGACAAAGGATTGGGGGTGTAACCACCCCCCTTCCTGGTCCCGCCCATAGGGAGGGACCTAGCAGGTAGTCCGGCCCCTAGAATCCGAATAAAGGTAGGAGCTGTGTCCTAAGACTTCAGACATCCTGGAATCAACTTGAAACTAAGAAGAAGACGGGAACTTCGACATTCTGCTGCACAGAAGACTGAAGAAAATCTCCCCTGTGGTCAGGGAGTGACCACCTTGCTAACGCAAGCACCATCCAGCGAATCAACGTCTGCTTTGCCGCCGCCTCCCGCCGGAGCCCGAGCCCAGAGACTGACAAGACCTGGACCTCCAGACCTCTCACCGCCCGATCCACAGTCCCTGCAAAGAGGAGACCCGTGGAGGCACCGAGACACGTGGAGCCAGCCATCTTGAAACGACTACGACAAGCTGACCAGTGCAACAACCGAGGCTCCCTCCAAGTTGTGCTTTGGGTCCTGAGAAGCCCAACCCTCGAGCAGCATCTGCACCAAAGGTGAGCCCTCCAGCATCTCCACGATCTGCGTGGGGCCCTTCTGCATTTTGCCACTCGACGCGCCTAACCGGTTGCTGGCCCGCTGGCTAGTGGCCATCTTGGCGACGAAATCTACGACAAACACCGCTGGTCTGGTTGCTCCAGACTGGCCCTTGCTCCCCTCCAAAGGAGCAATCCCTCTGACCTTGCTGGTCAGAACCAACAGCTGATTTCCGAATCCTTCTACAATTGCTTTTGCCAAGGCTTGTTTGCTTCGATCAAGTCGCCGACACCGCCGACAGTGAGAGCCTGCGTGGGACAGCTCGTGAGCCGACTCCTGGACGTCGTCGACCTTCAGGGACCACGTGGCTGCGGAGACAAGCTACCCCTCATCACCTGTTTGCACCCGACATCGCCTGGTACCCACCTGGTGCCACGCTGGTCACTGGCTAGTGACTGTGAACACTGTCCCCTCTGCTTACAGGTCTTCAACATCTCCGATCCACCCTTGGATCCACCGCATCTCTACCGGACCGACCGCCTGCAGCATCTTTGTCCCAGGCTCAACGGAACAGATAGAAGAAACCCGACGCACTTTGAGGCCTATGCACCCGCTTCCTGTGGGTGAGGTAAAGCTGGTACTCCGGTGCCCATGTGTAGTAATACATCTCTAGTGCCTGTGTTCCAAATCTTAAGTTCCTAGTCAACCCGGAAGATCTCCTTTGCAGTAACTTTGTACTTTTTACGCACCCATTGAAACCTATGGGAGCACGCGTGTGACTATTTGCTCTGCACACGCCACCCGTGGACCTCCTGGTCACTAACTGACGTTAGCTCCTTGTAGGCCCAGCGATTCTAGAGGCCCTAGGCCTTTTCCCTTTCCTGTTCGTGGTACTTATACCACTATTTTAGTATATGGTTCGAGTGGCCACCAGGGCCTATCCATATAAAGTGCAACTTCTGTGTATTCTGTGATAATCTTGTTTGACGATTTGTGCTCCTGTGCTCATAAAGAGACTAGGGGTTACTTTGAGAAATAAATACATATATATTTTGAATATATATCTGTGTGGTGTCCTTTCATTGGTATAAAAGGGGGTTGCATTTGGTAAAACAGCTGGCTTAACACGCTTCACGAGTTTAGCCTCAAAGACTGCTTAGCCTACGCTACCACTAGGGCAGCTAGTCCGAAAAGGTTGACTTACAACCACACCATAAGGGTTGCTTGGCATGGTACAAGGTGATCACTTTAACTAGTGAGCATCATATACCAGGCCAACTTCTCACATTGGTGGCAGCGGTGGGATTTGAGCTTGCTGTGTTTTACCATTGTAATCTCTTGGTTACCAATTGAAAGATCACATAGGTACCTGTAGGTACATATAAAACAAGATTAGATATACTTAAGTTCTACTGAACTTAGTTGTTGTAGAGCAAAGGGAGTAGCACACCCTGACTACAACTACTAGATAGGTTTAGTAGGTAAACCCAAGTGTAGGTAGATTGCAACACATCCACCCACACTTAAGAGCAATGGCCGGGGCAGAGGGGTCCACTGTACCCATTTCTGTTGAGAGTGACCCCCAGAGGGCACCATCCAGCTTTGCTACCCTTAATCAGAATGAGCTCAGGCATTTGGCAACTCTTAGAGGCCTTAAACAGCCCAAGAACCCAAACTCTGCTGAGCTCAGAGAGCTCTTACAGAATGATGAGAATCAGAGAGCACTCAAGAAAGCTTCCCAGTTAGCCCCCTTAGGGTCAGGAACAGGAGGCCCCCCTTCTGAAGATACTACAGAGGTACCCAGTTCCAATAGCCATCCCTTAGATGAGAACCATACTACAGGGGAGGAAAGTGGTGAGGATACAGAAAGTAGTGATGATGAAGGGAGAACTAGCCCAGTGCCAAGTATTATACTTGGCCCAGCTAAACTAAGGCTATTGGGGACTGACAATGGGTTCCCCCCATTGGATCTCCCCAGTGGACTTAACACAGGGCTTGGGAGGCAAAGGAATCGCTCAGGTGACTCCAATGCTTCTCATGGCTCTAGGGGCTCTCAAGGTCACTCCAGGAAAAGGATGACCACCCCTCAGAGGAGGGAACATGAGGCCAGAATGCAGGAAGCCCAGCTGAGGATCAGGAAGCAGGAGCTAGAAGTAGCCCTGATGGAAGAAAAACTGAACAAGGCTAGGCAACCTAGAGAGAGTGGGTCTATACCCACTGGTGGCAGCATTGTCCCTAAGGACAAAGATAGGGTTTTCGATAATAGAAACCTGTCTAAGGTTGTGCCCCCCTACAAAAGTGGGGATGACATCCACAAGTGGATAACTGCTCTTGAGAGAGCCTGCAAAGTACAGCAGGTTCCTGAAGATCAGTGGGCAGCAATCCTCTGGCTCTCCTTTGAGGGAAGAGGCAGAGACAGACTCCTCACTGTTAGAGAAGAGGATGTCAGAAACTACAGAGTCCTGAAGAGTGTTCTAGTTGATGGGTTAGGCTTAACCACTGAGCAGTACAGGTTAATGTTCAGAGACACCCAAAAGACACAGACTCAGGACTGGTCTGAATACATTGAATGTGCCACTAAGGCTTTGGAGGGTTGGTTGCTGGGAAGTAAGGTATCTGATTTTACAGGATTGTATAATTTGATGATGAGAGAACAGATTTTAAATAACTGTCAAAACCAGCAACTGCATCAACACTTGGTTGACTCTGATCTGACCTCTCCCCAAGAATTGGGAAAGAAGGCAGACAAATGGGTCAGAACCAGGGTTAAGCAAAAGAACCAGAACCAGGGCCAAGGGGGTGATCAGAAGAAAACAGACCAAAAGGGTGGAGATCAGAAATCTAAAGACCAGAAGTCTTCAACAGGGCCCCAAACTACTGCTAAGGAGGGTGGGTCCCAACAACAGTCCAAAAAGAAGAAAGAAGGTCAAAAGAAACCCTGGTGCAATCATTGTAAAAATACAACTCACTGGACTAGTGATTGCAAAAAGGGTGGAGCCCCCAACACTGTTGCCCCTAAGGCACCTGCTCCCAGTACTACTGTTAGCAGTGTTGGTCCCCAGACAAAGGGTGTAGTGGGAATCACTATGGGAACTGAAGGAGATTCTGACTTAGACAGAACCCTTACACAGGCAGTCTTGATCTGTGATGGGGACATTGATTTGTCCCTGACTGTGAGCCCCAGTAACCTGGGCAAGTACAGACAGACTCCTTTAATAAATGAAAAAGTGGCTCAAGCTTACAGGGACACATGTGCCAGTGTCACTATGGTGACACCAGGCTTTGTGGACCCTGGACAGTACATACCAGGTGAGAACTACCTGGTGACCAATGCCAGCAATGCCACTACTTCACATAGTGTGGCAGTTGTTAACTTCTCATGGGGAGGGGTAACTGGCCTCAAAAGGGTTGTGGTTAGTGCAGACCTCCCAGTAGAATGTTTGTTGGGCAATGACCTAGAGAGTTCTCTATGGTCAGAAGTGGAGTACAGGACTCATGCAGAGATGTTAGGTATATCATCACATGTCCTTGCTGTGACCAGGTCACAGGCCAAAAAGTGCCTCACTGAACCACAGGTCTTGGATCCTGGAACAAGGGACCAAGCACCTACCAAGAAGAAGAACAGGAGGGTCAAGGCTGTGCCTTCCCCCCTGCCTCAGAGTGATGATCAGCCTTCCCAGGAAGCTGATCTAGAGGACCCTGAAGGAACTGTCCCTGAAGAGCTTGAACCTGATCAGGTTGAGTTTCTGGGGACAGGGGGACCTTCAAGGGCTGACTTGAGGCAGGCTCAGTTATCCTGTCCCTCTCTTGAACCCCTCAGACAGCTGGCTGCTGCTGAGGCTGCTGGGAATGCTCAAGGTACCCATAAAGTGTATTGGGATGAAGGGCTCCTTTATTCAGAGGCTAGAGACCCCAAGCCTGGTGCAACCAGGAGGTTGGTCATACCTCTGCAATTTAGGGGCTTCCTTCTTACCTTGGCCCATGACATTCCTTTAGCAGGACACTTAGGCCAGAACAAGACTTGGGACAGGCTTGTCCCTCACTTTCACTGGCCTCATATGAATGAAGATACAAAGGAGTTTTGTCGCTCCTGTGTTACCTGCCAAGCCAGTGGCAAATCAGGTGGCACAACAAAGGCCCCCCTTATACCACTACCTGTGGTGGGGGTCCCCTTTGAAAGAGTGGGAATAGACATAGTGGGTCCCATGGATCCTCCCACTGCATCTGGGCACAGATTTATACTGGTGGTAGTGGATCATGCCACCAGGTATCCAGAGGCAATTCCCCTTAGGACCACTACAGCTCCTGTTGTGGCCAGGGCCCTGCTGGGAGTATTCTCCAGAGTGGGGTTTCCTAAGGAGGTAGTATCTGACAGAGGTACCAACTTTATGTCAGGATACTTGACAGCTATGTGGAAGGAATGTGGTGTCAACTACAAGTTCACCACCCCTTATCACCCACAATGCAATGGGCTTGTTGAGAGATTCAACAAGACCCTAAAGGGTATGATCAAAGGATTACCTGAAAAGCTCAGGCGAAGATGGGATATCCTTCTACCCTGCCTTCTGTTTGCTTACAGAGAGGTCCCACAAAAAGGAGTTGGCTACAGCCCCTTTGAATTGTTGTTTGGGCACCCTGTGAGAGGCCCACTGTGTTTGGTGAAGGAAGGATGGGAGTTACCTCTCAAAAAGCCTAAGCTAGACATAGTGGACTATGTACTTGGTCTCCGCTCCAGGATGGCTGAGTATATGGAGAAGGCATCTAAAAACCTTGAGGCAAGCCAGGCCTTACAGAAAGCTTGGCATGACCAAAAGGCTGTCTTGGTTGAGTATCAGCCAGGACAGAAGGTATGGGTGTTGGAGCCAGTGGCCCCAGCAGCACTCCAAGACAAATGGTCTGGACCCCATACAATCCTGGAAAAGAAGGGAGAGGTCACCTACTTGGTGGACCTAGGAACTCCCAGGAGTCCCCACAGGGTACTCCATGTTAACAGGCTTAAAGCATATGTTGACAGGGCAGACATGGGCTTGCTCATGGCTACAGATGAGGGACAGGAGGAAGAGAGTGACCCTCTCCCAGACCTGTTGTCTCAGAACCCTGAAGATGGCTCAGTTGAAGGAGTGACCCTTGGAGGCAACCTCACTGCCCATCAGCAGACTGAATGTAGACAGGTTCTACAATCATTTTCACATATGTTTTCCTTGATACCTAGTCAAACTGACTGGTGTACCCATGTTGTGGACACTGGTGACAGTCTGCCTGTAAAGAACAAACTTTACAGACAACCTGACCACGTCAGGGACTGTATAAAGGCTGAGGTACATAAAATGCTGGAATTAGGTGTCATTGAACCCTCAGAGAGCCCCTGGGCTAGCCCAGTGGTTCTGGTCCCCAAACCTCACACCAAAGATGGCAAGAGAGAGATGAGGTTCTGTGTGGATTACAGAGGACTCAATGCTGTCACCAGGACAGATGCACACCCTATTCCAAGGGCAGATGAGCTCATAGACAAACTAGCTTCTGCAAAGTTTTTGAGCACATTTGACTTAACAGCTGGCTATTGGCAAATCAGATTAGCTGAGGAGTCTAAGGCCAAAACAGCATTCTCAACCCCAGGTGGGCATTATCAGTTTGTGGTGATGCCCTTTGGTCTGAAGAATGCACCTGCCACCTTCCAAAGGCTGGTGAACCAAGTCCTTACTGGGTTGGATGACTTTTGTGCAGCATATCTGGATGACATTGCTGTCTTTAGCTCCACCTGGGAGGATCACCTGATCCACCTGAAGAAGGCTCTTGAGGCCCTGCAGAGGGCAGGCCTCACTATCAAGGCTACTAAGTGCCAGATAGGGCAGAGTAAGGTTGTATATTTGGGCCACCTTGTGGGTGGAGGCCAAGTTCAACCACTGGAGAGTAAGATACAATCCATCAAGGACTGGTCCCCTCCAACCACCCAGACTCAAGTTCGAGCTTTCTTGGGCTTGACTGGGTACTACAGGAAGTTTGTTAAGAACTATGGGTCCATTGTGACTCCTCTTAATGATCTGACATCCAAGAAGATGCCCAAAAAGGTTCAGTGGACAGTAAGCTGTCAAAAGGCATTTGATGACCTGAAGGGGGCCATGTGCTCTGCACCTATCCTGAAAAGTCCTGACTACTCCAAAGAGTTTATTGTCCAAACAGATGCTTCTGAGTTGGGTGTGGGAGCTGTGCTGTCACAACTTAATGTAGATGGTCAAGACCAACCCATTGCTTTTATTAGCAGAAGGTTGACCCCCAGAGAGAAGAATTGGTCAGCTATTGAGAGGGAGGCCTTTGCTGTGGTGTGGGCCCTGAAGAAGCTGAGGCCATACTTGTTTGGCACTCACTTCAAGATTCAGACCGACCATAAGCCCCTCTTGTGGCTAAATCAGATGAAGGGTGAAAACCCCAAACTGCTTAGGTGGTCCATTTCCCTACAGGGGATGGACTTTACAGTGGAGCACCGGCCAGGTACTGACCATGGGAATGCAGATGGTCTCTCCAGGTACTTCCACTTAGGACATGAAGACGAGACTGGTCAAGGCTAGTTTAATGTCCCAGCGTTTGGGGGGGGGTTGTGTAGGAGAGTAGGGTCTGCTATCCTATGGTCACCCCAAATTTTTGCTTTTTGCTTCACTGGTTTTTGACATATTGAGGCTGTGGGCCTGCCAATCAGACCCCCAGCCTGCTGTTCTCTCTACTAAATTAAAACTATGCACCCTAGGTGCATAACCAATTGGAAGTGGATCACCCTGTCAGCCCCTGTACCAGTGTACACTAGGTACCCAGGGCATTGGTGTACCCAAGGCCTGCCAAGGGCTGCAGCATGTATTATGCCACCCCAGGCTTGGCCTAACGATTTGACACAACTGGCTGATCACTCAGCTGGGGTAAGTTGGTGTAATCACCTCTTACTTAGGTGTAGTATACCTATACCTAACCTTAAATGGGACACCTGGTAACCTATAAGTCACTCCTATAGCAGGCCTTAACAATCCTGAAGGCAGAGTGCTTGGTTCCATGTGAGATGGTGCTCTGGCATGAGCTGAGCCTGTCTGCAGTGGTCGGAACAACTTCCTTCTACTGTTTCCAGATATCGTCATACCATATACTCTTAAGTGCATTATGAACCTCGCGGTTAAATGCTATCTTTGGTTTGGCTTTATCAAAACATGTCGAGTAAGGTGTCATACGAATTGGAATACTAACCCCTCGCCAATTCTGGCGACGGGGTTAGCATTCCACCCTTCTAGAGGGACACGACATGTACAGTACCTGAAACCCGGGTAAAATCAGACATAGCCTCAGCTCCACAAAATGGATGCTGCCACCACAGACACAAGTCTGCCCTCCTGCTGCTGGGAGTCCTTCCAGCTTGGGAGGTGTGGACAAAGGGTTTCCTGCCAGGGGAGGTGCGTGCACCACCCCAGACAGGATTTTGTGTATTGGTCAGGTAGGGCTTGAAAGAAACCAGACATGCCTGTGGCTCACAAGGAGCCTCGGGGCATAGGCCAGTTCAAACCGGTCCTGGGGCACACCAGTCCCGGGCCTGGGGCGAGCTGGACAAAGGATTGGGGGTGTAACCACCCCCCTTCCTGGTCCCGCCCATAGGGAGGGACCTAGCAGGTAGTCCGGCCCCTAGAATCCGAATAAAGGTAGGAGCTGTGTCCTAAGACTTCAGACATCCTGGAATCAACTTGAAACTAAGAAGAAGACGGGAACTTCGACATTCTGCTGCACAGAAGACTGAAGAAAATCTCCCCTGTGGTCAGGGAGTGACCACCTTGCTAACGCAAGCACCATCCAGCGAATCAACGTCTGCTTTGCCGCCGCCTCCCGCCGGAGCCCGAGCCCAGAGACTGACAAGACCTGGACCTCCAGACCTCTCACCGCCCGATCCACAGTCCCTGCAAAGAGGAGACCCGTGGAGGCACCGAGACACGTGGAGCCAGCCATCTTGAAACGACTACGACAAGCTGACCAGTGCAACAACCGAGGCTCCCTCCAAGTTGTGCTTTGGGTCCTGAGAAGCCCAACCCTCGAGCAGCATCTGCACCAAAGGTGAGCCCTCCAGCATCTCCACGATCTGCGTGGGGCCCTTCTGCATTTTGCCACTCGACGCGCCTAACCGGTTGCTGGCCCGCTGGCTAGTGGCCATCTTGGCGACGAAATCTACGACAAACACCGCTGGTCTGGTTGCTCCAGACTGGCCCTTGCTCCCCTCCAAAGGAGCAATCCCTCTGACCTTGCTGGTCAGAACCAACAGCTGATTTCCGAATCCTTCTACAATTGCTTTTGCCAAGGCTTGTTTGCTTCGATCAAGTCGCCGACACCGCCGACAGTGAGAGCCTGCGTGGGACAGCTCGTGAGCCGACTCCTGGACGTCGTCGACCTTCAGGGACCACGTGGCTGCGGAGACAAGCTACCCCTCATCACCTGTTTGCACCCGACATCGCCTGGTACCCACCTGGTGCCACGCTGGTCACTGGCTAGTGACTGTGAACACTGTCCCCTCTGCTTACAGGTCTTCAACATCTCCGATCCACCCTTGGATCCACCGCATCTCTACCGGACCGACCGCCTGCAGCATCTTTGTCCCAGGCTCAACGGAACAGATAGAAGAAACCCGACGCACTTTGAGGCCTATGCACCCGCTTCCTGTGGGTGAGGTAAAGCTGGTACTCCGGTGCCCATGTGTAGTAATACATCTCTAGTGCCTGTGTTCCAAATCTTAAGTTCCTAGTCAACCCGGAAGATCTCCTTTGCAGTAACTTTGTACTTTTTACGCACCCATTGAAACCTATGGGAGCACGCGTGTGACTATTTGCTCTGCACACGCCACCCGTGGACCTCCTGGTCACTAACTGACGTTAGCTCCTTGTAGGCCCAGCGATTCTAGAGGCCCTAGGCCTTTTCCCTTTCCTGTTCGTGGTACTTATACCACTATTTTAGTATATGGTTCGAGTGGCCACCAGGGCCTATCCATATAAAGTGCAACTTCTGTGTATTCTGTGATAATCTTGTTTGACGATTTGTGCTCCTGTGCTCATAAAGAGACTAGGGGTTACTTTGAGAAATAAATACATATATATTTTGAATATATATCTGTGTGGTGTCCTTTCATTGGTATAAAAGGGGGTTGCATTTGGTAAAACAGCTGGCTTAACACGCTTCACGAGTTTAGCCTCAAAGACTGCTTAGCCTACGCTACCACTAGGGCAGCTAGTCCGAAAAGGTTGACTTACAACCACACCATAAGGGTTGCTTGGCATGGTACAAGGTGATCACTTTAACTAGTGAGCATCATATACCAGGCCAACATCTCACACCGGGTATAACATAGCATAGGGCATTGAGGCGGCTTGCAATAATTTTTTCGCTGGTATAAACTCTCTCCTAGCTGCCTGCACCACTGGGGTGTAGTCCGGGGAAAAAGGACATCGTATCTCCCTTATACGTAACTGGTGTCCTAGCCCTAGCCTCTCGCAGTATAGCGTCCCTATCGGCATAGTTCAAGAGGCGTGCGATGATTGGGCGCGGTGGTGCACCCGGCTGAGGTCTTTGATAAAATCATATTCATCTTGACCCAAAATCCCCTTAATTTTCCAAAAATCAATCATTCCATAGAAATCAAGGATGCCTTGATTATAATCTTTAGTGGAAATTTTCTCATAACACACGATCATTTAATTGCCTTAAAGCTTCCATTTCATACGACACACTGTCTTGAATAACAATATTCCCGCCTTTGTCTGACGGCTTTATTACAATTGTCAGATCTTTCTGTAGTGCTTTTATTGCTTGGCCTTCTTCCAGCGAAATATTTTGATTTAGCTTTTTTGTTTCTTTGGGATTTGTTCTTAGATTATCCAGGTCCTTAATTACCAATTCATGGAAGCTGTCAATAATATCATATGCAGTTCTAGGTATGAATCTAGATTTTTTCTTTAAATTAGGAATAATTCCTGTTTGCGTTATTTTATTTTGTTCTAGAAATTCTGTGTCACTCATTGCTTGTGTCACATTATCTCCTTCAATTTCCTCTCTTAAACCATGAAGGGCTCTTAACGCTGGTAATTCACTTCCAGTTAGTAGATCCGTCGGGTCAATTGTCCGGTCTGCATCCCTCGAGGACTTTGATGTTTTCCCATGAAACATTTTTTTCAATTTCAATTTGCGTATGAAGAGATAAAGATCAATCCGTGTTTGAACATAGTCCCATTTGTTTGTTGGACAAAATGACAGACCCTTTCGTAGTACCTGTTCCTCTGTTCTTGTTAATTTTTCTTTTTGATAGGTTCACTACGGTTAGATCTTCATGTTTTACTTTTTGTTGGTTCCCCTTTTGCTCCTCGTAACCCTCGGGGTGTATTGTGCATTTGCCTTTTTTGCCCCTTCTTGTTTTCCTTTTTCTGAATCTGGAGGTCTTGTCCTCTGCGGTAGTTGGCGCCATGACTGTTGGATTATCTCGTATTCCTGGGGAAAATTTACTCTTCCTACTATGTTATCTGTCATATTGGATGCGCCCTCTGATTCAGATTGTTCAGTGTCTATTTCTGACTCTGACGTATCTCTTGTTGCTTCAACATTCATTTTTCTCGCCTCTTGGATTGATTTTCTTGGAATGTCAAATTTTTTTGCAAATGTCAGGACCCTGCCTGATTCATAATCATGCTGGACTCTGGTAAATTTTTCATGCTTGCGCTTTCTTGTTATTTTTTCATAGTTGATTAAACGTTGTTTCATTTGCTGTCTCAGAACTTCAGCTGTTTCTGTTGCCGAGTCCTTAGCAATTAGCTCTTCCAGTCTCCTTATTTCTTCCAATAATTTGGCTCTGTCGCTGATCGCATATTTTATCAAATTTCTACCATTCCCTTCGCTGATCGTGTAGTATGATCTGACCATTCTAGTAATAAATTAGGGTCCGGATTTTCATACGATGGCACTGTATATATTCTTAATCCTCGAGGAATGCGATCAGCCTCAAGATAGCGTTTTAAAGACGTTGATTCCCTCCACTTGCGCACTTCTTTTTCATACGTTTTTTCTAATGTTTGAAATAATCCTTTCAATGAATTAGGTGGCATATTGTTCCCCTGTTTGGTTTTATCTTTTTTACCTTCATTTGCTCCCACTGTGAAGACTGAGGCAGCTGCCTCCAGTCTCTCCTCCTCACTAAACATTGTTGTGGTTGCCTTTGGATATAATAGCGAGTTTTATTTGAAGTCCGTTTTCGCCGCTTTTCCTGGCGATACGTAAAGTTTTATTGAAAATTCAAAATAGAAACATCCAGCCAGAAAGCTCACGAGCGTATCGACTGTAATGGCATGTTGGACTTACCGGAACTGGTTCTCGATAGGCTTGCGCGTCCTCCGACTCGGTTGCCTCCGACTCTCACCCAGTCCTGATTTCGTCTCCGCCCGATACAATCTCCGCATTTCACTCTCGTTGATCCGCTTTTGTCGATCTTCTGGCGGTGCCGGCGTTTTTTCAACAGAGATTCTTCCAATATTCCACCAATCCTACGCCGCACACTTGCTGGACGGGTGCTGCCACAGACGCTGGTGAGTTCGTCAATAAATTCCTCCAAACGTTAGAGTGATAAGCAAAATCGTGGCGCACACACTTCAAAGATGTTATGTTTTTTTATTCCGCTCCAAAGGCAGACAAACGCGTTTCGGCCATACTGGCCTTCGTCAATGTCAGTGCATACAATGTTTACACCGAGTATATAAACGTCATTCCACCCACGTCATATTTGATTGAAATAGAAAGAGGACTATACAACAGAAACTCATTCAGATAATACAGATCTTAAGAGCAGCCATTTTGAACTAGTTAAGAATATAGTAATTATATATCTCAAGTTCAGGAAATATGCAAAGGACATGCCATACATTTTTTTCCAGGGTTATTCTTTTTTTTGATTATTTAGAATTCCCTTTTTGGATAAAATTTCGCCCTGAATGGGCAATTATGGCCTCAAAATCTCAATATATATCAAATAATTTTCTCCTATGGGTTGAAGTTTGAGGTTAATTAAAAACAATCAAGAACCCTTACAAAATATCAATTTCTCAGGAGGGGAGCACATTTAAAACCAATACAATTCTACATATTAAGCAACTGAGGCTTTCACTTAATGTCTTATCCTCATTGATCTTTCTCCAATATTCATCGGATATCACTTGCTATCAAGAAGACAAACAATATTTCAAAACAGTATTTCAAATAATTCATTCATAGTTCATTATACTAGTCACAAAACACATAGGTATGATTCTTGTTCCATTTCTATATTCACTTCCGTAATTTCCACCTCTTCATTATACTCATTTCTTTATTTTACTTTATCCTATATCTTTTCTTATATTCTATTCATTCATTTAATTACACTTCAGTTGTTCTTACAGAATTTTAGTTCTTTTTTTCTCTTTTTTTCCTCAACATATTTCTCTTTTTCTTTTTCTTATCGTCTTTAGCCAACATGTATCCACATATCTTCCGCACAGTTTAATCCATTTGGTACTAAAGTACGAAGTTCTATAATGTACTTTGATTCTAACTGCCTTAGAGCTCTTATCCGGTCACCGCCTCTTCTGAGAGGTGGAACCCGGTCCAGGCAGAAGAATTTCAATAAATTGCTATTGCTTTTGTGCCTTTCTGCAAAATAAAAAAAATATATTATATATATATATATATATATATATATATATATTCCTCACCCCAGGCTCACTTATCGAAGGAACCTTTCCAATAGAGCGCACACAGGAGCCATCTGTTTTACAAGCAAGATTTGCAATTTATTTTCGTCCTTTTCGCATTAAAGTTGACAAACGCGTTTCGGCGTGACCGCCTTCGTCAGTGTCTACTTAACTGATTCAACATGTACCTTTTAAATAAAGTTGTACCGTGAAATGAAAAACGGGATGAGGTTGACTGTTACAAAATGGCCGTCGCGAAAAACGATAATGTTCAATGCATATGTGCTTTCTTTTGTTTCTACTGCAAATCACAAATCACCCGTTTTTCATTTCACGGTACAACTTTATTTAAAAGGTACATGTTGATATTCATATTCATATTCTCCCAGTCCCACTCTGGATCAAGAATGGGTCGACACTTTGCAGGTGAACTTCCAGCGACTTTAATTCAACACCACCATCGTAAGTGCAAGGATGTCCAAGTGTGGTCTTTGAAACGCTATGGCAGACACATTTCGGCTAGTTGCCTTTATCAATGCCTGTTTCATGTGAAGGATTCATCAGCTGGAGACACTTAAATAAGCGAGTGTCGGCTCCTATTGGGGCATGTGTCGCATCACACTTGTTTCTAAAAAGTACAGTGTCCCTTCTTTCTGGTCTCACACAACATCTCAAGGAGCTCATATGTGTTCTGTTTTCTCTTTTTACTTTTGTTTCCCATTTATAAATTATAGGTACTTTTGACCTGATAAAAAGTGGCTAAATAATAACCCACTTCACACTGTTGCACAAATAGCGACAGCTCACTTCTATTGGTCCTGAAGAAAGCCTCCTAGACACGGCTGGGCAGAATGGGGCTGAAACATGTCGACCTCATATATGGACTACACTAGTGCGTAAGATTAGTAACGCGAACAACATACGCACACCTTTTGTTTTAACCTTTTCACATCTCTATACAATAAATGATTTCACAAAAATGAGGATGTAGAACAATTTTAACCTCACTTCACATTGAGCACTTCACTCTTCCTCTTTTTTGGTCCCTGGACACTACTGTAGTACCAATGGGTCGACCTCCTAGTGGAGGTCAGCATACCAAAAACAACCCTATGATGATGCTGTCACGTTACGAATAGGCGGAGAACCAAGATAAACCGCCTGTCCACCCTCGTACGTGTATGAGGGTTTTTATGAAAGGTACCAACCACCCATGACCCCGGTCACCCAGGTACAAGTGGCCCATTCCCTTTTTGATCTTTGTAATCATACATTATCACTGTGGGTACTTAAGCACCACTGTAATTGCACAATCTCTGTGAGGACTTGTACATGACTATAATCATGCACTGTTTGTGTGCTATCATACACTATCTCTGTGGGGACCTAGGCATGTCTATAATCACACACTATCTCTGTGAGAACCTGGGCATGTCTTTAATCCTAGTCGAGCTGGGCATGTCTATAATCACACACATTCTCTTCTGCAAACTGTGGTAATACTATAGTCACACACCATCTCTGTGGGGACCTCAACATCTCTATAACCACACACTATCTCTGTGGGGACCTGGGCATGTCTATAATCACACACTATCTCTGTGGGGACCTCAACATCTCTATAATCACACACTATCTCTGTGGGGACCTTGACATCTCTATAATCACACACCATCTCTGTGAGGACCTGGGCATGTCTATAATCACACACCATCTCTGTGGGGACCTTGGCATGTCTATAATCACACACATTCTATTTGGCAACCGTGGTAATACTACTCTGTGGGGAATTGAACATTCCTGTAATTACACGCAAGCGCTGTTTTGGCTTCAGCATTATCAGCTTCGCATTCTCTGTATGGGGCTTTGTGAATACTGAAAAGTAGAAAAGTTAGACTTTTGCTCTAAGTTTACATTTTTTAAACTGAAAAGTAGAAAAGTTAGATTTTTTCTCTAAGTTTACCTTTGTGAAATGGGCCCTATTTTAATGAGAACTTAAACACAATCATCCTCATGCACTATCTCTGTGGGGACTTAAACATCGCTATAATAACACACTATCTTTGTAGGGGCTTGAAAAAACTATAATAAAACAGTATCTTTGTGTGAACCTGAACATCACTATAAAAACATACCATCTCTGTGAGAACTTGAGCATTCCTCTAATTAAATGCAAGCTCTGTTTCGACTTAAAGCACCAGGGGGTGCCATGAGGCACAGGTTCAAGACTGATTTGCAGATAGCTGGGTCTGAACTGGGGTGGCGAAGTGAGCTAAAGAACGATGATGGATTCAACCCAGATCTGCGACTGGGGGTGACTGACTGAAAAGTTTCGGCACACTGTCCATCATCTCCTTGTGTTTGCTTCAACTTGAACATCATCAGCTTCACATTCTGTGTATTGAGCTTTGTGAATATTGAAAAGTAGTAAAGTTAGACTTTTGGTCTAAATTCACCTCTGTGAATACTGAAAAGTGGTAAAGTTAGTCTTTTTGTCTAAGTTTACCTTTGTGAATTGGGCCCTATTTTAATGAGGACTTAAACACAATCACCTTCATGCACTAGCTCTTTGGGGACTTAAACATCACTATAATAAAACACTCTTTATGGGGACTTGAACTACATTGTAATAACACACTATCTTTGTGGGGACTTGAACATCCCTATAATAACACACCATCTCTTTGGGGACTTGAACATCCCTATAATAACACACCATCTCTGTGGGGACTTGAACATATGTATAATAACACACTATCTCTGTGGGGACTTGAGCATTCCTATAATTACACACGACCTCTGTGTGGACTTGAACATCATTAGCTTCACACTCTTTATAATGGGATTTAAGCTTTGAATGTACACCCTATTTCTATGGAGACTTAAACACAATGATCTTCACCCACTATCTCTGTGGGGACTTGGACATCTATTTTGGCAAAAATGTAAGCAACTAATCAAGCCTTGGTTTCCTTTGTTAGTATCTTTGTGTTAGTTCCATTCTCTCCTAAGATTTTAAGCACTAGTAAATAGGTTAAATACAGCTTTAAGGGTCTTTCTTTCAATATGATATGATATTTCCCGCACATTAACATAATCTGTGTTTAATGTATACACCTAGTATATATGCAGCAATTCATATATGAATAGATTATAATGCTGTTTGTTTATATTGATAAAATAAAGATTTAGCCATGTGCCTTCGACTGTATTCAATCACAAATAGTGTTACAGACTAGGTCCCCACAAGGATGGTAGCACGTGTTCAAGTCCCCACAAGGATGGTGCTGTGCGCACGATTAAATAACAATATATTTGCAAATTTGAAGCAGGATCCTGTATCATGAATTTTTTCTTAACATTTTTCTGTTATTAGTGTATTTTAAAAACATTCGGAAAGGTTAGTCCCCACAAGGCAGGTATTCACACATAGTCCCCACAAGGATGGTAACACGTGTATGTGTGTGTGTGGTTGTTTGTGTGGTTGTGTGTGTGGTTGTGTGTGGTTGTGTGTGTGTGGTTGTGTGTGTGTGGTTGTGTGTGTAGTTGTGTGTGTGTGTGTGGTTGTGTGTGGGTGCTTGCAGTTATGGATGCAGGTGCGGTTGTGGGTGCGGTTGTGAGTGTGTGTGTGGATGTGTGGTTGTGTGTGCTTGTGTGTGTGTGGTTGTGTGTGTTGTGTGTGTGTGTTGTATGCGTGTGTGTGGTTGTGTGTGTGTGTGGTTGTGTGTGTGTGTGGTTGTGTGCGTGTGTGGTTCTATGTGTGTGTGGTTGTGTGCGTGTGTGGTTGTATGTGTGTGGTTGTGTGTGTGTGGTTGGATATGTGGTTGTGTGCATGGTGTGTGTGTAGTTGTGTGTGTGTGTTGTGTGGGTGTTGTGTGTGTGTGGGTGTGTGTGGGTGTGAGTGTGGTTGAGGGTGTGATTGTGGGTGTGTGGGTGGATGTGTGGTTGGGTGTGTGGATGGATGGGTGGTTGTGTGTGTGGTTGTGTGTGGTTGTGTGTGTGGTTGTGTGTGTGATTGTGTGTATGGTTGTGTGTGTGGTTGTGTGGATGTGTGGTTGTGTGTGTGTGTGGTTGTGTGTGTGATTATGTGTGTGGTTGTGTGTGTGTGGTTGAGTGTATGGTTGTGGTTGTGTGTGGTTGTGTGTGTGTGGTTGTGTGTGGTTGTGTGTGTGTGGTTGTGTGTGTGTTTGTGTGTGGTTGTGGGTGAGTGTGTGGTTGTGGGTGAGTGTGTGGTTGTGGGTGTGGTTGTATGTGTGTGTTTGTGGGTGTGGTTGCATGTGTGGTTGTGTTTGTGTGTGTGTTGTGTGTGTGGTTGTGTGTGTGGGTATGTGTGTGTTTGTGTGGTTGTGTGTGAGGTTGTGTGTGTGTGGTTGTGTGTATGGTTGTGTGTGTGTGGTTGTGTTGGTGTGGTTGTGTGTGTGGCTGTGTGTGTGTGTGTGTGGTTGTGTGTGTGGTTGTGTGTCTGTGGTTGCGTGTATGGGTATGAGTGCAGTTGAGGGTGTGATTGTGGGTGCGGTTGTATGGGTGGATATGTGGTTGTGTGGATGTGTGGTTGTGTGTGTGTTGTGTGTGTGTGGTTGTGTGTGTGGATGTGTGTGTGTGGATGTGTGTGTGGTTGTGTGTGTGGTTGTATGTGTGGTTGTGTTTGTGATTGTGTGTGTGTGGTTGAGTGTATGGCTGTGTTTGTGTGTGTTTGTGTGTATGTGGTTGTGTGTGGTTGTGGGTGTGTGTGTGGTTGTGAGTGTGGTTGTGTGTGTGGTTGTGGTTGTGGTTGTGTGTGTGTGTGGTTGTGTGTGTGTGTGTGTGTGGTTGTGGGTGCGGTTGTGAGTGTGTGTGTGGATGTGTGTTTGTGTGTGCTTGTGTGTGTATGGTTGTGTGTTGTGTGTGTGTTGTATGTGTGTGTGTGTGTGGTTGTGTGGTTGTGTGTGCTTGTGTATGTGGGTGCTTGTGTGTGTGGTTGTGGTTGTGTGTGTGGTTGTTTTTGTGGTTGTATGTGGGGTTGTGTGTGTGTGGTTGTGTATGTGGTTGAGTGTGGTTGTGTGTGTGGTTGTGTGTGTGTGGTTGTGTGTGGTTGTGTGTGTGTGGTTGTATGTATGGTTGTGTGTGTGTGGTTGTGTGTGTGTGGTTGTGTCTGTGGTTGTGTGTGTGGTTGTATGTGGTTGTGTGTGTGGTTGTGGTTGTGTGTGGTTGTGTGTGTGTGTGTGTGTGGTTGTGTGTGTGTGTGTGGTTGTGTGTGTGTGTTGTTGTGCATGTGTGGTTGTGTGTGTGGTTGTGTGTGTGGTTGTGGTGTGGTTGTGTGTGTGGTTGTGTGTGTGGTTGTGTGTGTGGTTGTGTGTGTGTGTTGCCGTGTGTGTGGTTGTGTGTGTGGTTGTGTGTGTGGTTGTGTATGTGGTTGTGTATGTGGTTGTGTATGTGTGGTTGTGTATGTGGTTGTGTGTGTGATTGTGTGTGTGGGTGTGAGTGCGGTTGAGGGTACAATTGTGGGTGCGGTTGTGGGTGTTTGGGTGGATGTGTGATTGTGCGTGTGTGGTTGTGTGTGTATGGTTGTGTGTATGTGGTTGTGTGTGTGGTTGTGTGTGTGTGGTTGTGTGTGTGTGGTTGTGTATGTGTGTTTGTGGTTGTGTGTGTGGTTGTGTGTATGGTTGTGGTTGTGTGTGTGCTTGTGTATGTGCTTGTGTGTGGTTGTGTGTAGGTGCTTATGGGTGTGGTTGTGTGTGGTTGTGTATGTGGTTGTGTGTGTATGTGGCTGTGTGTGCAGTTGTGTGTGGTTGTGTGTGTGCGGTTGTGTGTATGGTTGTGTGTCTGGTTGTGTGTGGTTGTGTGTGTGGTTGTGTGTGGTTGGGGTTGTGTGGGTGTGGTTGTGTGGGTGTGGTTGTGTATGTGGTTGTGTGTGTGGTTCTGGGTGTGTGTGTTGTGTGTGCAGTTGTGTGTGGTTGTGTGTGTGGTTGTATGTATGGTTGTGGTTGTGTGTGTGCTTGTGTATATGGTTGTGTGTGGTTGTGTGTGTGGTTGTGGGTGTGGTTGTGTATGTGTGGTTGTGTTGGTGTGGTTGTGTGTGTGGTTGTGTGTGTGTGGTTGGTTGTGGTTGTGTGGTTGTATGCGGTTGTGTATGTGGTTGTGTGTATGGTTGTGTGTGTGGTTGTGTGTGGTTGTGTGTATGGTTGTGGGTGGTTGTGTGTGTGTGTGGTTGTGTGTGAGGTTGTGTGTGTGGTTGTTTGTGTGTGTGGTTGTGTGTGTGGTTGTGTGTTGGTGTGGTTGTGGGTACAGGTGTCATTGTGGGTGTGTTTGTGTGTGTGGGTGTGTAGTTGAGTGTATGTTGTTGTGTGTGTGTTGTTGTGTGTGTGTGTGTGGTTGTGTGTGTGTGGTGGTGTGTGTGTGGTTGTGTGTGTGTGGTTGTGTGTGTGGTTGTGTGTGTGTGTGTGGTTGTGAGAAGTTGGCCTGGTATATGATGCACACTAGTTAAAGTGATCACCTTGTACCATGCCAAGCAACCCTTATGGTGTGGTTGTAAGTCAACCTTTTCGGTTTAGCTGCCCTAGTGGTAGCGTAGGCTAAGCAGTCTTTGAGGCTAAACTCGTGAAGCGTGTTAAGCCAGCTGTTTTACCAAATGTAACCCCCTTTTATACCAATGAAAGGACACCACACAGATATATATTCAAAATATATATGTATTTATTTCTCAAAGTAACCCCTAGTCTCTTTATGAGCACAGGAGCACAAATCGTCAAACAAGATTACAGTAGAATACGCAGAAGTTGCACTTTATATGGATAGGCCCTGGTGGCCGCTCAAACCATATACTAAAATAGTGGTATAAGTACCACGAACAGAAAAGGGAAAAGGCCTAGGGCCTCTAGAATCGCTGGGCCTACAAGGAGCTAACGTCAGTTAGTGACCAGGAGGTCCACGGGTGGCGTGTGCAGAGCAAATAGTCACACGCGTGCTCCCATAGGTTTCAATGGGTGCGTAAAAAGTACAAAGTTACTGCAAAAAGGATCTTCCGGATGGACTAGGAACTCAAGATTTGGAACACAGGCACTAGAGATGTAATACTACACTTGGGCACAGGTGTGCCAGCTTTACCTCACCCACAGGAAGCGGGTGCATAGGCCTCGAAGTGCGTCGGGTTTCTTCTATCTGTTCCGTGGAGCTTGAAGACAAAGATGCTGCAGGCGGTCGGTCCGGGAGAGATGCAGTGGATCCAAGAGTGGATCGGAGATGTTGATGACCTGTAAGCAGAGGGGACAGTGTTCACAGTCACTAGCCAGTGACCAGCGTGGCACCAGGTGGGTACCAGGCAATGTCAGGTGCAAACAGGAAGAAAGGTGTAGCTTGTCTCTGCAGCCACGTAGTCCCTGGAGGTCGACGACGTCCAGGAGTCGGTTCACGAGCTGTCCCACGCAGGCTCTCGCTGTCGGCGGTGTCGGCGACTTGATCGAAGCAAACAGGCCTTGGCAAAAGCAATTGTTGTAGGAGATTAAATAAGCTGATGGTTCTGACCAGCAAGGTCAGAGGGACTGCTCCTTTGGAGGGGAGCAAGGGCCAGTCTGGAGCAACCAGACCAGTGGTGTATTTTGTAGAGTTCGTCGCCAAGATGGCTACTAGCCAGCGGGCCAGCAACCGGTTAGGCGCGTCGAGTGGCAAAATGCAGAAGGGCCCCTCGCAGATCGTGGAGATGCTGGAGGGCTCACCTTTGGTGCAGATGCTGCTCGGGTGTTGGGCTTCTCAGATCCCAAAGCACAACTTGGAGGGAGCCTCGGTTGTTGCACTTGTCAGCTTGTCGTAGTCGTTCCAAGATGGCTGGCTCCACGTGTCTCGGTGCCTCCACGGGTCTCTTCTTTTCAGGGACTGTGGATCGGGTGGTGAGAGGTCTGGAGGTCCAGGTCTTGTCAGTCTCTGGGCTCGGGCTCGGGCGAGAGGCGGCGGCAAAGCAGACGTTGATTCGCTGGATGGTGCTTGCGTTAGCAAGGTGGTCACTCCCTGACCACAGGGGAGATTGGCTTCAGTCCTCTGTGCAGCAGAGCATCGAAGTTCCCGTCTTCTTCTTAGTGTTAAGTTGATTCCAGGATGTCTGAAGTCTTAGGACACAGCTCCTACCTTTAAGCGGATTCTAGGGGCCGGACTACCTGCTAGGTCCCTCCCTATGGGTGGGACCAGGAAGGGGGGTGGATACACCCCCAATCCTTTGTCCAGCTCGCCCCAGGCCCGGGAGTAGTGTGCCCCAGGACCGGTTTGAACTGGCATATGCACCGAGGCTCCTTGTGAGCCACAGGCATGTCTAGTTTCTTTCAAGCCCTACCTGACCAATACACAAAATCCTGTCTGGGGTGGTGCACGCACCTCCCCTGGCAGGAAACCCTTTGTCCACACCTCCCAAGCTGGAAGGACTCCCAGCAGCAGGAGGGCAGACTTGTGTCTGTGGTGGCAGCATCCATTTTGTGGAGCTGAGGCTATGTCTGATTTTACCCGGGTTTCAGGTACTGTACATGTCGTGTCCCTCTAGAAGGGTGGAATGCTAACCCCGTCGCCAGAATTGGCGAGGGGTTAGTATTCCAATTCGTATGACACCTTACTCGACATGTTTTGATAAAGCCAAACCAAAGATAGCATTTAACCGCGAGGTTCATAATGCACTTAAGAGTATATGGTATGACGATATCTGGAAACAGTAGAAGGAAGTTGTTCCGACCACTGCAGACAGGCTCAGCTCATGCCAGAGCACCATCTCACATGGAACCAAGCACTCTGCCTTCAGGATTGTTAAGGCCTGCCATAGGAGTGACTTATAGGTTACCATGTGTTCCATTTAAGGTTAGGTATAGGTATACTACACCTAAGTAAGAGGTGATTACACCAACTTACCCCAGCTGAGTGATCAGCCAGTTGTGTCAAATTGTTAGGCCAAGCCTGGGGTGGCATAATACATGCTTCAGCCCCTGGCAGGCCTTGGGTACACCAATGCCCTGGGTACCTAGTGTACACTGGTACAGGGGCTGACAGGGTGATCCACTTCCAATTGGTTATGCACCTAGGATGCATAGTTTTAATTTAGTAGAGAGAACAGCAGGCTGGGGGTCTGATTGGCAGGCCCACAGCCTCAATATGTCAAAAACCAGTGAAGCAAAAAGCAAAAATTTGGGGTGACCATAGGATAGCAGACCCTACTCTCCTACAGTGGTTGTGTGTGTGGCTGTGTGTGTGTGCTTGTGTATCTGTGTAGTTGTGTGTGTGGTTGTGTGCGTGTGTGTGGTTGTGTGTTTGGTTGTGTGTGTGGTTGTGTGTGTGGTTGTGTGTGTGTGGTGTGTGTGTGGTTGTGTGTGTGTGGTTGTATGTGTAGTTGTGTGTGGGTGTGGGTATGTGTGTGGTTGTTTGTATGTGGTTGTGTGTGTGTGGTAGTGTGTGTGGGTGTGAGTGCGTTTGAGGTTGTGATTATGGGTGCAGTTGTGGGTGTGTGGGTGGATATGTGGTTGTGTGTGGTTGTGTGTGTGGTTGTTTGTGTGGGTGTGAGTGCGATTGAGGGTGCAGTTGTGGGAGTCGTTGTGGGTGTTTGGGTGGATGTGTGGTTGTCTGTGTGTGGTTGTGTGTGTGTGGTTGTGTGTGGTTGTGTGTGGTTGTGTGTGTGATTGTGTGGTTGTATATGTGGTTGTGTGTGTGTGTGGTTGTGTGTGTGCAGTTGTGTATGGTTGTGTATGTGCATGGTTTTGTGTATGGTTGTGGTTGTGTGTGTGGTTGTGTGTGTGGTTGTGGGTATGGTTGTGTGTGGTTGTGTGTGTGTGTGTGGTTGTATGTGGGTATGGTTGTGTGTGCAGTTGTGTGTGGTTGTGTGTGTGTACTGTTGTGTGTATGGTTGTGTGTGTAGTTGTGTGTGGTTGGGGTTGTGTGTGTATGTGGTTGTGTGGGTGTGGTTGTGTATGTGGTTGTGTGTGTGGTTCTGGGTATGTGTGTCATGTCTGTGTTTGTGTGTGCGTGGTTGTGTGTGGTTGTGTGTGTGGTTGTGTGTATGGTTGTAGTTGTGTGTATGGTTGTGTGTGTGGTTGTGGGTGTGGTTGTGTGTGTGTGGTTGTGTTGGTGTGGGTGTGTGTGTGGTTGTGTGTGTGGTTGGTTGTGGTTGTGTGTGTTTGTGTGTGTGTGTGGTTGTGGGTGTGGTTGGATGTGGTTATGTGTTAGGTTGTGTGAGTGGTTGTGTGTGTGTGGTTGTGTGTGGTTGTATGTGTGGTTGTGTGTGTGGTTGTTTGTGTCATTGTGTGTGGTTGTGTATGTGGTAGTGTGTGTGTGGTTCTGTGTGTGTGCGGTTGTGTGTGTGTGTTTGTGTGTGTGGTTGTGTGTGTGGTTGTATGTGTGGTTGTGTGTGTGGTGTGTGTGTGTGGTTGTGTGTGTGGTTGTGTGTTTGGTTGTGTGTGTGGTTGTGTGGATGTGTGGTTGTGTGTGTGTGGTTGTGTGTGTGGATGTGTGGATGTGGATGTGTGTGTGGTTGTGTGTGTGGTTGTGTGTGTGATTGTGTGTGTGTGGTTGAGTGTATGGTTATGGTTGTGTGTGGTTGTGTTTGTGTGTGCGTGGTTATGTGTGTGGTTGTGTGTATGGTTGTGGTTGTGTGTATGGTTGTGTGTGTGGTTGTGGGTGTGGTTGTGTGTGTGGTTGTGTGTGTGGTTGTGTTGGAGTGGTGTGTGTGGTTGTGTGTGTGGTTGGTTGTGGTTGTGTGTTTGTGTGTGTGTGTGGTTGTGGGTGTGGTTGGGTGTGGTTGTGTGTTAGGTTGTGTGTGTGGTTGTGTGTGTGATTGTTTGTGTGGGTTTGTGTGTGTGGTTGTGGTTCTGAGTGGGTGTGGTTGTGGGTGTGGTTGTGGGTGTGTGGTTGTGTGTGTCATTGTGTGTGTTGTTGTGTGTATGTCGTAGTGTGTGTGTGGTTCTGTGTGTGTGTGGTTCTGTGTGTGTGTGGTTGTGTGTGTGTGGTTGTGTGTGGTTGTATGTGTGGTTGTGTGTGTGGTGTGTGTGGTTGTGTGTGTTTGTGTGGGTGTTGTTGTGTGTGTGGTTATGTGTGTGAGTGTGGTTGAGGGTGTGATTGTGGGTGTGTGGGTGGATGTGTGTGTGGTTGTGTGTGCTGTTGTGTGTGTGTGGTTATGTGTGTGTGGTTATATGTGTGGTTGTGTGTGTGTGGATGTGTGTGTGGTTGTGTGTGTGTGGTTGTGTGTGTGGTTGTGTGTTTGGTTGTGTGTGGTTGTGTGGATGTGTGGTTGTGTGGTTGTGTGTGTGTGGTTGTGTGTGTGTGGTTGTGTGTGTGTGGTTGTGTGTGTGGATGTGTGTGTGGTTGTGTGTGTGGTTGTGTGTGTGGTTGTGTGTGTGATGTTGTATGTGTGGTTGTGTGTGTGGTTGTGTGTGTGATTCTGTGTGTGTGGTTGAGGGTTGTGTGTGGGTGTGTGTGGTTGTGTTTGTGGTTGTGTGTGTTGTGTGTGTGGTTGTGTGTGTGTGGGTATGTGTGTATTTGTGGTTGTGTGGTTGTGTGTGTGGTTGTGTGTGTGTGGTTGTGTGTGTGGTTGTGTGTGTGTGTGTGTGTGGTTGTGTGTGTGGTTGCATGTGTGTGGTTGTGTCTGTGGGTATGAGTGCAGTTGGGGGTGTGATTGTGAGTGCAGTTGTATGGGTGGATATGTGGTTGTGTGTGTGGTTGTGTGTTTGTGGTTGTGTGTGGTTGTGTATGTGGTTGTGTGTGTGGCTGTGTGTGTGTGCTTGTGTATCTGTGTGGTTGTGTGTGTGGTTGTGTGTGTGGTTGTGTGCATGTGTGTGGTTGTGTGTGTGGTTGTGTGTGTGTGTGTGGTTGTGTGTGTGTGTGTGCAGTTGTGTGTGGTTGTGTGTGTGTGCATGGTTGTGTGTATGGTTGTGGTTGTGTGTGAGGTTGTGTGTGTGTGGTTGTGTGTGTGGTTGTGGGTATGGTTGTGTGTGGTTGTGTGTGTGTGTGTGGGTGTGGTTGTGTGTGGTTGTGTGTGTGTACGGTTGTGTGTATGGTTGTGTGTGTGGTTGTGTGTGGTTGGGGTTGTGTGTGTGGTTGTGTGTGTGTGGTTGTGTGGGTGTGGTTGTGTATGTGGTTGTGTGTGTGGTTCTGGGTATGTGTGTCGTGTCTTTGTTTGTGTGTGTGTGGTTGTGTGTGGTTGTGTGTGTGGTTGTGTGTATGGTTGTAGTTGTGTGTATGGTTGTGTGTGTGGTTGTGGGTGTGGTTGTGTGTGTGTGGTTGTGTTGGTGTGGGTGTGTGTGTGATTGTGAGTGTGGTTGGTTGTGGTTGTGTGGTTGTGTGTGTTTGTGTGTGTATGTGGTTGTGGGTGTGGTTGGATGTGGTTATGTGTTAGGTTGTGTGAGTGGTTGTGTGTGTGTGGTTGTGTGTGTGGTTGTGTGTGTGGTTGTTTGTATGTGGTTGTGTGTGTGGTTGTGGTTCTGAGTGGGTGTGGTTGTCGGTGTGGTTGTGGGTGTGTTGTTGTGTGTGTCATTGTGTGTGTGGTTGTGTATGTGGTAGTGTGTGTGTGGTTCTGTGTGTGTGTGTTGTGTGTGTGTGTGTTGTGTGTGCGTGTGTGTGTGTGGTTGTGTGTGTGGTTGTATGTGTGGTTGTGTGTGTGGTGTGTGTGTGTGGTTGTGTGTTTGGTTGTGTGTGTGGTTGTGTGGATATGTGGTTGTGTGTGTGTGTGGTTGTGTGTGTGTGGTTGTGTGTGGATGTGTGGATGTGGATGTGTGTGGTTGTGTGTGTGGTTGTATGTGTGGTTGTGTATGTGATTGTGTGTGTGTGGTTGAGTGTATGGTTATGGTTGTGTGTGGTTGTGTTTGTGTGTGCGTGGTTGTGTGTGTGGTTGTGTGTATGGTTGTGGTTGTGTGTGTGGTTGTGTGTGTGGTTGTGGGTATGGTTGTGTGTGGTTGTGTGTGTGTGTGTGTGGTTGTATGTGGGTATGGTTGTGTGTGCAGTTGTGTGTGGTTGTGTGTGTGTACTGTTGTGTGTATGGTTGTGTGTGTAGTTGTGTGTGGTTGGGGTTGTGTGTGTATGTGGTTGTGTGGGTGTGGTTGTGTATGTGGTTGTGTGTGTGGTTCTGGGTATGTGTGTCATGTCTGTGTTTGTGTGTGCGTGGTTGTGTGTGGTTGTGTGTGTGGTTGTGTGTATGGTTGTAGTTGTGTGTATGGTTGTGTGTGTGGTTGTGGGTGTGGTTGTGTGTGTGTGGTTGTGTTGGTGTGGGTGTGTGTGTGGTTGTGTGTGTGGTTGGTTGTGGTTGTGTGTGTTTGTGTGTGTGTGTGGTTGTGGGTGTGGTTGGATGTGGTTATGTGTTAGGTTGTGTGAGTGGTTGTGTGTGTGTGGTTGTGTGTGGTTGTGTGTGTGGTTGTGTGTGTGGTTGTTTGTGTCATTGTGTGTGGTTGTGTATGTGGTAGTGTGTGTGTGGTTCTGTGTGTGTGCGGTTGTGTGTGTGTTTGTGTGTGTGGTTGTGTGTGTGGTTGTATGTGTGGTTGTGTGTGTGGTGTGTGTGTGTGGTTGTGTGTGTGGTTGTGTGTGTGGTTGTGTGTTTGGTTGTGTGTGTGGTTGTGTGGATGTGTGGTTGTGTGTGTGTGGTTGTGTGTGTGGATGTGTGGATGTGGATGTGTGTGTGGTTGTGTGTGTGGTTGTATGTGTGGTTGTGTGTGTGATTGTGTGTGTGTGGTTGAGTGTATGGTTATGGTTGTGTGTGGTTGTGTTTGTGTGTGCGTGGTTATGTGTGTGGTTGTGTGTATGGTTGTGGTTGTGTGTATGGTTGTGTGTGTGGTTGTGGGTGTGGTTGTGTGTGTGGTTGTGTTGGTGTGGTGTGTGTGGTTGTGTGTGTGGTTGGTTGTGGTTGTGTGTTTGTGTGTGTGTGTGGTTGTGGGTGTGGTTGGGTGTGGTTGTGTGTTAGGTTGTGTGTGTGGTTGTGTGTGTGATTGTTTGTGTGGGTTTGTGTGTGTGGTTGTGGTTCTGAGTGGGTGTGGTTGTGGTTGTGGGTGTGGTTGTGGGTGTGTGGTTGTGTGTGTCATTGTGTGTGTTGTTGTGTGTATGTCATAGTGTGTGTGTGGTTCTGTGTGTGTGTGGTTCTGTGTGTGTGTGGTTGTGTGTGTGTGGTTGTGTGTGGTTGTATGTGTAGTTGTGTGTGTGGTGTGTGTGGTTGTGTGTGTTTGTGTGGGTGTTGTTGTGTGTGTGGTTATGTGTGTGAGTGTGGTTGAGGGTGTGATTGTGGGTGTGTGGGTGGATGTGTGTGTGGTTGTGTGTGCTGTTGTGTGTGTGTGGTTATGTGTGTGTGGTTATATGTGTGGTTGTGTGTGTGTGGATGTGTGTGTGGTTGTGTGTGTGTGGTTGTGTGTGTGGTTGTGTGGTTGTGTGGATGTGTGGTTGTGTGGTTGTGTGTGTGTGGTTGTGTGTGTGTGGTTGTGTGTGTGTGGTTGTGTGTGTGGATGTGTGTGTGGTTGTGTGTGTGGTTGTGTGTGTGGTTGTGTGTGTGGTTGTATGTGTGGTTGTGTGTGTGGTTGTGTGTGTGATTCTGTGTGTGTGGTTGAGGGTTGTGTGTGGGTGTGTGTGGTTGTGTTTGTGGTTGTGTGTGTTGTGTGTGTGGTTGTGTGTGTGGGTATGTGTGTATTTGTGGTTGTGTGGTTGTGTGTGTGGTTGTGTGTGTGTGGTTGTGTGTGTGGTTGTGTGTGTGTGGTTGTGTGTGTGGTTGTGTGTGTGTGTGTGTGTGTGGTTGTGTGTGTGGTTGCATGTGTGTGGTTGTGTCTGTGGGTATGAGTGCAGTTGGGGGTGTGATTGTGAGTGCAGTTGTATGGGTGGATATGTGGTTGTGTGTGTGGTTGTGTGTTTGTGGTTGTGTGTGGTTGTGTATGTGGTTGTGTGTGTGGCTGTGTGTGTGTGCTTGTGTATCTGTGTGGTTGTGTGTGTGGTTGTGTGTGTGGTTGTGTGCATGTGTGTGGTTGTGTGTGTGGTTGTGTGTGTGTGTGTGGTTGTGTGTGTGTGTGTGCAGTTGTGTGTGGTTGTGTGTGTGTGCATGGTTGTGTGTATGGTTGTGGTTGTGTGTGAGGTTGTGTGTGTGTGGTTGTGTGTGTGGTTGTGGGTATGGTTGTGTGTGGTTGTGTGTGTGTGTGTGGGTGTGGTTGTGTGTGGTTGTGTGTGTGTACGGTTGTGTGTATGGTTGTGTGTATGGTTGTGTGTGGTTGGGGTTGTGTGTGTGGTTGTGTGTGTGTGGTTGTGTGGGTGTGGTTGTGTATGTGGTTGTGTGTGTGGTTCTGGGTATGTGTGTCGTGTCTTTGTTTGTGTGTGTGTGGTTGTGTGTGGTTGTGTGTGTGGTTGTGTGTATGGTTGTAGTTGTGTGTATGGTTGTGTGTGTGGTTGTGGGTGTGGTTGTGTGTGTGTGGTTGTGTTGGTGTGGGTGTGTGTGTGATTGTGAGTGTGGTTGGTTGTGGTTGTGTGTTTGTGTGTGTATGTGGTTGTGGGTGTGGTTGGATGTGGTTATGTGTTAGGTTGTGTGAGTGGTTGTGTGTGTGTGGTTGTGTGTGGTTGTGTGTGTGGTTGTGTGTGTGGTTGTTTGTATGTGGTTGTGTGTGTGGTTGTGGTTCTGAGTGGGTGTGGTTGTCGGTGTGGTTGTGGGTGTGTTGTTGTGTGTGTCATTGTGTGTGTGGTTGTGTATGTGGTAGTGTGTGTGTGGTTCTGTGTGTGTGTGTTGTGTGTGTGTGTGTTGTGTGTGCGTGTGTGTGTGTGGTTGTGTGTGTGGTTGTATGTGTGGTTGTGTGTGTGGTGTGTGTGTGTGGTTGTGTGTTTGGTTGTGTGTGTGGTTGTGTGGATATGTGGTTGTGTGTGTGTGTGTGTGTGTGTGGTTGTGTGTGTGTGGTTGTGTGTGGATGTGTGGATGTGGATGTGTGTGGTTGTGTGTGTGGTTGTATGTGTGGTTGTGTATGTGATTGTGTGTGTGTGGTTGAGTGTATGGTTATGGTTGTGTGTGGTTGTGTTTGTGTGTGCGTGGTTGTGTGTGTGGTTGTGTGTATGGTTGTGGTTGTGTGTATGGTTGTGTGTGTGGTTGTGGGTGTGGTTGTGTGTGTGGTTGTGTTGGTGTGGTTGTGTGTGTGGTTGTGTGTGTGGTTGGTTGTGTGTGTTTGTGTGTGTGTGTGTGGTTGGGTGTGGTTGTGTGTTAGGTTGTGTGAGTGGTTGTGTGCGTGTGGTTGTGTGTGGTTGTGTGTGTGGTTGTTTGTGTGTGGTTGTGTGTGTGGTTGTGGTTCTGAGTGGGTGTGGTTGTCGGTGTGGTTGTGAGTGTGTTGTTATGTGTGTCATTGTGTGTGTGGTTGTGTATGTGGTAGTGTGTGTTGTGTGTGCGTGTTTGTGTGTGTGGTTGTGTGTGTGGTTGTATGTGTGGTTGTGTGTGTGGTTGTGTGTGTGGTTGTGTGTTTGGTTGTGTGTGGTTGTGTGGATGTGTGGTTGTGTGTGTGTGTGTGGTTGTGTGTGTGTGTGGTTGTGTGTGTGGATGTGGATGTGTGTGTGGTTGTGTGTGTGGTTGTATGTGTGGTTGTGTATGTGATTGTGTGTGTGGTTGAGTGTATGGTTATGGTTGTGTGTGGTTATGTTTGTGTGTGCATGGTTATGTGTGTGGTTGTGTGTATGGTTGTGGTTGTGTGTATGGTTGTGTGTGTGGTTGTGGGTGTGGTTGTGTGTGTGGTTGTGTTGGTGTGGTTGTGTGTGTGGTTGGTTGTGGTTGTGTGGTTGTGTGTGTTTGTGTGTGTGGTTGTGGGTGTGGTTGGGTGTGGTTGGGTGTGGTTGTGTGTTAGGTTGTGTGTGTGTGGTTGTGTGTTTGGTTGTTTGTGTGGTTGTTTGTGTGTGTTTGTGTGTGTGGTTGTGTGTTTGGTTGTGTGTGTGGTTGTTTGTGTGTGTTTGTGTGTGTGGCTGTGGTTCTGAGTGGGTGTGGTTGTGGGTGTGTGGTTGTGTGTTTCATTGTGTGTGTGGTTGTGTATATGTGGTAGTGTGTGTGTGGTTCTGTGTGTGTGTGGTTCTATGTGTGTGTGGTTGTGTGTGTGTGTGGTTGTGTGTATGTGGTTGTATGTGTGGTTGTGTGTGTGGTGTGTGTGTGGTTGTGTGTGTGTGTGTGTGGTTGTGTGGGTGTTGTGTGTGTGGTTGTGTGTGTGTGGTTGTGTGTGTGTGTGTGTGTGTGGTTGAGGATGTGATTATGGGTGTGTGGGTGGATGTGTGTGTGGTTGTGTGTGCTGTTGTGTGTGTGTGGTTATGTGTGTGGTTGTGTGTGTGTGGTTGTATGTGTTGTGTGTGTGTGTGGATGTGTGTGTGGTTGTGTGTGTGTGTGTGTGTGTGGTTGTGTGTTTGGTTGTGTGTGTGGTTGTGTGGATGTGTGGTTGTGTGTGTTTGGTTGTGTGTGTGTGGTTGTGTGTGTGGATGTGTGTGTGGTTGTGTGTGTGGTTGTATGTGTGATTGTGTGTGTGATTCTGTGTGTGTGGTTGAGGGTTGTCTGTGGTTGTGGGTGTGTGTGGTTGTTTGTGGTTGTGTGTGTATTTGTGGTTGTGTGTGTGTGGTTGTGTGTGTGGTTAAGTGTCAGTGGTTGTGTGTGTGGTTGTGTGTGTGGTTGTGTGTGTGTGGGTGTGTGTGTGGGTGTGTGTGTGAGTGTGTGTGAGTGTGTGTGTGGTTGTGTGTGTGGTTGTGTGTGTGGTTGTATGTGTGGTTGTGTGTGTGGTTGTGTGTGTGTGGTTGTGTCTGTGGGTATGAGTGCAGTTGGGGGTGTGATTGTGGGTGCAGTTGTATGGGTGGATATGTGGTTGTGTGTGTGGTTGTGTGTGTGTGGTTGTGTGTGGTTGTGTGTGTGGCTGTGTGTGTGATTGTGTATCTGTGTGGTTGTGTGTGTGGTTGTGTGTGTGGTTGTGTGCGTGTGTGTGCTAGTGTGTGTGGTTGTGTGTGTGTGGTTGTATGTGTAGTTGTGTGTGGGTGTGGGTATGTGTGTGGTTGTGTGTATGTGGTTGTGTGTGTGTGTGGTAGTATGTGTGGGTGTGAGTGCGGTTGAGGGTGTGATTATGGGTGCAGTTGTGGGTGTGTGGGTGGATATGTGGTTGGGTGTTGTGTGTGTGGTTGTGTGTGTGGGTGTGAGTGCGATTGAGGGTGCAGTTGTGGGTGTGGTTGTGGGTGTATGTGTGGTTGTGTGTTTGTGGTTGTGTGTGTGTGGTTGTGTGTGGTTGTGTGTGTGATTGTGTGGTTGTGTATGTGGTTGTGTGTGTGTGGTTGTGTGTGTGTGGTTGTGTATGTGTGTGTGGTTGTGTGTTGGGTTGTGTATTTAGTTGTGTATGTGGTTGTGTGTGGTGTGTGTGATTGTGTATGTGTGGTTGTGTGTGTGTGGTTGTGTGTGGTTGTGTGTGTGGTTGTGTGTGGTTGTGTGTGTGTGTGCATGGTTGTGTGTATGGTTGTGGTTGTGTGTGTGTGGTTGTGTGTGTGGTTGTGGGTATGGTTGTGTGTGTGGTTGTGTGTGGTTGTGTGTGGGTGTGGTTGTGTGTGCAGTTGTGTGTGGTTGTGTGTGTGTATGGTTGTGTGTATGGTTGTGTGTGTAGTTGTGTGTGGTTGGGGTTGTGTGTGTGTGTGTGGTTGTGTGGGTATGGTTGTGTATGTGGTTGTGTGTGTGGTTCTGGGTATGTGTGTCGTATCTGTGTTTGTGTGTGTGTGGTTGTGTGTGTGATTGTATGGTTGTTGTGTGTTGGGTTGTGTGTGTGGTTGTGGGTGTGGTTGTGTGTGTGTGGTTGTGTTGGTGTGGGTGTGTGTGGTTGTGTGTGTGGTTGGTTGTGGTTGTGTGGTTGTGGGTTTGTGTTACTATCCTTGTGGGGACTTGGGTGTGATAACACACTCACGCTGTGGGGACTTGATTGCACTGTGGGGACTTGAACCCAGGTCCCCACAAGGCAATGCCTTCTAAATGTTAAAAAATGACTTCAGGAACATCTGTGTCAATTTTCACAACTTTTAAAAAAATTGCATTGTGGGGACCTGTGTTTCATCAAGTGTGTTTATATTTTTGCTCAGCTCTGCCCCTGGAGACAGGAGGCGGTACTGCAGTCTTAAACACACTTTGCATTTAAACACACTTTGCTCACTGGAACCACATACCAGCAGCAGAAAAGACAGCCTTTTAAAGTCAAAGCTGCATACCTGTGAGCTTATCTAAATATTTTTCATGTAATTTAACCATTTCTCTATTTATTAAAATACATCTTTATTTTAAATGAAGCTATTGAATTTAGATTTTTTGTGTCTGAAAATTGGTTTTAAAACTTTCTAAAAGCAATTTGCATCAGATTTGAATCCAAGAATACCTAACTATTGTCGTTTGATCCTTATCTGCAATTAAAGAATGATTGTGCGCTACACTGTAATAGAATAGATACTGATTTGATAGATATTTTCTAATAACCTAAAGGAAATCAATTCCTATTGTTACCTTTCAAAGCTTGTACCAAGAATTAGGAGTATTTGTTGTTTGCCTTTGTTTACATATTAATATGCACCATGGAATATGTTCATTTTTTCTATCAGTGCTAGTGCATGTTTGGCTGCCACGCTCCAACACACATACCCTTGCTCTATAGAGCAAAAGGGTATGTGCCTTTTCTAAAGCACAGCTTTTGTACCAGAAGGCTGCCCTTTCAGTACAAAAACTATGCAATAAGACTTTTCCCCCTTTGCATGTGTGCATCCATGCAAAGTTGAGAAAATAGGGAGAAATTAATGCATTTATTATCATTACACTAGCATTGCGTTTTGGCACAAATCAATGTCTACCAATGTAAGTAGATAGAAATTTTCATCAAAACCCAAGGAACACTCATTGACGCAAATTACATTTGAGACAGGGAGGAGAGACCATGTTATGTATGATCCACCTATTACTCCTTTGTCCATCTGGGGAAATAGATAGCAAGGGTAGATGGTTTTGAAAGTCATACATAACATAAAATTAGAGATGGGTAAAAGTGAACCTCAGGGATGACCTGTAAGACCTCTGACCCTGGTCTCAGGCCTATGCTCTCCCCACAGCTCTGCTCCTCCTGCGTCGCCGCTGAGCCCTCCTGCCCCCTCCGGTGAGGTGTTCGAGGCTGCTGTGTGCTCTGCCTGATTCCGCCTCCTTGCTGCGTTGCGCCTATAATTGCTGGTACTGTCTGTGTTGTCATTTAATTTTTGCTGCATCCGTAATTGCTGGTACTGTCTGTCTTCAGTGTTTTTTGCCTCATTGGTAGTGTCATTTTCAGTTCAACGTTGTAGTACCCAGTTCCCAGTCTCTCCCGCTCCCTTCCTGCTACTGCTGCCCTGTGGCCCTGCCCCCTGTCTACGCCCGCTCCCCGCCTCCCAGCAGCCGTCCCTCCCACCTCCGCTACTTAATGGTGGCTGCTGCGGGGGAGCGCTAGTAAGACCTCTGACCCTGGTCAGCATCTGCGCCCGTCTGCAACCCGAACGTGACCAGCGCCAGGGACCCAGCATCTCGTTCCCCGCACCACTACAGCTCAGCCGCCCTCCACGCACTCAATACAGGAAGACGCAGAGACTGACTCCAAGCCACGCTAAACACGACCCACAGCCAGTTCTCCTGCTTCCACCGCCGCCAGACCTCCAAATCCACAACAACAATACCAACGACACCCTCAGCTGGATCCTCCTTAACGTGCGCTCCATGCACAAACACGCCGTGGAGATATGGAACCTACTGGACGTCCTCTCGCCCGACATTGCCTTCTTCACGGAGACCTGGACCAACACAACCTTCGACCCTGACATCAACACCGCCATCCCGACAGATATAAAGTCCCGAGGAAGGACACCCCAAACCAACAGGAAGGGGGCCTCGCCATCACCCAAAAGAACACCCTCCTCCTCACCACCTCCAGTGAGACCTTCCCCACCACCGAACACCTACATTTCCACATCAAAACCAGCTCCACACTTCGCGGAACCCTCATCTACAGGCCCCGGGCCCCCTGCGATGCCGCCATTACTGAACTCATCGCACACCATGCCATCGCCTCAATGATCTACATACTCATCAGAGACCTGAACTTCCCCCTCGACAACCTCAGTGACCCCAACTCCAACACCCTCAGGGACAAACTCGCCACCATCGAACTTAAGCAACTCTTCACTACAACAACCCACAGGGCCGGACACACCCTCAACCCCATCTTTGCCACAGAAAACAGCGTACACTTCAGCCACACTATGCAACCTCCCTGGACCGACCACCAATGCGTACACTTCACCGTCGACAAGCCCCAGACACCCAAACATGCCCCACACCCACCACGAAGGAACTGGAGCAAGGTCACAGACAAGCAACTGAACTCCACCCGCACCTGAGACAACCACACCATGGCAGCAGAAGCCAACATCGCAGCCAGGGACCTCCACACCTGGATCTCCATCTGCGCAGAAACTCCACACCTGGATCTCCATCTGCGCAGACAAGCTCGCCCTGCTATGCAACCCCGATAAACAATGCCCCGGGAAAGCTTCCTGGTTCACCTCCGATCTCCAAGAGGCCAGACGCACCTGCAGACACCTCAAGAAGAACTGGAGAAACACCCGAAAACCACACCGCCTACAAGAACACCATGACGGACTACCACAACTGGATCAGAACCACCAAAAGGACTTTCATCCACAACAAGATCTTCGCCAACTGCACCAACTCCAAGGAACTCTTCAGTGTCATCCAAGAATTCACCAACCCTCGCAGCGAATCCACTGACATCGCAAGACCTCTGCAACAAGCTCGGAACCTACTTCCACCTCAAAATCAAAAACCTCTACGACAACTTCATCGACCATCAACGAGATGCCACAGCTGGCCCGCCCCCTAGACACACCAGCCAGCCCACCATCTCCACCTGGGCGCCGATCAAGGCAAAAGACACCGCCTCGACAATGAAAGGCATTCACTCAGGGGCACCCACTGACCCCTGTCCACCACACATCTACCACAGAGCTGCTGCCATCGCCCACGAACTACAAAGCACCATCAACACCACCCTCGAAACAGGCACCTTCCTAGACGAGTTGAAATATGCAGAAGTCAGACCCCTGCTCAAGAAGTCCACAGCTGACCCCATGGACCTCACAAACTACCGGTCCATCTCGCTCCTCCCCTTTGTAGCCAAAGTTGCAGAGAACATAATCAACAGGGAACTGACATGTTTCATCGAGGACAATGCCCAATGCATACTCGACCCATCCTAATAAGGATTCAGAAGCAACCACAGCACCGAAACCGCCCTACTCACCGCCACAGACGACATATGCAACATCCTCAACCAAGGCCACTCCGCAGCCCTCATCCTTCTTGACCTCTCAGAAGCCTTCGACACCGTCTCCCACCGCACCCTGCTCGTCAGACTACACGACACTGGCATACAAGGGACAGCCCTAGACTGGATCCGATCCTTCCTCATCGGAAGAAGCCAGAGAATTAGACTGCCACCCTTTCTCTCCGATGCCACAGAAATCACCTGCGGAGTCCCACAGGGATCATAAGTGAGCCCGATCCTCTTCAACATCTACATGGCCCCCCTCGCCACCATTGTCTGAAAACACGGCCTCAACATAGTATCCTACGCTGACGACACCCAGCTCATCCTCTCCCTCACCAAAGACCCCACCACCGCCAGACTAAACTTCCAGAAAAGAATGCTGGACGTAGCAGCCTGGATGCCCAACAGCTTGGTAAAACTCAACGCTGAAAAGATGGAAGTCCTCGTACTCTGTACCACCCCTTCAGCATGGGAAAACTGGTGGCCAACCACCCTCAGAAGCCCACCAACCCCCCTCGGACCACGTCAGAAACCTCAGAATTATACTCTACTCATCTATCACCATGAACCGACAGATCAACGCCGTCACCTCCAGCTGCTTCAACACCCTCCGCATCCTCCGCAAGACTTTCAAATGGATCCCCCACCCTGAGTCAAGGAAGACCGCCAACCACGCACTCATCACAAGTAGACTAGACTATGGAAACGACGGCATGAACAAGTCCCTACTCCAAAAACTCCAGACAATACAGAACACCGCCACCAGACTCGTCCTCAGCATCCCCAGCACGAACACATCAGCCATCACCTTCAAAGTCTCCGCTGGCTCCCCGTGGAAAGAAGGGTCACCTTCAAAGTCCTCACTTACACCTACGAATGCCTGTACATCAGACCCAAATACCTCAATGGCAGAGTTAACTTCCATGTACCCAAGAGAAACTTCTGATCCTCCAACCTTGCACTAGCCGAATCCCGACGAATCCACAGAGCCAGTGCAGGCAAAGATCCTTCTCCCACATCACGGCCAAAACATGGAACGAGCTCCCGGCAAACATCAGACGCGCCTGTCCCTGAACACCTTCAGGAAGACCCTCAAGACCTGGCTTTTCGACTAACAGATCTGCCCCCCCCCCTTCAGTGCCTTGAGACCCTCACGGGTGAGTAGCGCACTTACAATTCACTGATCTACGTTGTAGTTTTGAGCTTCACTCTTGTTGTCTACTTGATATCACTCAGGCACCCATGGTGAATTCATCCCTGGTATTTACTGTTATTCATCTATAAATGTATAATTCCCTTTCTTCCACTTTGTAGCCACATCACCTGGTGTTTTAAAGAGAGCCTTTTACACCTAAACAATTCTTAGTCTAAAACACGCATTGAGTTTCTAGGTGGATTTGTATGTCTTTGTAAGGGGAGCTGAAAATTTAGAAATATCTCAACTTCTATGGTTAAGATTGCTCTTTTTATGTGTCACCTTATCTTTAAGAGGGACTGGTACAAAATAAATGAGATCTGAAGCTGTCACTCTGTTTCTTCCTTCTTGCCTGTGCTGATGATCTTTAGGTGGTGTAGGTATCACAATAATCCTATATTGATGTGTTCAGACTGTTGCAGTAACTATGATGGAGTACATTTCTATTCCTCCCAAGATTCATGTTTTTCACTACCCTTGCCACTTCACAGCACAACCAACACACACGACCATTTTTTAACAAACTAGTGGCTTTGTAATTCAATATTTTTGCCTGTTTAAAGATGATAATGCAAAGCAATTGTTTCTAGACCTGCAACCTTTCTGAGTCCATTAACGTCTGCCACACACCCATCCTCACTACTTCAGCAAGAATGAGCAAGTTGGGGTTATGGCCAGAGATGCATGAAGATGGCAGTATGATTGGGATTGCCAAGCTCTGGTGCTTGAGGCCCATGATGCCAGCATCCTGTTGCCCCAGAGGCCCACACAACCATGAGTGAAAGGGAAAACTCCAGGGGGGCAAAGAACTTGGCGGGATAGCTGTAGCTTCTGCATACGGGGAGCAAACAGCCCTTTGATCAGCACCAGGAAAGCGACACTGCAGGCAAGATGGCAATGGGCACATAGGGAATACTGCAATTCACCAGTTCGTGTCCCGGAGACGGGCATGCAGTGACGTGAGGTGACTGGCTGACGACTACACCCTGAACCCTATCCCTGATGGAGGGGGACTGCAGAGCACCAGCAGGGCTCCCAGTGGAGACAACAGTGCAGTACTGTGTGAAGGTCACACAGCGGGTCGGCCAGCTAAAGTACGGGACCCACCTATGGCATCTCCGAGGGTGAGCAATAGGAGATCCCCTGCACACACACCACCCCATGAAAGATCACATGGGATCAGTCGCCCACCAGCATCAATGGAGGCTGCAGCACCCGGTGAGGTGCACTGCAAGGGCAGGAAAAGAAAACTGAAGTGAAGTGGAGAGGTGAAACCTGGTAGATTGGAGAGAGTGAGGAGGGAGGAAAGCAGCAGCAGGGTGCTTGTGCCCAGGGTGTAGAGGGTGAGATGGTCCGGGAAGGGTGAAACACCCATCTACGTGGCATGCCAGCAGGGGAGACGAGAATCCAAGAGACTGGCACAAACCGACCCGGAGCCTAGACCGGGACACCTGCCGAAGGCGATTACACTGCCGGATGCATCCCCGACCACTGCAGGTGCCTACTTGCAATCTTCTGGTAGGCCCTGACCCCAACCTAAGGAGGCCCCCATCGATGTGAAACTTTCAACCTCCTTAGACACCTGCCAAAGAAGAAACTGCGCTCAGTCTCTCCTAAAATGATATTCTTCAAACAATCTTTTTAGATGCGTAGTGTTAAACCTCTCCAATATACCATGTATTTCAGTGGAAACTGTAAAGTGGCTGTGAGTTCAGGGCATCCTGTAGCAGGCACATTGTGGGCTGCAGCAAGATGACCCACAAGAGTGCTCCCTCATGCCCCTGTTACCATTGATGCACCAAATAACTGATACATCCATTTACTCTGTAATTAATTCATGCACTCACGTCAATCCATGTGCCCACTTGCCTATTCATTCATCCATTCACTCATTTATCCAGCAATTCATCTATACCCGTTTATCGTAATATTCACTCACTTATTCATTTATCAGTCTATGCACATAATCACTCAACCATCCATGTGCTCACCAAGGGAAAACAAGTTGACAAACATGTTTCTTTGTTGTCCATTCAGTGTTGAACAAAGAGAGCAGGATAAGGTAAATAGCCCTCAAAGTAATTTATTTTTCTTTGTTGGATGCTCTCATCCACAGCTCTTTTTATTCTTTTAGAAAACATGAAGACAGAATGAGGAGAATAACTATTTTTTATTCTTTACGCGTTTAAAGAGTCTTGGTCTGGTCCCTGATTTTAGTTATAGACACAATTGCAGTGCACCTGATAATTGTGTTTATTTTGTGTTTACATATATATATATTGTGAGCTCAAAATGTATGACCGGGAGCAGGCGTGTCACAATTGTGCATCCCATGGCACCACTCCTCCGGCTACATCAACAAAGCAATAGGTACTCAAATCCAATTCCCACTGTCTGTTCTGCACTTAATTATCAAGGGTCGCGCAACGGGGTGCTAACTTGGCGCAGCGCTTCAGAGGCAATTCGTTAAGCCATAGAAGGCACCCTTCCATGGCTCTAAGTGGCTTGATAAATCAAGAGTAACTCTGCCCCAGGGAGGCATTCCATGGGTGGTACATAGCTGTTCCCAAGCAAAACCCATGAATTTGGATGCATTCCCAGATTTACTATAAGTGGTAGACCTGGGAATGCGTCAAAACGGCTATCCCTCCCCAGGTGAGACATAACGAAGAGAAATATGTTTATTTCCCCTCATTTTATCCGGCATTCTGCAGCACACATGGAAAGAGGAAAATGCCTCAGGGGATTGTTTTTGCTCAGGAAGGGGCCCCTTTCTGCACAAAAACAATCGTGCTAGCAATGCAGGAACCCTTGCACCATGGTGCAAGAGTGCCTGCGTTGGCGCTAGGCAACACATTGTGCACCAGCACAGGGAAAAGCAGAAGTGGTTCCGCACAATGTTAAATACAGTGTATTCCTGCCTTTTCCCTATCACACAGCGCAGCAAAGTCACTTGCTGCGCTGCATGATATGATGATAAATATGTCCCAGGCTTAGGTTCTGGGCCTTTTAATGATATTTTTCTGGATAGGTGCTTTAGTTTCAGACAGCACAGCTCAGAAACAGAAATAGGCAACCTTTGACTACTGTTACGGAGCTATAATATCTTAAAATAATGCTGTAACTGAGAGAAATCTGGCGTAAAGGAGGTTTCTTTACTCAGTACAGGCCCGCAGAAACAGGTGCTTGGCTCAGTGCACCAGAAATGCTTGTGTAAGCCCTATGTTAAACTCAACAGAAAATACAAAAAATATATCCACACTTTATACAACAAAACATACGCCTGTTTATTTTGCGCATCCCAATTGTGTCTACATTATTGTGTATATTGGAGTAGGTTTTTTCATTAGGAAAGAGGCCTGACAAACCATATAGTGCAATATTTATTATTGATGTTTCTGATGAGGCAGCACTATGGCTTTTTTTTTTGTTGCAGTTTATATAGGTGAACCCGACCCAAATGTTTTTGGTGCGCTTTACATAAGCACCAGTTACATTAAACACGTTTTAGGCACGTGGACTGCTTAAACTCGTCAGACCTTAAAAGAGCGATGTGCGTGGCAAGTTTCATTCCAAACTCTGAGAGGCCTTTTGGAAAAAGTTTTGAATGTTCTGCTGTTTCTGTGAATCCTTCCTGCTTTGAGAGCAAACTCCAGGCAGGATTTCAGGATGCCCCGCCAGAGATGCAAATGCACCTCTACACATAACAAAGGGGAAATTAGCATCGCAAAAGACCCGTCCGCTCTTAACCCAGACTGGGGGATGGGCCCTGCTTCTAAGAGCGCACCTTTCTACAGAGAAGCATAATGAAAGGGCTGAGGTGTGCAAACCTAGTCTCTGCAGTGCACAGCCACAATATACAACCAGTTAAACAATTGCAACCGTGAAGCCATGTAGGATTTTAAAGGCGCAGAAATGTTTTATGTGTACATTGCATGTTAGATTTAAGTATAAAAAACGAAGGATACTGTTTTAGTTAAAGTAATTAAATAAAAGCACAATGCACAAAAACAATTTTATAATCAAATGCTGCTTTTTCCCAACATGAAAGAGTGATATTTTATTTCCTGCTCTCATATGTTTAACCCCAGTAAAGAACTAAGCAGGTTCTCTCACCTTTTAACAAAAAACGTGCACCTGTTTGAAAGCGGACTGCAATCGTGAGGAAGAGTAATCGCCCCTGTGTAAGAACAGATAGTTAATGGCTCTGAGCTGAGCCCATCCCCGACCCTTCCCATACACTCAGTGTGGAAGCCTTGGGGGGCTAAAAAGCACCCCCTGAGGCTGCGTTCAAGGCGTGGCAGCCAAAGCCGTAGCACTGAATGGAACACATCAACAGCTCCGTGGTGGAGGCGCTGAAGGTGCAGCTCTAGGTCCTGGGCACTTATCTCTCGTTCATGTGATATTTTTTAATTAAAAAAAAAAAAAACAACCAGCATCCTGATAAAGGGCAGGTTACACATAAATCAATTCTGTATTTCTTTTTTTGTCTCGCAACATCAAAATTTAAGTCTCTCAATACATGTAGAACAGGCGCACCTTGCAGATTTACCCTGTGTGAGCCTACTGTCTTCTGGTCAAATTGAATAGTAAATCTGTCGTATTGTCTCTGTAGAGGGGTGTGCCTTCCTTTTCTTTTGTCATTGTTAAGGCATGATGTGGCCTCTGACATTAACGTGTGTTTTCATTTAAATAAGAACAAGGCCTTTCAACAAATGTAGTTTGCTGCTATGTTTTTTGTTAATTTTGCTAACTTTTTTATTCTCATAATTCACTAATATATTGTGTGTAATGCCATGCCATCGTAGTAAAAGTAAATTTGGAACAGTGCAAAGGTAAAATCTAAGGGGCATATTTACAATAACTGGCGCATCCCTGCATTTCAGCAGGGATGCGCCAGTTACTGTGTGCCACGGCTCCGCCACCATGGATGCGCCGCATTTACAATGCGGCGCACCATGGGGCAAAAACCGTAAAAGTGTTGCATTGATGGAGTTGCGTCGCAAGCGCGACGCAGCTCCAGCAATGCTCTGGGGGGGCCTATTTTGTTAATGCTGCGTCAATCCTTTCGCCTGCTTCAGGCAGGCGCAGGGTTTTGACGCAGCATGGGCCTAAAAGTGACTGAGTGAAATCTTGTAGATTTCACCCAGCTACTTTTAGGAGGCGTTCCTGCGTTAATTTTGCTAACTTTTTTATTCTCATAATTCACTAATATATTGTGTGTAATGCCATGCCATCGTAGTAAAAGTAAATTTGGAACAGTGCAAAGGTAAAATCTAAGGGGCATATTTACAATAACTGGCGCATCCCTGCATTTCAGCAGGGATGCGCCAGTTACTGTGCGCCACGGCTCCGCCACCATGGATGCGCCGCATTTACAATGCGGCGCACCATGGGGCAAAAACCGTAAAAGTGTTGCATTGATGGAGTTGCGTCGCAAGCGCGACGCAGCTCCAGCAATGCTCTGGGGGGGCCTATTTTGTTAATGCTGCGTCAATCCTTTCGCCTGCTTCAGGCAGGCGCAGGGTTTTGACGCAGCATGGGCCTAAAAGTGACTGAGTGAAATCTTGTAGATTTCACTCAGCTACTTTTAGGAGGCGTTCCTGCGCCGGAACGCCCCCCCTGCGCAGCAACGCCTACATGTGGCGCAGGGCTTTACAACGTGACGCATCACCCAGATGCTTCACGTTGTAAGTACCCCGCACCATGGCGCAGGATTTGCGCAGCCGCTGCGTCACAAAAGTGACGCAACGGCGGCGTAAATGAGGCGCAAGGGGCTTGTAAATCTGGCCCTAAGTTTATTACCATAGTCAGAGCCAAATTATGCAGCAGGGTTGAGTAAATTATGGGGCAAGTTATGTGGCTAATACATGCTGTTTTGTGATAGTATTACTTCATTATTTTTTCATTTTTACACTTGTTAACATAGGTCTGGGCATTGGTTGCACTTCATGAGTAACAGTTTAACACCTATATTTAGCGATGAGCAACAGAAAGATAATCAGTCAGACTTTGGAAAGGGCCTTTACTGCAAGGCAACACGTGTCGCTGTATTTCCAGCAACTTTTTAACCATTTGTGGTGGAATTTGTTTTGCGGAAATCCACAGGTTATGCAGCAGATGAAGGATTATATGGAAAATACAGCTAGTCTATAATTGTGCGAATTATGCAATGGCCGCACAATCACATGATTACAGTGACACTGAGTATAAGAAAAAGAGACATGAACAAAACTGTTTTACTGCCTTGTAATTAATAATCTGCTATCTATTTAACTCTAAACATGGACCCCTAGGTAGTGTGCTACTTGCCTCAACACACATCAACACCTCATCAAGGGTAGTAAGCAATATATAAATACAATTTACAATTACATGAAAAAATATGACGCCATAATCGAAATATGCAGATGTAAAAAGTAAATTATGCTATTTTATGTCATACTTAAGGGAGGGGCATCCTGACTCAGGAGAACTAAAGGATAACGTTGACAGGTTTGTACCCTTTCCAAGTAGGGACCTTTCCTTCTAGTCAGGGGAAGGGGGATTACACTTCTAAAATAACCTTTGCTCACCCCCTTGGTAGCTTGGCATGAGCAGACAGGGTTATCTCAGGAGCAATGTGTAAAGCATTTGTACATAACACACATAGTAACACAGTGAAAATACTACAGATGGACACCACACCAGTTTAGAAAAATAAAATAACTTTATCTAAACCAAACAACGACAAAAATCCAGCACACATATATAAAGAAATCACTTTTTGAATGATTATTGCAAAAATAACGCTTGTTATGTGATGTTATGTTAGGGTCATTTATAAAGCGCATGGCTGCCCCAGCAACAGGGCGTACCTGCGCTAGAGGACGAGTAACCAGAAGAAATGAGGCTAGATAGAGGAGAAAAGCCAAGTTTTAATCAGTTTCCTGAATGCCCAATGATCGTGAGTACAGCGGGCAGCCAATGGAATAGAATTCCATAGCACAGGGGCCTGAGCTTTGAAGGAGCGACCCCCTGCTCTACACCAGCGGACCTGTGGAATGCACAGCAGGTGGTGGTCAGCGGAGCGCAATGCTCACGTTGGAACATAAGGGGTGCATAGTCCCTGCAAGATTTGGAGACCCTGGCCGTGTAAAATCTTATGTGAGGTTTAAACTGCACTCTCTATTTAATTGGCAGCCAATGAAGATGATGGAGATTGGAGGTATGGCACTGCCTAGGTGAGGCATAAAGAGTACGTGCCACTGCATTCTGTACTCGTTGGAGTCTTGCAGCAACTGTTTTATTTACACCAAGCAGAAGACCATTGCAGTAATCTAGGCGGGATTGAACAACTGATTGCACTATCGGTTGGCGGGTAGGAGCATCAAAGAACCCCAGAATGGGTTTTAGGCCGCGCAGGAGGCCGAAACAGGTACTGGCCACTTATTTTGCATGAGCCTCAAAAGAGAAGGCGGTATCAATCAAGACCCCTAAATCTTTGACTGCGTTTTTTGGTTGGGGAGGAGTGCCCAAGGTCGCCGGCCACCATTGGTAGTCCCAACAAGATATGTTGTAACAACATATGGCTCCAACTGGGGCTATTACGACATTGGGACAGGCACAAATCCCAAGCACGCCGCTGACTGCAAGGTGCACAGGCCGGTCACGGAGTCACTTTTTTCCCTAAGTAACGGTACCTTAGAAATCAGTGGACGGTGCACAGCATCATGGTGGTGAAGCGTTCATGGGCCAGGACGAGGGCCGGCTCCTTACTGTCTTAAGGGAGGTGAGGCGTTGAGTTCACGAGGCATCGAGTTTGGGCTGGCAGGGAGGTCAGGCGATGTTGAGGCATCGATTGCATTCAACAGTCGGTGTTGATGTGTTCGTGAAGTCACCCTCATCGGTCATTTGCTCCGCGATCACGAGATGCAGGCGCTGGCGACGTCAGGCATCAGTGCGAGCTCTGATGTCGGGAAGAACAATAACTTGCAGGTGTTGGCAGGTGTCTGAGCTGGGGTGCAGTCAGGGCAATGGGTCATATACTCCACAAACAGGTGCCTGCGGCCTCGGTGCTTGTCGCGGCATCACTGGCAGCAACGCTCACCCAGGAACTGGAATTAGCACCTTTTGGCAGGATTCCAGCAGAGGAAGCCAGGTGCTGGTAAAATCTTTGTGTCCCTGAAACGTCCGAACAGGAGGCAAACTCTACTTCAAGCCCTTGGAGAATCTTCTTAAATAGGATACCACAGCAAGGCAAAAGTCCATCCTTTCCACTGCCAACAGACAGAAGCAGCAACTGCAGGCCAACCCAACAAAGCAACACTTGTTCCCATCGCTCTGTGTGCTGCACAGAGACCAAGCATTTGATCAGCATGTAATATGCACACATTTATGACCCAATGTCATGCAATGTGAGAAACTCTCACTGCCTTCATCTTCAAGTATGAAGCCATCAACTGTGCCCCTTTATGAATTGCCATCTCCAACCCACATTCACCCAGACACCTATGGGCGACTCAGTGCACAGTATGCACTAGACAAGAATTCTACGTTGCATGAAAAAACCTACAGAAAAATAACATCTGGCAAAACTACATTACAAAAATTACACTTGGAGTGTAGTGTTAGTGATGCAGTCCCTGTTTACATTTCACGTGTTTTTTTCATGCTAAAAAATGTGAAATGTAAACAGGGACTGCATCCCTAAAATGGATTACTGTTGGTCCGGTGTCAAGGCTTAAATCTGGATACCCAGTTGCACAGTCTACAGCTCTGGCCATTACACCACATCCTGGGAAGAGGGAGGAAGGCAGGCAAAAGCCACATAAAAGATCAGTTTTTTGGATCAAGGCTATAACAGAACCTCAAGCTGAGCCAGAGCCAGGATTCAGGTTCAAGCCTGACTCAAAATGTCAGTGTCCTGACCCACCTCTAATTTGTTTGATTGGAGAATCAGGTCTTCAGCTTCTGGCAGAATTCAAGAACAGAAGAAAGAAAGAAGGAATCTCTGATGTGGAGTGGGAGGTCATTCCACACTTTAGGAGTGATGTAATAGAAAGCCCATCATCCTAGTTCTGCGAATGCGTGGAATGTATGCAAATTGGAGTCATGCGGAACAGTGGTGTCTAGTCTGGTTGGTGAAAGGAGATGCAACTATTCAGATACGTAGTGTCTAAGTTGTCTTGTGCCTTCATTGAGAGTGTGAGGTGTTTGAAATGAGTGTGTTTGTGTATCAGGAGTCAGTGGAGCTCTTTGAGGTGTGGTGTGGTATGATGTGAGCACTATGTGGGATGTTGTGGAGAGTAAGACTGCTGAGTTCTGAATGGTTTCTAGTCTTCCAGTGGGTTGCTTTGTGAGCTCAGAGTAGAGGCTGTTCCAGTAGCCTAACTTGCTAGTGACCGGTGTTCTAGTGTTGATTAGGAGCCATGTTGAAGATCCTCCTCAGCATTTCCAGAGTGTGGTGATGGTGCTGACTTGTGCATTTATGTCCAGTTTGCTGTTGATGATTTTGAGGTTTCTGGTATAGGTGCTGGGTGTTGTTGTGGGTCCCAGCTTGTTACCAGTTGGAGTCCTATGGCGAAGTGTTCTTGACGAAAATCACTAGTTCTATCTTATCAGTGTTAAGCTTGAGACAGTTGACTCATCCATTTATCAACTTTGGTCATGCAGGCGGTGAACTTAACTCTTCTGTTGGGTCTCTTGTCTGAAAGGAAGAGTATGAGTTGTGTGTACTCGGCCAGTGGAGGTTGGTGACATTTAAAAGTAGCATTTTGTAAACATTGGTTATGATTTTTATGTAGGGAGCGAAGTGAGCAAGCTTAATGGACAAACATGAAGTTTAGGAGATCCTCCTCCAAAGAATAAAAAAAAAAACAATTAGCAAATGGCGCAAACCAATTTAGTGAGAAAGCAAGGTTTATAAAGCAGTGGAAAAGTATAGTCTTAAAATATTAAAGAAATTGAAAATGTCCCCATATCTTACTGCATTAACATGATCAACAGTGCCTGTAATATGAAAATTGTACAGTGCTACAACTTTAGGCCAAGCGACTTGCACCACATGCAGTATCGACTTGGAAGAAAATGCTCTAACCAGGTTTCTGGAAGCACCCACACCTGCTGGCTGCAATGAGTCATATGGAAATATGTGCAGACAGGTTTGAAAGTGGGATGAAAAAAGTGGGAGCACTCTCAAAAGGGAAATGTAAAATACATTTCTCTTTCCCATGGTGTGTCACTGACATACAGCTAAAACCTGCCAGTACTATTTTCTTTGTCAATGGTTGTTAGTTGTTTAAGATAAATGAGTACCAGCATTAATTTGTAATAAATAATTAACATCGGTAATGTTTACATTCTGAAATTGTGAATTAAATATTATCGAGGCTGTGGAAGGGGCATATGACACTTCTTATAAACGCGAGGGAACAATAGTCATGTTCAAAGCATCCCTGTGCTCAGATTCTAAATGGATCTCTTGGCTGCATTTTTTACTGTTGACCATCAAGTGCTTCTTAAAACAATGTCAGAAAGAGCTGGTTTTGTTGAACTGTACTGTTCTGCTTCTTCCGAATGATACTCATTTAATTAATCTCCTTCATTTGCTCTCAGATACTGCCAACCTCACATGGAGAGTAACCTGCGCCTTCACATTATCTTCAGCACTTTTCTTTATCCGCATGGCACTTTTTTACCAACTTTATAGACTTAGACCTGGTTGGCTATCCAATTTATGCTAATTACACCCTGTTCCATTTTATGCTAAAAGAGGTTTTAAATTTCAGAATGCGTTTCTGTGTTTAAGAGGCAAAGGCTACACTAACCTAGATCGAATTTTAAGACTGGCTTGGCAGTGCACCCATTGCCTGACCTGATGCGATCAACAAAATAGAGCTTTCACAGTCCTACTGAGAGAGAGAGAGAGATTTAGGATACACTCACATGTAGCTTTCCCTTAATACAGGACTTGACAGGGATGAATTTGTGTGCTTCTGCTACAAACACTGTTTGAATTGCACTTTTTAGCTTGAGGCAAAGTATATGCTCATTACAGTAGTACTGGGTTGTTTTTGGTGTCAAGCCAGTGATAATGATCATGGCTATGCGCCTGATCTATTTGGTATTGAATGTTATGACAAAGCCACTAGACCTGACATATTTTTTAGAACACCAATAGGCATTTAAGTGTGGATCTTGATTACTCTATATTAAAACCTTCAGCTAGGCATTTTGTTAGATAGAATCACACAGATTACCATAGTGGGCAATATTTTTTTATGTTGGCCACACAAGGTGACAAACCATTGATATAGAAGGTATTCTCTGTCAGAATCCTTGTTGGGCTGTAGCTATTTTGATAAGCCAACTGTAATTTTGACCGTTTCCTAACTTTATGGCTGTTTCCGATAGTTGCCTTGTGGAAAAGCTGATGCTCAAAACTTTAGGACTGGGTTCGATATGGAAATATTATGTCCAATGCCATAGGTCTAGTCTACTCACACATTTATATCCATATAAATACATAGAGGACCTTTGGGTCTGCTCTCTTCTGTCATTGCATTGGTCTTTCTGAGTGTCATTTACCCTCTGCTTCCATTCATGAAAGTGAAGTGCATGGGGTAAAGGTTCAGTCGCCATCATTCATTGGCTCGCTTGTGAATGACAGCATTTTCAGATCATGTGTGCTCAGCCACCTGAAGATGAGTGTGCATTAGTGTCAGGCTTAGTTGATCAGTCCTTTAGATTGGAATGTATTGTTCCCCTTTTATTTATTTGCTTTTCTTATTTTTATCCTAATGCCTAAGAGGGTTCTTCAGTCCTCCAGGCGATCCTAAAGGGTCACTTGCTTGCTGCTCATTTCGTCTGCAGTACACTGCATCTCACATGCTGCTTCCTCTACACCAGGAGACGATTATGGATATTGTATATCACAGGTTTACCATTCCAAGATGGGAAATACATTGGTTCTAAATGTGGTGGCTATGCGTGGACTTTGAAACAACCACATGTACTTGATATAAACCTAGCACACTCAGGCATGATCTGAAATGCCTCCGTGAGTATACAACTGGTAGCATAGAATTTAAAAACAGAGCTAAGCCAATGAAACTTCATCCCATGGACACAGGACACAAATGTGTACTCTTTCCTTAAAGGGGGCAGGTGAAGCAATCCCCAAGTGTCCAACAGATTGAAGCCCACAACTTTGAGTAGTGCCCTCTCATTATCAATATACAAATGTGTCAAGTATGATATGTAGATGCAGCCACCACTAATCTTTTTTTCTGTTTTCTGGAGTAGTGCACTATTCACCAAAAAGTGCTTTAAAACCTCGTCAAGGGTACTAAGCTCTATATAAATACAATTACAAACTTCCAATCACCTCTTACTACTAGACAATTCCTGAGGAATTCTAAAATGTAGATAACCTGAAGGCAAAGATGGCTTTAGTACCATTAGTTGTGGAGACTTACACCACAGTATTCCTTGAGTCCATGGTAATGATTTTAATAAAGATGTGTCTCGCCTCAGAGAACATTCAAGAATTAAGAGGGTTAATGGCTAAGGTATTCATGAAAAGAGTGGCTTAATTGTTCTTAGGGAGAAGAGTGTATGACAGTGGAGGAGGGAGAATGGCTTTTGCTTACTACTTGTCCAACTCAGGCCCTCATCAAAGCAGGTGGTCCGAGCCAAAATGCCCAGAATGTCTTTTTCCTTTGACATTATCAGGAGTCTCACAAATATAGATGTTGTCCCATCTGTTACAATCTTCACATTCAACATTGCACCAAACATCTCCAGCCAGAGATGGAATTCAGTTGGTCCCCAAAAACATTCAACCTCTTCTCCTTCGTCATATCAAGCCTAGCATGACATGGTGTGATATTAGAGCATTTTGTTGGGACTTCCTGTGACATTTTAGTGTGTCCTACACTGACAGATACTTTAATTGTCACGTGTTCCTTCATGGTAGAGTCATGGTTTGCCTCCAGCATTTTGAAGCTTGGATTGAGACGTGATATGACCATCAGAAATCACCACCAAAAGCACCTTACAGAGCAGGCATCAGGAGTTGTAGTAGCACAATACACCAGACAGTGCAAGTGGGATGACAGTGCAGCACAACGGACCCTGGAAAGCAATAGGGAGTGGACAGGGCCATGCACATTGACAACAGAGAACAGAGAGGAAAGATGCAATGGCAGAAAGCTGACCATACTAGACAGACAGGAGGGACAGTTGCAGCCTAACGGACCATGAAGGGCAGGAGGGAGGGGACAGGGGCATGACAAAGGACCAGATAAGGCAGGAAGGAGGGGATAGAGGTCTGAACATGGAAAATGGAGTCTGGGGGCAAGGGGTCAAGGCAGGAGCAGCAATCTGACAAAGGAGAGCAGAAGGGATGTGCACCAGAAGCACAACACACCATGGAGGGCAACAGTGAGACTATAATGCTATACACACAGACATTGGAGGAAAGGTGGGAGCAGTCAGGGACAGCAAACTGACGACACATGGCAGGTGGGAGGGGATGTGGCAGCACAGAAGACTATGCATGGCAGGCAGGAGGGTTAGTGGCAGCACAACGGCAATGGTGGGCAAGAGGAAGGGGACAGGAGCATGCACAAAGGACCTTGGAGGACAGAAGGGCTAGACACACACAAAAGAGGGCAGGGGAAGGGCTTCACAACAGACCACGCAGGGCAGGAAGGAGGAACAGTTGCAGCAAAACAGAGCATGGAGGCAGAAGGGAGTAGCAACATCTTGGATCTTGGAGGACAGGAGAGAGGGGATGGGGCATGGAAGTTGACAGACAGGGTGGAGGTAGCAGGGACAGGCGGCAGCAATCTGACGATGCCAGGAAGGTGGAAGGGGCAGTGGCAGCTCAACAGAATACATAGAGTAGATAGGAGTGTGGCAGATCCATGGAATATGGTGAGCAGACAGAGGGGATCAGGTGCTTGCACACAGACATCAGAAGGCAAGTGGAAAGGGAGTAGGGGCAGCAAGCTGAGCAGGAGGGCAATGGTGAGGCATAGAACTTGGCAACAGAGGGCAGTTGGAGTGGGCAGGGACATCAAGCTTGATGGGGAGCAGTGGCAGCACATCAGACCATGCAGGGCAGAAGTGAGGGGGCTCAAGCATGGACTCAGATAAAAGAGGGTAGGGAGGAGGGTGATGGCGCAGGTATTGGTGTAATGAGGGAGCAGGGTCATGGACTTGGACAATGGATAGCAAGAAGGGGGTGGGGAGGAGCAGCAAGCTTGGGTGGGGGCAGCACAATGCCAGGCCAGACCCTGTGTTTAACCCCACAATGTGCATTGTGATGAGCATCTTACTTAATGGTACAAAAACCATAGAAATTCACTGAAAAAAGCAAAAGTTACAGGGTCATTAAACTTAGGAAACAGAATTCAAAAAAACCTTTGAAATTCACTGAAAAAGCCAAAGGTTACAGGAACTCGTACAAAACCACAATGCACTGCTTATGACCTCACATATTAGATCATTTATGACATGGTCAGTGACATTATTCATGACACCACTGATGACATCTTAAATTACATCACTGATGACATCATCCAGTGTTTTCTAAAAGTTTGAGTTTTAAACATAAAAACATAAATACAAAGGCACCACAAAAGTACCACATATGCCCAGATATGCAAATTTGTTTTCCTATAATATCTCAATAACTTCTGAACGATTTACACCAAATAATAACAGGCATGATCTCCAGAACAGAATCTACTTTTCTCCCGATTTTTTTATAATTCGGTACGGCGGTTCGGGCTGCAGGAGTGTGTAGACTCTAGGTAATTAACATGGTAAATGCACTTTGTTTGACCTCTGCATTTTTCTATGCCCCCAAAACATTCCATGCACAGCTAGAATCACTGGCACACTTTTTTGGGAACATTTTGTGAAGATACGTCAACCGGCGCAAAAGATATATAACACTAAAAATTCCGTTGCCATTCAATAACCCATTCCCACCCTAACTCCTAAAAATTCCCTTGCCAATCAAAAAACAATACTCACTCTAAATCCTAAACAGTCCCTTGCCACCCAAACACCCATACACACACTAAAACCTAAAAAAAATCCTTTGCCGCCCTAACCCCAAACAAATTCCTTACCACCTAAAACTCATACCCAAAAACACATACCTACCAGAACCTTAAAAAATCCCTTGCCACCCAAAAGCCCCTACCCACCCTAACCCCATAAAAACTCAAACGCCACCCAAAAACCCATACCCAACCCCAACCCAAAAAAATACCTTACCACCCAAAAACACGCACCCACCCTACTTCCTAAAAATTCTCATATCACCCAAAAACCCATACCCACATGAAACCATAAAACTTCCCTTGCCCCCCAAAAATTCACACCCACCATAAACCATCCAAAAAACCCACACCCATGCTAAAACCTAAAAAAGCCCTTGCCCCCAAAAACCTGTACCCACCATAAACCCTAAAAATTCACTTGCCACCTTAAAACCCATATCCACCCTAAACCCTAAAATTGCCCTTGCCACCCACAAACTCATACCTACCCTAAACCCTAAAACATCCCCTCCCACCCAAATACTCACCCCACCCTAAACTCTAAATATTCCCTTGCCACCCAAAAACCCATACCCACCATAAACATTAAGAAATCCATTACCACATAAAAACCCAGCTCCACTCTAAACCCTAAAAAATCCAATGCCACCCAAAAACACATACATACCATAAACCCTAAAAATCCCTTGCCACCCAAAAACCAATACAAATGCTAAACCGTGGCGAAGGTGAACGTAAGAAGGTGATCGAGTAGGAGAGGGGCTGCGGGACCCTAAACTGCCGAAGCTGCAACAAGACAGTGTCTGCATCATCACTGGAATCTGGTCGGGAGTTAGACGTTCCTGATACTGACTCGCTGCTGAGAAGATTGAGCCGAGACTCGGAAGCCATCTGGGGGTGCGCGAGGCAAGGAGGGGAGAGAGGCACTGGAGCTGACGGTCGCCGGGAACTGGCCAAGTGCCCGGGCATGGCGGAGGCTCAGTCGTCAGATTGACCGGGGTGAACTCGCTGAGCGCCGGCAGCAGCCGAGAGCCGTGACACCTCACACAGAGTAAAGAGCACTGAAGGTGAATGCCCGGACCGAAACAACTTCTCGCTGCAGTCCTCACAGGGAGATCCGGTGAAGGGAAATAATCCCGAACAGCCGATTGAGGACCCAGGCTGACCACAAGCACAGTAACGCCGCCAACAACACGCTGCCGAGAGCGCCGAGGATTGAAGGCGGCGCCAGAATCCTGTGGCGTGCCAGTGCTTCGTGTAGACCCTGCAACGTCCCTCTGAGTTCAGCAAAGGAGTACGGACATGAGTCTGAATTCGGGGATGCTCTGTGGGAGGACTTAGAACATAATTGTGGAATACTGCCGCTCGAGGACCGTTTCCCTGCTGTTGGACACTGGGGCTTGCCAATTACAACGGACGCCGCAACCTGGAGCCATAGCGCTGCTTGAACTCACCAGCTGCAGGGGAGAGCCTGCTACTAGAGATCCACGCATTCGGGACTGCGAGGACCAGGGAGCTGTGCGCGCTCCACACCGGCTGCACCTGGCCCTCTTCCCGACTCCTCCCCCGCAAAGTACATAACGACTCGCGGCCCCCCGCTTCGCGGGTGCCGCTCGAGGACCGTTTCCCTGCTGTTGGACACTGGGGCTTGCCAACTACAATGGACGCCGCAACCTGGAGCCATAGCGCTGCTTGAACTCACCAGCTGCAGGGGAGAGCCTGCTACTAGAGATCCACGCATTCGGGACTGCGAGGACCAGGGAGCTGTGCGCGCTCCACACCGGCTGCACCTGGCCCTCTTCCCGACTCCTCCCCTATCTCCGCCCCCCTCTTCTATAATATCATAATACAGTTCTCGCGCGCTAGCGGGACGCGTGCGGGACGAGAGCCGGGGCGAAGACCGGGCAAAGAGCGGGCCCTCAGAGTCACGAGGAGACCGGACTGGGGTAACTCCCTATTCGCAACATCTACTAACCGTGAGTCTACAGCTTCACACTGTTAGTATTAATATGGCTGCTATTCTAGCTACTAACTCACCTGCTAAACATGGCGTTCCAACCAAAGGTACATTGGTAGACTATTTTAAAAAGATGGCAGTACTCACGGACAAGGAGACTACCCTCGCTGAACGAAGGGCCGAGAGACGCCGCTCCATAGAGTGCATGAAAAATAGGACATTACTGGACAGTACATCTCCTCTGCCTTTGTCCTCTATTGTGCTAAGCCCTTCTACCTTGACGCAGGAGGCGCTAGCCATGGATAACGTCCCAGAGCTGTTAAGAACAATTGATTCCACACCCAGTAATTTTAACTCGTCACTAGTTTTAACTAATGTGTCTTCCGCCAATACTTCTATTATTTCTGGAAAGGAAATTGATATTGTTATTACTCCAACTGAACCGAGGGCTAAGACCACTATCAAAAAGGCAGGGAGGATACAGGTGTCCAAAGTTATAAGGCCCCCCCCGCCCAAGAGAAGAAAGAGGTTAGGCAACTTGCCAATTCGTAATATTAATCACACTGATTTTGGCAAGGGCCCCATACAAACTGAGAGCACTGTATTATTGACAAAGGCTCCACTACCACTCTTAATTACATGCGACTTGGCTGCAACACCCTCCTCTTCCCTGGTTCTTCCCCCTCCTGACTTGTCTCGCTCTCCATTGCTCCTACCTGAATCATGTACAGTGACATCACACCTTGAGAGCATCGAGAAGCTGATTAGATCGTTCACTCTACCTATCATAGAAAGATTAAAAAATATAGAGTCACGACTGGGGAATTTAGAATCTTTATTCACAAAACATCCAGGTACATCGAAAGATTCCACTCACTACCCGTCTCCCCCTACGGATTTAGATCCACCTCTCACGCACACTAGGATTAACGAGATAGGTAGCTCCAACTCCCAGCGCAGGGATAAGCCCACCCTTACCGCAATTAATTTAAGTCATGGCCAACACGTAGATGGTGAACTAAGGAAGGAAATTGTAAATCCTAACAGAGTAACATCCCCAAAGGAGAAGGGGGAGAATCACCTCTTAGCCAGAGTAAGCGATTCACGTAGCCATCAAGTTAATTTGCCCCCAGAGGCGGTACCATATGTGGTGGTGTTAACTGAAGTTCCACCTCTGGATAAGGACAGAAATGAGGGTTATTATAACCTAAAAAATAAAATCGTGCACTGGCTTAGGACAAATAGACCCCTTCCCCCTAACATCAATGGAGAGATACTGCATGTTCGGAGACTTCCTTGGTTGGGCCGTAGAATCAAAGATCTAGTAGGGGATGTAATCATTATTAATTTTAGAGACCCCAATGCAGTCAAATACATCTTAGACTACCCCTTGGGCTCCACACGGGGATCTATAAATCCCCGTGTATTATCATATTTTTACCCAAGATCAATAGTCTCTAATAATGCACATCCCAGGGCTCCAAGAAAAACAGTGGCCCCTTTTCATCCATTCGTAGCACCATCTGCTTCCCTTCTTCCACATTGTAACATGCATGTACCTAGTCATGTGGCATATGAAAACGCAGCAGAATGGACTATGGTTCCATTTAGGAATTACAGAATGGGACCTCGGAGGGTGAATTACACGCTACCATTTACTCCCCTCGAAGTTGTCAATAGATTTGGGGCCTTATCAGGAGTTGATGACTGTGATTGACTCAGTATCTCTTTTGGCTATGGACATAGCACACAGGGGGACCAGGATGAGGGTATGGATTTGATTTTCAAACGGTCGACCTGCTGTCTACACCACTCTATCTCTGACAGGCAACCTATGTCCTCACTGGCGGGTCGCTCAGGGCCTCTGGAACATGCTCTGGTGGCCATAGATGAAATAGCTACCGAATCTTACCGTTCCGCAAACATGGAGAACGGGGTGGAGGCGGTGGGTGGCTGCTTCCCACGAAAGCCCAAAGTTCTACAGGGGTCCTCATGCAACGCACAAAGCGCACGGGAGGTCTGTGCTCCCTTAAGGATAGAAGAAATTACCCCGCATGAGGCTTCTATGCCTGTAACTAGAACTATGAGGGCTTTAGAGATTATGTCATGGAACGTGGCTGGGCTTCCCAACAAGCTAGGTAATACTGATTGGGAAACCTTTATTAAAGAACATGATATATGCATGTTCCAAGAGACGTGGTCTAGAGAAAATCTTAGCCACCCCGGTTTTGCTATTTTTGATATTCCAGCTAGATGGGGCGGGAAGGGACGCCCGTCTGGTGGCCTATCAACATGGATTGCTTGTCATTTAGGTTGCACTGCCGAGGTGGTAGAAACTAACTCTCTGGATATCCTATGTGTCGTCTTGCGTTGGCCCAATGGGGCGGGTCTGAGATTGGTAAATATATACTCTAGACCGGTTGGAGTTGCAGCCACCTCAAGGACACTGGAGGATCTAGGGTTTTTTCTTGACTCCCTCACTGGCCCAGACATACTCTTGGTGGGAGGGGACTTCAATATTCAGTTTGAACCACTCCTGATGTATCTAGATGGGATCAGCAGTGAGGAGGATGATCTCTGGGGAATCGAAAGAATTACAGGTCCGCCAGTCAGGGTAGCCTCACCTCTCTTATTGCAAGTTCTAACATTAATATTGGCAAATTCACTTAGAGCATGCAATGGTAGGTTCAAGGGGGATAACCCGCCCCAGCCAACTTTTAACAGACCAAGGCAGGAGTCCCGGATCGATTACATACTGATCAGACTCCAAGACTGGAAATTGGTATTAGACTTTAAAATTGCCCAAAGGGCTGATAGTGATCACAACCCCCTAATCCTTTCATTAGCTGCGGATGGTCTCCTTAGGCCAGAATCTCGGGGAAATGGTTTACCTGCCCTTAGCCTTACTCTGTCTAGTAACAGACGAAGACTAAGGTGGGATAGACTATTAGAGAAACCGAACCGTATAAGGGCTATATATGAGCAAGTGGCTGTAACTTTGGAAAGAATGGAGAGCCTTCTCCCTCAATTGCCCTCGTCGGATGGCTGTTCTTCCCTTGAGGATATCCATCAGACTTTTTGTGCCAATCTAGCTGAGGTACTGAATCCTGTGGTCCGGGGCAGGAAACCGAGGAGCGAAAGAGCCTCCTGGTTCAATGCCAGCTGCAGGGTAGCAAAGAAAGATCTCCTCCAAGCACTTAAAAGTAAGGAAACATCTTTTGTGATCAGGGAAAAGAGGGTGGCCTATAAGTCCAGTCTGGAAGCCGCGAAAATAGACTGGGACTGGGAGAACTGGTCAGAAATAACATCTGCTCTCAAAGTTAGAGATTCCAAAAAATGTTGGCACATAGTCAGACATGGTTCTGCTGAGCCTGTAAAGGCAATAGAAGGTAATGTTACAGCTGAAGTCTGGGAAAAACACTTCTCGTCCCTCTATAGCAGTGTTGGGCTAGACCAAATGGGAACTCCGCCTGAGAGCTTAGTGAACCCCATTGATAGTTGCACGGTGTTGGAAGACTTTAAGCTGGAGGAAGTGGAAAGGGCAATCACTTGCCTTTCTTTAGGAAAAGCGCCAGGTTTAGATAAGATTCCAGGCGACCTCCTAAGGCACGAAGTCAGAATTTGGGCACTGTACTTTCTGATACTGTTTAACGCAATTATTCATGGGATGGCACTTCCCCCAACTTGGCTGGGGGCGGAGATTGTGCCCATTTTTAAAAGGGGCTCACCTTTGCTCCCCGCCAATTATAGACCGATCAGTCTGATAGACGTTCCACAGAAACTCTTTGCGAGGCTTCTGTTGGATCGACTTTTGGACTGGATCGAGGAGAGGGATGTCCTGAGCCCTCTTCAGGCTGGGTTTCGCCAAAAGATCTCTACCGTGGACCAGGTCTTTAGGCTGTCCCTTATACATTGGAAAACAATACAGCTGGAGGGTGGCAGCCTCTACACTGTATTTGTTGATCTAAGGGCTGCGTTCGACCTTGTTCCCCGTGGTAAGCTTTGGGAAGTCCTGGCGAAAGTTGGGATGCCAGCTGATCTCCTGAATATGATCATCCGCCTCCATACAAACACCTATGCCCGTGTGAGGTGCGGTGCGCAGGGCGTACTCTCAAACAAGTTCCCCGTTGAGAGAGGGGTAAGACAGGGGTGCGTACTTGCACCGACCCTGTTCTGCCTCTTTGTTAACGGGGTCATTGCCCATCTTAATGGGGTCCCCAATTCGGATGTCCCGAAATTGGCGGGAAGGAGGGTCCCAGCAATTATGTTTGCTGACGATACCCTCCTTCTCTCCAAGTCACCTATGGGAATCCAGCGTGTTCTGGATGGTTTTGGGGACTTCTGTAGAGAGCATGGATTGGAAATTAACACCACAAAGACCAAATTTATGGCCTTCAATCCGCCACCCAGGTTTCACCGTATTCCTCGCATTGGGGAAAATGTACTAGACCGAGTGAGCACGTTTGAATACCTTGGTGTCACACTCAATGAGGAATTGGGGTGGGGTCAACATCAGGAGAAAACAAGGCTGAAGCTGGCGCAACATATCGGTGGAATACTAGCAATGGTGGGGAAGAATAGGTCAACCCTTAAACCCATAGGCCCTCCTCTTCATATTTATAGAGTCCAAGCAAGAGGAGCAGTTACCTATGGGAGTGAACTATGGGGTCATAAAATCCTGGACAGCCTGACAAAGGAGGAGAACAGATTCCTTAGGTGTCTAGCAGCTCTTCCTCCGAGTACACCGCTAGTGCCCTTACGACTTGATTTAGGCATTAGACCATTGGAGGAAGAGTTGGCACTTCGTCCTGTGATCTACTGGCGCAGATTATGGACAGTGCCTGAATTGATTCACTATAGACAGGGTCTCCAGGAAGTTCTCAGCTTCCCAAATTCGGGGAATATTCCTTGGCTTAAATTCATAAGGAATAGTTTGATGAGCCTAGGACTAGATGCACTATGGAATGATCCTGGAAATATGTGTCCCAAATTTTCTAAAAAGGCTCTAACCAAGGTGTATCGTGATTCTAAGGCTCCTTTACTCCGACCCTCCAAATCCCTAGGGTCCCTAACAAACCAATTCCTTCTTATGAAGAGCACATACATCTTCGAACCGGCCTTGGATAATGTTTACCCCGTAATAATTAGGAAGCTCTACCTGCAATGGAGGCACGGGTCCTTGCCAATCCGTGCTTTCACTAGCTCCTGGTCCCTGTCGACATCCAGTATTTGCCCGGCATGCAGCGCAAGTGAGGAAACTGAGCTGCATTTTATATTTTTTTGCACAGGCTATACTGAGCTCCATAGAAAGTGGATCATTCCGATCTGTAGGAATATGGGCTTCGTAAGGTGTCATCAAGCCTTTAGAATTCTCAAGAGTGAAACGGCCGCGCACATTGTGTTCGCAGTGGCAAAATTCTTGGGGGCTTTCTGGCACAAACGGAAAAAATACCTAAAAATGTCGACCTGATTTATGTATGTAATTAGTATGTATTGGCTGTTTGGATGCATTATTTTTAAAGATTTTATCTATTGTTGTCAATGTTTTATACTGATTTTATGTGCTTTTATGGATTTATTCCGAAATAAAGTTTTCTTGAATTGAATTGCTAAACCCTAAAAAATCCCTCACCACCCAAATACCCATACCCATCCTAAATTCAAACAATTCCATTGCCACCCAAAAACCCATTCCCACCCCACCCAAAATACCTTACCCACCCTAAACCCCAAAAAATCCTTTGCCACCCATAAACACATACAAATGCTAAACGCTAAAAAATGAGTTACCGCCCAAATACCAATACCCACCCTAAAGCCTAAAGGTGCCCTTGCCACCCATAGCCCATACCTACCCTAAACCTAAAAAATCCCCTTTCACCCAAAAACCCATATGCACCCTAAAACCTAAAAAGCCCATATCACCTAAAACCCCATACCCAACCGAAAACCTAAAAAATTCCTTGCCACCCAAAAACTCTTATACACACCGTAAACCCTACAAAATCCCTTGACACCAAAAATCCTACACCCACCCTAAACGCAAAAAATTCCCTTGCCACCCATAAACCCCTAAACTCTAAAAAAAAATCCCTTACCACTCAAAAACATACACCTAGCCTTACCCCTAAAAATCCACTTACCACCCAAAAACCTATACCAACCCATGACCCTAAAAAATCCCTTGCCACACAAAAACCCATACTCCTATAAACCCTAAAAAATCCCCTGCCACCAAAAACACATACAAAATTTAAACCCTAAAAGATTCATTACCACCCAAAAACCCAAACCTACCATAAACACTTAAGGTTCCCTTGCCACCCAAAACCCAGGCCCACCCTAAACCCTAAAAAAATCCCTTCCCACCCAAATACCCATACCCACCGTAAATCTAAAAAATTCAGTTGACAAAAATCCATACCCACCCAAATCCCTAAGAAGTCCCCTGCCACCCAAAAACCCACGCCCACCCTAAACCCTAAAATATCGCTTACCACTCAAAACTCCATACCCATCAAAACCGTAAAAATTCTCTTGAAACCCAAAAACTCATACAAGTGCTAAACCCTAAAAAATTTCTTTCCACTCAGAAACTCATACAAATGCTAAACCATAATAAAATTATTATTGCCCAAAAACCCATACCCAACCTAAACCCTAGAAATTCCTTATCAGCCAAAAACCCAAACCCGCCCTAAACCATAAAATTTCCCTTGCCACCCAAAACTCATACCCACTCTAAACCCTAAAAAATCCTTATCACCCAAAAACCCATACCGACCCTAAACCATAAAATTTCCCTTGTCCCACAAATACCCACACCCACCCAAAACCTTAAAAATTCCCTTGCCTCCCATAAAACCCATACCCACCCTAAACCCTAAAAAATCCCTAACCACTCAAAAACATACACCCACCCTAAACCCTTAAAATTCATTTGCCACCCAAAAATCATACCCACTCAAAACCCTAAAAAAAGCTCTCACCACCAAAACACCTATACTCACCGTAAACCCTAAAAACCCCTTTCCACCCGAATACCCATAACCACCGTAAAATTAAAAAATGCAGTCGCCACCTAAAAACCCATACCCACCCTAAACCCTAAAAAAATACTTTACCACCCAAAAATCCATACCCACCCGGAACCCTAAAAATTTTCCTGACACCCAAAAACCCAAACCCACCCTAAACCCTCAAAATTCCCTTGCCACCCAAAAACCCATACCCACTTTAAACACTAAAAAATCCCATATAACCTACAAACCCATACCCACCCTAAAACATAAAATCCCCTACCACACAAAACCCATACCCACCCTAAATCCTATAAATTCCCATGCTGCCCAAAAAACCCATACCCACCTTTAGCCCTAAAAAAGCCCTTAGCACCTAAAAAACTATACTCACCCTCAACCCTAAAAAATACCTTACCACCAAAAACCCATACCCCCCCTACCCCTACAAGTTCCATTGCCACCCAAAAACCCATAACTACCCTAAACCCTAAGACAAACCTCACAACCCAAAAACCCATAACCACCCTAAACCCTAAAAATTCCTTATCATTGAAAAACGCATACTCATCCTAAACCATAAAATTTCCCTTGCCCCCCAAAAACCCACACCCACTTTAAACCTGAAAAATTCCCTTGCCACCCAAAAATCCATACCCACCATAAACCCTAAAAAGCCCTTATCACCTAAAATCCTATGCTCAACCTAAACCCTAAAAAATACCCTACCACCCAAAAACCCATACCCACCATAAACCCTAGAAAGTCCCTTGCCACCAAAAAACCCATATGCAACCTAAAATCTAAAAAAAAGCCCATATCACCTGAAAACCCATACCCAACCTAAAACCTACAAATTCCTGTGCTGCCCGAAAAGCCATACCCACCCTATACCCTAAAAAAGCCCTTATCAGCTAAAAACCTATACTCACCCTAAACGCTAAAATATTCCTTACCACCAAAAACCTATACCCACCCTAAACCCCAGAAATTCCATTGACACCCAAAAACACATACCCACCCTAAACCTCACAACCAAAAACCCATAACACTGTTTTTTTCACATTTCATGGTGTTCTTCTCTATCGTCAAGGACATATAATTGTACATTAGTAGGGAGTATCTCTGCCTTTAAAAATAAATAGGTGGATGGCTACTTCTCATAGCACCAACTCCCATCATTACCATTTGGCATAATATTGAGACCCGGTTGAAATTTAAATGAAGCTGCTTGAGTCATGTAATTTCTAGAGTTTCATGCTACACTTGTTATAAAAATTCCAGTGCCACCTCACATAACTATGTGGCATTTGTGGCAAAAGTTTATCGCAAATTCATGGGACTAATACAAAATGTCCAGAACATAAGAGCCTTTTCCTTATGCCACTTATGTTTTTTCGTGCTATGTTTTTACTGCAAAATTGCAAAGCCTTTGTGTAATTTTATATGATTTCGCATAATTTTCCTGAACTTTTGCATAATTAAACAAAAACAGACTAAGCTAATAGTGTACACGCTATCATTTTACACGCTTTTTTTATTTATTTACATTTTTATAATACCAAACATACAAAAAATGCTGGAGGTCTGTTGCTCCACATCACCCCATGATGTATCGTTGTGCAATTAACATGGTATAACTTTACAAGCTTATTATCCAGTTTGCCTTGAAACTTTCCCTGTAAATCCAGCCAAAGCACGTTACACACTGTGAATGCATTATTCCCCTAATATGTACAAAAACATTTCCTGCTTACAGTGCTAGCGGCAAACGCCCTGTCATAGTGTGCTGAAGGGTTGTGCATCAGGTGTGTTTGGGTGATCCGGTTCTGCCTGTTGTCATGTGCGGGCCCACTCCAGAAAGGGGCCCCATATGTCACGCGGCCGGGATACTGAGGGCGTCGGCTTCCAGAAGGTTGATAACTGTTCCTGACTAAATGTTACATCATAAATCCAATCGTTCACAGTCGGGGACCCTCTCCTCCCCCAATGTATAGCAACTCTACGCTTGGCCAGTAATAACAAAAGAGCGTGTAATTTCCGGAGTCCCTGTGGTGTCTCCTTTACATATCCCAATAAGCCCAACTGGGGGTCTGCGTCATTTGCCGTGCCCAGTAGGTCATGTATAATTTTAAAAACGGAGGTCCAAAAGTCAGCTAGTTTGGGGCAGAGCCATGCCATGTGCGAAAATGTTGCTGGAGTGAATCCACATCTCCAGCAGCTGGCATCGTCCCTAAGTCCCATGCGGTGAAGTTGAGCAGGAGTTCTATAGAATCTATGTATAAATTGGAAATGAATAAGGTGTAGCTTATAGTTCGGGGACAGTGGCGTGAGCTGACTGCAACAACATGACCATTGCTCCTCAGATAGCTCAGTGCGAAGGTCCACATTCCATGCTTGCAGGGCTTTGGTCGTTAACAAAGGGGCCGTGTTTTGCATGTTATTGTAGAGTCTGGTAATGAATCTACGAGGTGTCAACCTTAAGAACATTTTCAAGCGCTAGCAGTGTGGGGGTGGACTTGGGAATTTGTTGTGTAATGCTCTGCACATGGCTTTAAGTTTGTGATAGAAGAATTGTTCTGAAAATCGGACTGGACGTCCCTCCTCTGGCTCCAGAGGAGCTCTAAATGTCTCCCCCGGATATAGGTCCATGAAAGTGCGCAGTCCCAATCGGAGAGCTAGTGCCCTACTTGTACCATCTCCCATGGTTGGTAACATCGTGTTGTGTGCTAGGGGGATAGATGGGGCATACAGGAGTTTAAGGTGCGCTCTGACCCAAAATTCGTCCCAAGCCCACCTCAATGTCTCCACCTTACCTATTTCCCCACGAAGGCTTCTACCTGACTGATATAATGCCACCGAAAGTTGGATCGGCGCTGCCAAGTCCAGCTCCACAGCAGTATGCATCTGGAAGGGGGTCGGGTGCACCCAGAAGTGTAGGAATTGCGCCGAGCACAGAAGGCATACAATTGGATATCCGGGGCGCCCATCCCTTCCTGAGACAGGGGCAGTGTCAGTAGTTCCCTTGAGATACGCGCCTGTCTGCCAGCCCATATCAAAGAGATCAGTAAGGAGTGAACTGAATTAAAAAAATGTTGTGTGAGCTGAATCGGTATATTGACAAACAGGTAGAGCAGTTTTGGTAGGATCACCATTTTGGCAATTGCTATTCTCCCTGCTAGGGAGAGCGGAAGATTGGCCCAGGCATCATTTTACACACTTGACAGGATGTCTGCCTTGCAGACATTGCCAAAAGGATTACTAGGCCTTCTCTGGTTCTCCCTATAGTGTATTTGCACACATCACCCATCTGTCCATCTGACTAGGCGAGTGCTGCCTATTTATTTTAGTTCTAACTATATTGTAATTTGCATGCCGATCTCTCAAGGATCCTACTCCATTCATACGCACTATGCCCCAAGACAAGAAAAGAGCACCTCTCTGGTCACTCATCCATCAAATCAAAACACTTCTCACATAGAATGATAATAAATACATACTCTGCCAGCCCCACCTTCCCTCATGGGTTAGCATGCTACCTGTCCAAAAATGTGCTTCAGCACCCCACATGAATCACTGTAAAATACAATACAGTAGCAGTACCCTAATTCCTTATGTCAAGATCAGGCTTTTGTTGGCTCTTCACCCTGCCCAGTACCACTGTACCTGCTGCACTAATCATAGCTGCTTCCTTATGCTCCATGCTTGGACTTGGACTAGACTGCAGGGAGATTTTCACCACCTTCATCTCTGGTGCCACTGTGGCGTAGAGTAGATTGGAGTAGAGTGTTATACAGTGGACTGTTGTACAGTGGAGTGTCCTAGAGTGGGGCGTTGTAGAGTGGTGTGGCTTGCAGTGGAGTAGAGTGTTACAGAGTGGAGTGGCATAGAGTGGAGAGGCATACAGTGGTGTGGCAAAGAGTGGAATGGGGTAGAGTGGAATGGCATAGAGTGGGATAGGACGGGTTCCCCAGCGGTCTACAGCGCCAGGACGCCTCAGGGCAGCAGTGCGCTTTACAAGACACTTACATTCACTTACATAGCGTACAGTGGAGTTGTAAACAGTGGAGTGGCGTAGAGTGGCGTGTAACGTAGAGGTTTAGAGTGGAGTGGTGTAGAGTGTCATGCTGTAGAGAAGAGTGGAGTGGCATGTCGTACGTTAGAGTGGAGTGTTGCACCATAGAGTTGCGTGTCGTACAGTGTAGTGGCGTAGAGTAGACCGGAGAAGAGTCATACAGTGGACTGTTGCAGAGTGCTGTAGAATGAAGTGTCGTACAGTGTGGTCTGGAGTGGCGTAGAGTGGAATAGTGTAAAGTGAGGTGGCATAAAGTGGAGTAGATTGAGTGGAGGGGTGTGTTGTAGAGAGAAGTGGAGTAGAGTGCATTGGTGTGTCAGAGTAGAGTGGAGCTGCGTAGAGTAGAGTGGTATGTCATATAGTAGAGTGGCGTGTTATAGAGTAGCATGGCATACAGTGTAGGGGCATAAAGTGAAGTGGCATAGAGTGGAGTGGTGTAGAGTAGTGTTGTGTAGAGTGCAGGATAGTGTCAAACAGTGGACTGGCAGAGTGGAGTGACAAGGTGTAGTGCTGTAGAGTGAAGCGTTGAATAGTGTTGTAGTGTGGAGTAGAACGGAGTGCCATACGTTGGAGGAGCGTGCTGTAGAGTGGAGGGCCTACAGTGGAGTAGAGTGTCATACATTGTAGTAGAGTAAAGTGGCATAGAGTGTTGTCGAGTGGAATGGCATATAGTGGTGTACAGTGGAGTAGTGAAGTACAATGAAGTAGAGTGCAGTAGTGTTTCATTGAGTACAGTGAAATAAAGTGGTGTGGCGTGGCCTAGCTGGAGTTGTATAGAGTGTTGTAGAGTGGAGTATAGTTTTGTATAGTGGCATAGAGTGGAGTAGAGTGGCATAGAGTGGAATAGTGTGTAGCAGTGGAGTAGAGTGTTGTATAGAGGGCAAGTGTAAAATGTCAAAGTGTAGAGAAGACTGTTGTAGAGTGATGTGTTGCAGAGTATAATAGGGTGGTGTAGCGTTTGTGAACCTAAAACCTGCATTTGAGCTAGTCCCACGAACAAAACTCTGGTCAGTTTTGGAGAGGAGGGGGGTCCCTAGTAACATATCAACATTAATCTACTTGCTCATTGACAGTTATGCCCAGGTGTGGAGGGCTAGTCAGGGTTAAATGGCAGAATGCATCACCATGAATAAAGGATTGCAGCAGGGATACATGCTTAGTCGATTATTTTCCTTTTATTTATTTGATCTAGTTGCATAGTTCTTACTAATGCATCTCCAATACATGCATTTAGCAAAGTCTCTCTGTTATTGTTTGTGAAAGATATACTGCTTGCCTCAAAAACCATCAGAGGGTTAGTACTTTTAATTGAATACTTTTTGCTGATCTGCATAGAGAGTAGACTGGGGGCAAACTCCTCCAAAACAGATTATATAACCATCAATCTTCAAAAATCATACCGGGAGAATATCCATGAGTGGAGTAAATCTTAAAAGGGTAAAAATGGACTTTGAGTATTTGGGACGAAGCATTAATCTGAACCTGCCTCTGTCTTAACTTCCTTGGCCCAACATTACACAACTCTTCCACCTAATTTCCAATGATTCAGCATGAATATGTATTTCTCAAAATGTCTCTGATCACATACATTCTCTTTGGCAACCATGGAAATACTATAGTCACACACTATCTCTGTGGGGACCTCGACATCTCTAAAATTACACGCTATATCTGTGGGGACCTGGGCATGTGTATAATCACACACTATAACTGGGGTCCTGGGCATGTGTATAATCACTCACTATCTCTGTGGGGACCTGGACAGCTCTATAATCAAACACTATCTCTGTGGGGACCTGGGCATATCTATAATCACACACTATCTCTGTGGGGACCTCGACATCACTAAAATCACACACTATATCTGTGGGGACCTGGGCATGTGTATAATCACACACTATCTCTGTTGGGACCTGGACATCTCTATAATCACACACTATCTCTGTGGGGCCCTGGGCATGTCTATGACACCACACATTCTTTTTGGCGACCGTGGTAATACTATAGTCACACACCATCTCTGTATGGACTTGAGCATTCCTATAATTAAACGCAAGCTCTGTTTTGGCTTGACCATCTTCAGCTTTGCATTCTCTGTATAGGGCTTTGGAATACTGAAAAGTAGTAAAGTTAGACTTTTGGTCTAAGTTTACATTTGTGAAACTGAATAGTAGAAAAGTTACATTTTTTGTCCAAGTTTACCTTTGTGAATCGGGTCCTATTTTAATGACGACTTAAAACACAATCATCTCCATGCACTAGCTCTGTGGGGACTTAAACATCGCTATAATAACACACTATCTTTATGGGGACTTGAACACCACTATAATAACACACCATCTCTGTGGGGACTTAAACATCTCTATGATAACACACTATTTATGTGGGGACTTAAACATCGCTATAATAGCACACTATCTCTGTGGGGACTTAAGCACCGCTATAATAACACACTATCTTTGTGGGGGCTTGAACATCACTATAAAAACATATCATCTCTGTGGGGACTTGAGCATTCCTGTAATTACACGCAAGCTCTGTTTCGACTTGAAGCACCAGGGGGTGCCATGAGGCACAGGGTCAAAGGTGATTTGCATGTAGCTGGGTCTGAACTGGGGGTGACGAAGGAAGCTAAATAACAATGATGGTTTCAACCCTGATCTGTGACTGGGGGTAAGTGACTGAAAAGTTTCAGCACTCCGTACATCATCTCCTTGTGTTTGCTTCGAGTTGAACATCATCAGCTTCACATTCTCTGTATGGGGCTTTGTGAATATTGAACAGTAGTAAAGTTAGACTTTTGTTCTAAATTCACCTTTGTGAATACTGAAAACTAGTAAAGTTAGACTTTTTGTCTAAGTTTACCTTTGTGAATTAGGCCCTATTTAATGAGGACTTAAACACAATCACCTTCATGCACTATCTCTGTGGATACTTAAACATTGCTATAATAGCACACAATCTATGTGGACACTTGAACATCACTATAATAACACACCATCTCTGTGGGGACTTAAACATCTCTATGATAACACAGTATCTCTGTGGGGACTTAAACATCGCTATAATAACACACTATCTCTGTGGGGACTTGAGCATTCCTATAATTACACCCAACCTCTGTGTGGACTTGAACATCATTAGCTTCACACTCTTTATAATGATATTCAAGCTTTGAATGTACACACTATATCTATGGAGACTTAAACACAATGATCTTCACCCACTATCTCTGTGGGGACTTGAACATCTATTTTGACAAAAATGTTAGCAGCTAATCAAGCTCTGGGTTCTACTTGACCATATTCCTTAGTTCCATATGTTAATTTCTTTATGTGTTAGTTCCCTTATCTCCTAAGATTTAAAGCACTAATATATAGGTTAAATACAGCTTTAAGGGTCTTTCTTTAAGCATGAAATTATATTTTCTGGCACATTGATAGAATCTGTCTTTAATGTATACCCCTAGTATATATGCAGCAATTCCTATATGAATAGATTATAATGTTGTTTGTGTATATTGTTGATAAAATAAACATTTAGCCATGTACCTTTGACTGTATTCAATCACAAATAGTGTTACAGACTAGGTCCCCGCAAGGATGGTAGCACATGTTCAAGTCCCCACAAGGATGGTGCTGTGCGCACGATTAAATAACCATATATTTGCAAATATGAAGCAGGATCCTGTATCATGAATTTTTTCTTAACATATTTCTGTTATTAGTGTATTTTAAAAACATTGGGAAAGGTTAGTCCCCACAAGGCAGGTATTCACACATAGTCCCCACAAGGATGGTAACACGTGTATGCGTGTGTGTGTGTGTGTGGGTGTGGATGATGTGGTTATGTGTTAGGTTGTGTGAGTGGTTGTGTGTGTGTGGTTGTGCGTGGTTGTGTGTGTGGTTGTGTGTGTGGTTGTTTGTGTGTGGTTGTGTGTGTGGTTGTGGTTCTGAGTGGGTGTGGGTGTGGTTGTGGGTGTGTGGTTGTGTGTGTCATTGTGTGTGTGGTTGTGTATGTTGTAGTGTGTGTGTGGTTCTGTGTGGTTGTGTGTGTGTTTGTGTGTGTGGTTGTGTGTGTGGTTGTATGTGTGGTTGTATGTGTGGTTGTGTGTGTGATGTGTGTGTGTGGTTGTGTATTTGGTTGTGTGTGTGGATGTGTGGTTGTGTGTGTGTGTGTGGTTCTGTGTGGTTGTGTGTGTGTGTTTGTGTGTGTGGTTGTGTGTGTGGTTGTATGTGTGGTTGTATGTGTGGTTGTGTGTGTGATGTGTGTGTGATGTGTGTGTGGTTGTGTGTGTGGTTGTATGTGTGGTTGTATGTGTGGTTGTATGTGTGGTTGTATGTGTGATTGTGTGTGTGTCGTTGAGTGTATGGTTATGGTTGTGTGTGGTTGTGTGTGGTTGTGGGTGTGTGTGGTTGTGGGTGTGGTTGTGGGTGTGATTATGGGTGCAGTTGTGGGTGTGTGGGTGGATGTGTGGTTGTGTGTGGTTGTGTGTGTGGTTGTGTGTGTGGGTGTGAGTGCGGTTGAGGGTACAGTTGTGGGTGTGGTTGTGGGTGTTTGGGTGGATGTGTGGTTGTGTGTGTGTGGTTGTGTGTGTGTGGTTGTGTGTGGTTGTGTGTGGTTGTGTGGTTGTGTGGTTGTGTGTGGTTGTGTGTGTGTGTGGTTGTGTGTGTGTGATTGTGTATGGTTGTGTGTGTATGGTTGTGTGTGTGTGTGGTTGTGTGTGTGGTTGTGTGTGTGGTTGTGTGTGTGTGGTTGTGTCTGTGGGTATGAGTGCAGTTGGGGGTGTGATTGTGGGTGCAGTTGTATGGGTGGATATGTGGTTGTGTGTGTGGTTGTGTGTGTGTGGTTGTGTGTGGTTGTGTGTGTGGCTGTGTGTGTGATTGTGTATCTGTGTGGTTGTGTGTGTGGTTGTGTGTGTGGTTGTGTGCGTGTGTGTGCTAGTGTGTGTGGTTGTGTGTGTGTGGTTGTATGTGTAGTTGTGTGTGGGTGTGGGTATGTGTGTGGTTGTGTGTATGTGGTTGTGTGTGTGTGTGGTAGTATGTGTGGGTGTGAGTGCGGTTGAGGGTGTGATTATGGGTGCAGTTGTGGGTGTGTGGGTGGATATGTGGTTGGGTGTTGTGTGTGTGGTTGTGTGTGTGGGTGTGAGTGCGATTGAGGGTGCAGTTGTGGGTGTGGTTGTGGGTGTATGTGTGGTTGTGTGTTTGTGGTTGTGTGTGTGTGGTTGTGTGTGGTTGTGTGTGTGATTGTGTGGTTGTGTACGTGGTTGTGTGTGTGTGGTTGTGTGTGTGTGGTGTGTGTGTGGTTGTGGGTATGGTTGTGTGTGTGTGGTTGTGTGTATGGTTGTGGTTGTGTGTGTGGTTGTGTGTGTGTGGTTGTGTGTGTGGTTGTGGGTATGGTTGTGTGTGTGTGGTTGTGTGTGGGTGTGGTTGTGTGTGCAGTTGTGTGTGGTTGTGTGTGTGTACGGTTGTGTGTATGGTTGTGTGTGTAGTTGTGTGTGGTTGGGGTTGTGTGTGTGTGTGTGGTTGTGTGGGTGTGGTTGTGTGTGTGGTTCTGGGTATGTGTGTCGTATCTGTTTGTGTGTGTGTGGTTGTGTGTGTGATTGTGTGTATGGTTGTTGTTGTGTGTTGGGTTGTGTGTGTGGTTGTGGGTGTGGTTGTGTGTGTGTGGTTGTGTTGGTGTGGTTGTGTTGGTGTGGGTGTGTGTGTGGGTGTGTGTGTGGTTGTGTGTGTGTGTGTGGTTGTGGGTATGGATGGATGTGGTTATGTGTTAGGTTGTGTGAGTGGTTGTGTGTGTGTGGTTGTGCGTGGTTGTGTGTGTGGTTGTGTGTGGGGTTGTTTGTGTGTGGTTGTGTGTGTGGTTGTGGCTCTGAGTGGGTATGGTTGTGGGTGTGGTTGTGGGTGTGTGGTTGTGTGTGTCATTGTGTGTGTGGTTGTGTATGTTGTAGTGTGTGTGTGGTTCTGTGTGTGTGTGGTTGTGTGTGTGTGTTTGTGTGTGTGGTTGTGTGTGTGGTTGTATGTGTGGTTGTGTGTGTGATGTGTGTGTGGTTGTGTGTGTGGTTGTGTGTTTGGTTGTTTGGTTGTGTGTGTGGATGTGTGGTTGTGTGTATGTGTGTGTGTGGTTGTGTGTGTGTGTGGTTGTGTGTGGTTGTGTGTGTGTGGATGTGTGTGTGGTTGTGTGTGTGGTTGTATGTGTGGTTGTATGTGTGGTTGTGTGTGTGTCGTTGAGTGTATGGTTATGGTTGTGTGTGGTTGTGTTTGTGTGTGTGTGGTTGTGTGTGGTTGTGGGTGTGTGTGGTTGTGGGTGTGATTATGGGTGCAGTTGTGGGTGTGTGGGTGGATGTGTGGTTGTGTGTGGTTGTGTGTGTGGTTGTGTGTGTGAGTGTGGTTGAGGGTGCAGTTGTGGGTGTGGTTGTGGGTGTTTGGGTGGATATGTGGTTGTGTGTGTGTGGTTGTGTGTGTGTGGTTGTGTGTGGTTGTGTGTGTGGTTGTGTGGTTGTGTGTGGTTATGTGTATGTGTGTGGTTGTGTGTGTGTGGTTGTGTGTGGTTGTGTGTGTATGGTTGTGTGTGTGTGTGGTTGTGTGTCGGGTTGTGTGTGAGTGGTTGTGTGTGTGGTTGTGTGTGTGTGGTTGTGTGTGTGGTTGTGTATTTAGTCGTGTATGTGGTTGTGTGTATGATTGTGTATGTGTGGTTGTGTGTGTGTGTGTGGTTGTGTGTGTGGTTGTGTGTGTGGTTGTGTGTGTGGTTGTGTGTGTGGTTGTGTGTGTGGTTGTGTGTGTGTGCAGTTGGGTGTGTTTGTGTGTGTGCGTGGTTGTGTGTATGGTTGTGGGTGTGTGTGTGGTTGTGTGTGTGTGGTTGTGGGTATGGTTGTGTGTGGTTGTGTATGGGTGTGATTGTGTGTGCAGTTGTGTGTGGTTGTGTGTGTGTGTGCGGTTGTGTGTATGGTTGTGTTTGTGGTTGTGTGTGGTTGGGGTTGTGTGTGTGTGTGTGGTTGTATGGGTGTGGTTGTGTATGTGATTGTGTGTGTCGTTCTGGGTATGTGTGTTGTGTCTGTGTTTGTGTGTGCGTGGTTATGTGTGTGGTTGTGTATATGGTTGTGGTTGTGTGTATGGTTGTGTGTGTGGTTGTGGGTGTGGTTGTGTGTGTGGTTGTATGTGTGGTTGTGTGTGTGGTTGTGTGTGTGGTTGTGTGTGGTTGTTTGTGTGTGTTTGTGTGTGTGGTTGTGGTTCTGAGTGGGTGTGGTTGTGGGTGTGGTTGTGGGTGTGTGGTTGTGTGTGTCATTGTGTGTGTGGTTGTGTGTATGTGGTAGTGTGTGTGTGGTTATGTGTGTGTGGTTCTGTGTGTGTGGTTGTGTGTGTGTGGTTGTGTGTGTGTGGTTGTGTGTGTGTGGTTGTGTGTGTGGTTGTGTGTATGGTTGTGTGTGTGGTTGTGTGTGTGGTTGTGGGTGTGGTTGTGGGTGTGGTTGTGGGAGTGGTTGTGTGTGTGGTTGTGTTGGTGTGGTTGTGTGTGTGGTTGTGTATGTGTGGTTGTGTGTGGTTGGTTGTGGTTGTGTGGTTGTGTGTGTTTGTGTGTATGTGTGTGGTTGTGGGTGTGGTTGGGTGTGGTTGTGTGTTAGGTTGTGTGTGTGTGGTTGTGTGTGTGGTTGTGTGTGTGGGTGTTTGTGTGTGTTTGTGTGTGGTTGTGGTTCTGAGTGGGTGTGGTTGTGGGTGTGGTTGTGGATGTGTGGTTGTATGTGTCATTGTGTGTGTGGTTGTGTATGTGGTAGTGTGTGTGTGGTTCTGTGTGTGTGTGGTTGTGTGTATGTGGTTGTATGTGTGTTTGTGTGTTTGGTATGTGTGGTTGTGTGTGTGGTTATGTGGGTGTTGTTGTGTGTGTGGTTGTGTGTGTGTGTGGTTGAGGATGTGATTGTGGGTGTGGGGTGGATGTGTGTGTGGTTGTGTGTGTGTGGTTGTATGTGTGGTTATGTGTGTGTGGATGTTTGTGTGGTTGTGTGTGTGTGGTTGTGTGTGTGGTTGTGTGTTTGGTTGTGTGGATGTGTGGTTGTGTGTGTGTGGTTGTGTGTGTGTGGTTGTGTGTATGGATGTGTGTGTGGTTGTGTGTATGTGGTTGTATGTGTGTTTGTGTGTGTGGTGTGTGTGGTTGTGTGTGTGGTTATGTGGGTGTTATTGTGTGTGTGGTTGTGTGTGTGTGGTTGAGGATGTGATTGTGGGTGTGTGGGTGGTTATGTGTGTGGTTGTGTGTGTGTGGTTGTATGTGTGGTTATGTGTGTGTGGATGTTTGTGTGGTTGTGTGTGTGGTTGTGTGGATGTGTGGATGTGTGGTTGTGTGTGTGTGGTTGTGTGTGTGTGGTTGTGTATATGGATGTGTGTGTGGTTGTGTGTGTGGTTGTATGTGTGGTTGTGTGTGTGATTCTGTGTGTGTGGTTGAGGGTTGTGTGTGGTTGTGGGTGTGTGTAGTTGTGTTTGTGGTTGTATGTGTTGTGTGTGTGGTTGTGTGTGTGGGTATGTGTGTATTTGTTGTTGTGTGTGTGTGGTTGTGTGTGGGTGTGTGTGTGGTTGTGTGTGTGGTTGTGTGTGTGTGGTTGTGTCTGTGGAAATGAGTGCAGTTGGGGGTGTGATTGTGGGTGCAGTTGTATGGGTGGATATGTGGTTGTGTGTGTGGTTGTGTGTGTGTGGTTGTGTGTGGTTTTGTGTGTGGTTGTGTGTGTGTGCTTGTGTATCTGTGTGGTTGTGTGTGGTTGTGTGTGGTTGTGTGCGTGTGTGTGGTTGTGTGTGTGGTTTTATATGTAGTTGTGTGTGGGTATGGGTATGTGTGTGGTTGTGTGTCTGTGGTTGTGTGTGTGTGTGTGTGGTTGTGTGTATGGTTGTGTGTGTGGTTGTGTGTGATTCTGTGTGTGGTTGTGTGTGGTTGTGGTTGTGTGTGTGTGGCTGTGCAGGTGTGGTTGTGTATGTGGTTGTGTGTGTGGTTGTGTGTGTGGTTGTGTGTGTGTTTGTGTGTGTGCGGTTGTGTGTGTGGCTGTGGTTCTGAGTGGGTGTTGTTGTGGGTGTGGGTGTGGTTGTGGGTGTGTGGTTGTGTGTGTCATTGTGTGTGTGGTTGTGTGTATGTGGTAGTGTGTGTGTGGTTGTGTGTGTGTGGTTGTGTGTGTTTGTTTGTTTGTTTGTGTGTGTTTGTATGTGTGGTTGTGTGTGTGGTGTGTGTGGTTGTGTGTGTGTGTGGTTATGTGGGTGTTGTGTGTGTGTGGTTCTGTGTGGGAGTGTGGTTGAGGGTGTGATTGTCGGTGTGTGGGTGGATATGTGGTTGGGTGTGTGGATGGATGTGTGGTTGTGTATGTGTGGTTGTGTGTGGTTGTATGTGCTGTTGTGTGTGTGTGGTTGTGTGTGTGGTTGTGTGTGTGTGGTTGTGTGTGTGGTTGTGTGTGTGTGGATGTGTGTGTCGTCGTGTGTGTGTGTGGTCATGTGTATGGTTGTGTGTTTGGTTGTGTGTGTGGTTGTGTGTATGTGTGGTTGTGTGTATGTGGTTATGTGTGTGTGGTTGTGTGTTTGTGGATGTGTGTGTGGTTTTGTGTGTGGTTGTATGTGTGGTTGTAGTTGTGTGTGGTTGTGTTTGTGTGTGTGTGGTTGTGTGTGTGGTTGTGTGTGTGGTTGAGTGTGTGTGTTTGTGGGTGTGGTTTTGTGCGGTTGTATGTGTGGTTGTGTGTGTGGTTGTGTGTGTGTGGTTGTTTTTGTGGTTGTGTGTATTGTGTGTGTGGGTATGTGTGTGTTTGTGGTTGTGTGTGTGAGATTGTAGGTGTGGTTGTGGGTATGGTTGTTTGTGTGCTTGTGTGTGTGGTTGTGTGTGGTTATGTGTGTGGTTGTGTGTGTAGTTGTGTGTGTGTGTGGTTGTGTGTGGGTGGTTGCAGTTATGGATGCAGGTGTGGTTGTGGGTGCGGTTGTGAGTGTGTGTGTGTGGATGTGTAGTTGTGTGAGCTTGTGTGTGTGCTTGTGTGTGTTGTGTGTGTGTGTTGTATGCATGTGTGTGTGTGTGGTTGTGTGTGTGTGTGGTTGTGTGTGTGTGTGGTTGTATGCGTGTGTGGTTCTGTGTGTTTGTGGTTGTGTGCGTGTGTGGTTGTGTGTGTGTGGTTGGATGTGTGGTTGTGTGTGTGGTGTGTGTGTGGTTGTGTGTGTGTGTGGTTGTGTGGGTGTTGTTATGTGTGTGGTTGTGTGTGTGGGTGTGAGTGTGGTTGAGGGTGTGATTGTGGGTATGTGGGTGGATGTGTGGTTGGGTGTGTGGACGGATATGTGGTTGTGTGTGTGTGGTTGTGTGTGTGTGGTTGTGTGTGTGGTTGTGTGTGTGTGGATGTGTGTGTGGTTGTGTGTGTGCTTGTGTGTTTGGTTGTGTGTGTGGATGTGTGTGTGTGGTTGTGTGTGTGGTTGTGTGTGTGTGGTTGTGTGTGTGGTTGTGTGTGTGTGGATTTGTGTGTGATTGTGTGTCTGATTGTGTGTGTGTGTGGTTGTGTGTGTGTGTGCCCTGCTGATGCTGTCGCGGCTCCCCGAACTCTGAACCATCTGAGCCCTGCTGACGCTGTCACGGCTCCCCGAACTCTGAACCATCTGAGCCCTGCTGACGCTGTCGCGGCTCCCCGAACTCTGAACCATCTGAGCCCTGCTGACGCTGTCGCGGCTCCCCGAACTCTGAACCATCTGAGCCCTGCTGACGCCGTCGCGGCTCCCCGAACTACGAACCTCTGGTGCCTGCTGAGTGACTCGCGGCCCGTTCCTCCAAGAGAAACGGCAGAGATTGCCAAGAGAAGCAACATCCCCTCAGCTCGAGAATTGAGAGCTGTGCGCCGGATACTCCGCAGAGACACTGATTCAAAGACTGTCCCGCTACCCCCTACCTCTCATCATGAAATCGCTGCCGCTTGTGGCACTAATTCTGCACCTGCCTTCCGGATCATAAAGATCCCTGACAACTAACGATAAAGTCTATTGTCTCGCAAAGAATTCCTGTGTGGTGTCCCTCTATCCGAAAAAGGTACGCTCAGCGTGTGCGATCCTAGATACGAGACCCTTCCAGGAAGGGCCTCCCCGCTCTTTCTCGGCCTAACTCTGGGCAAGGTGGGCCTCCGGGTGGTCAGGAAAGTATTCTGCAGCCTCCCCGGGGAACGCCTTCCAACAGTGTGGTTGTGGGTGTGTGGGTGGATATGTGGTTGTGTGTGGTTGTGTGTGTGGTTGTGTTTGTGTGGTTGTGTGTGTGGTTGTGTGTGTGGTTGTGTGTGTGTAGTTGTGTGTGTGGTTGTGTGTGTGGTTGTGTATGTGTGTGGTTGTGTGTGTGGTTGTGTGTGTGGTTGTGTGTGTGTTTGTGTATGTGTTTGTGTATGTGTTTGTGTATGTGGTTGTGTATGTGGTTGTGTATGTGGTTGTGTGTGTGTTTGTGTGTGTATGGTTGTGTGTGTGTGGTTGTGTGTGATTGTGTGTGGTTGAGTGTATGGTTGTGGTTGTGTGTGGTGGTGTGTGTGTGTGTGGTTGTGTGTGTAGTTGTGTGTAGTTGTGTGTGTGGTTGTGTGTGTGGTTGTGGGTGTGTGTGTGGTTGTGTGTTTGTGTGTGTTTGTGGGTGTGGTTGTGTGTGGTTGTGTGTGTGTTTGTGGTTGTGTGTGTGTGTGGTTGTGTGTGTGGTTGTGTGTGTGTGGTTGTGTTTGTGTGGTTGTGTGTGTGGTTGTGTGTGTGGGTATGAGTGCAGTTGAGGGTGTGATTGTGGGTGCGGTTGTATGGGTGGATATGTGGTTGTGTGTGGTTGTGTGTTTGGTTGTGTGTGTGTGTGGTTGTGTGTGGTTGTGTGTGGTTGTGTGTGTGTGGCTGTGTGTGTGTGTGGATGTGTATCTGTGTGGTTGTGTGTGTGTGGTTGTGTGTATGTGTGGTTGTGTGCGTGGTTGTGTGTGTGGTTGTGTGTGTGGTTGTGGGTATGGTTGTGTGTGTGTGGTTGTGTGTGGGTGTGGTTGTGTGTGGGTGTGGGTGCAGTTGTGTGTGGTTGTGTGTGTGTGTGTGGTTGTGTATATGGCTGTGTGTGTGGTTGTGTGTGGTTGGGGTTGTGTGTGTGGTTGTGTATGTGGTTGTGTGTGGTTCTGGGTATGTGTGTTGTGTCTGTGGTTGTGTGTGTACGGTTGTGTGTATGGTTGTGTTTGTGCTTGTGTGTGGTTGTGTATGTGGTTGTGTGTGGTTGTGTGTGTGTGGTTGTGCGGGTGTGGTTGTGTATGTGGTTGTATGTGTGGTTCTGGGTATGTGTGTTGTGTCTGTGTTTGTGTGTGCGTGGTTGTGTGTAGTTGTGTGTATGGTTGTGGTTGTGTGTATGGTTGTGTGTGGTTGTGTGTGTGGTTGTGGGTGTGGTTGTGTATGTGTGGGTGTGTTGGTATGGTTGTGGTGGTGTGGTTGTGTGCGTGGTTGGTTGTGGTTGTGTGGTTGTGTGGGTGTGTGTGTGTGTGTGTGTGTGTGTGGTTGTCGGTGTGGTTGTGTGTGGTTGTGTGTGGTTGTGTGTGCGTGGTTGTGTGTGTGGTTGTGTGTGAGGTTGTGTGTGTGGTTGTGTGTGTGTGGTTGTATGTGTGGTTGTGTGTGTGGTTGTGTGTGTGTGTGGGGATGGGGGTGGTTGTGTGGGTGTTGTTGTGTGTGTGGTTGTGTGCGAGTGTGGTTGAGGGTGTGATTATGGGTGTGTGGGTGGATGTGTGGTTGGGTGTATGGATGATGTGTGGTTGTGTGTGTGGTTGTGTGTAGTTGTGTGTGCTGTTGTGTGTGTGTGGTTGTGTGTGTGGTTGTGTGTGTGGTTGTGTGTGTGTGGTTGTGTGTGTGGTTGTGTGTTTGGTTGTGTGTGTGGCTGTGTGGGTGTGTGGTTGTGTGTGTGGTTGTGTGTGTGTGGGTGTGTGTGTGAATGTGTGTTTGCGGATGTGTGTGTGGATGTGTGTGTGGTTGTATGTGTGGTTGTGTGTGTGATTGTGTGTGTGTGGTTGAGTGTGTGGTTGAGTGTATGGTTGTGGTTGTGTGTGGTTGTGTTTGTGTGTGTGTGGTTGTGTGTGTGGTTGTGTGCAGTTGTGTGTGTGTGTGTGGTTGTGTGTGTGGTTGTGTGTGTGGTTGTGTGTGTGTGCTTGTGGGTATGGTTGTGTGTGGTTGTGTTTGTGGTTGTGTGTATTGTGTGTGTGGGTATGTGTGTGTGGTTGTGGGTGTGGTTGTGTGTGGTTGTTTGTGTGGTTGTGTGTGGTTGTGTGTGTGTGGTTGTGTGTGTGGTTGTGTGTGGGGTTGTGTGTGGGGTTGTGTGTGTGTGGTTGCAGTTATGGATGCAGGTGTGGTTGTGGGTGCGCTTGTGAGTGTGTGTGTGGATGTGTGGTTGTGTGTGCTTGTGTGTGTGTGCTTGTGTGTGTGGTGTGTGTGTATTGTATGTGTGTGTGGTTGTGTGTGTGTGTGGTGGTGTGTGTGTGGTTGTGTGCGTGTGTGGTTGTGTGCGTGTGTGGTTCTGTGTGTGTGTGGTTGTGTGTGTGTATGGTTGTGTGTGTGTGTGGTTCTGTGTGTGTGGTTCTGTGTGTGTGGTTGTGTTTGTGTGCTTGTATGTGTGGTTGTGTGTGTGGTGTGGGTGTGGTTGTGTGGGTGTGGTTGTGTGGGTGTTGTTGTGTGTGTGTGGTTGTGTGTGTGGGTGTGAGTGTGGTTGAGGGTGTGATTGTGGGTGTGTGGGTGGATGTGTGGTTGGGTGTGTGGATGGATGTGTGTGTGGTTGTGCGTGGTTGTGTGTGTGTGGTTGTGTGTGGTTGTGTGTGTGGTGTGTGTGGTTGTGTGTGTGGTTGTGTGTGTGGTTGTGTGTGTGGTTGTGTGTGTGTGGATGTGTGTGTGGGTGTGTGGTTGTGTGTGTGTGGTTGTGTGTGGTTGTGTGTTTGGTTGTGTGTATGGTTGTGAGGATGTGTGGTTGTGTGTGTGCTTGTGTGTGTGGATGTGTGTGTGTGGTTGTGTGTGTGATTGTGTGTGTGTGGTTGAGTGTATGGTTCTGGTTGTGTGTGGTTGTGTGTGTGTGTGTGTGGTTGTGTGTGTGGTTGTGTGTGGTTGTGGGTATGGTTGTGTGTGTGTGTGTTTGTGTGTGTGGTTGTGTGTGTGTTTGTGGTTGTGTGTGTGTGGTTGTGTTTGTGGTTGTGTGTGTTGTGTGTGTGGTTGTGTGTGGTTGGGGTTGTGTGTGTGGTTGTGTATGTGGTTGTGTGTTTGGTTCTGGGTATGTGTGTTGTGACTGTGGTTGTGTGTGTACGGTTGTGTGTATGGTTGTGTTTGTGCTTGTGTGTGGTTGTGTATGTGGTTGTGTGTGGTTGTGGTTGTGTGTCTGTGGTTGTGCGGGTGTGGTTGTGTATGTGGTTGTATGTGTGGTTCTGGGTATGTGTGTTGTGTCTGTGTTTGTGTGTGCGTGGTTGTGTGTAGTTGTGTGTATGGTTGTGGTTGTGTGTATGGTTGTGTGTGGTTGTGTGTGTGGTTGTGGGTGTGGTTGTGTATGTGTGGGTGTGTTGGTGTGGTTGTGGTGGTGTGGTTGTGTGCGTGGTTGGTTGTGGTTGTGTGGTTGTGTGTGTGTGTGTGTGTGTGTGGTTGTCGGTGTGGTTGGGTGTGGTTGTGTGTGGTTGTGTGTGTGTGGTTGTGTGTGCGTGGTTGTGTGTGTGGTTGTGTGTGAGGTTGTGTGTGTGGTTGTGTGTGTGTGGTTGTATGTGTGGTTGTGTGTGTGGTTGTGTGTGTGTGTGGGGGTGGTTGTGTGGGTGTTGTTGTGTGTGTGGTTGTGTGTGAGTGTGGTTGAGGGTGTGATTATGGGTGTGTGGGTGGATGTGTGGTTGGGTATCTGGATGATGTGTGGTTGTGTGTGTGGTTGTGTGTAGTTGTGTGTGCTGTTGTGTGTGTGTGGTTGTGTGTGTGGTTGTGTGTGTGTGGTTGTGTGTGTGGTTGTGTGTTTGGTTGTGTGTGTGGCTGTGTGGGTGTGTGGTTGTGTGTGTGGTTGTGTGTGTGTGGTTGTGTGTGTGAATGTGTGTTTGCGGATGTGTGTGTGGATGTGTGTGTGGTTGTATGTGTGGTTCTGGGTATGTGTGTTGTGTCTGTGTTTGTGTGTGCGTGGTTGTGTGTAGTTGTGTGTATGGTTGTGGTTGTGTGTATGGTTGTGTGTGGTTGTGTGTGTGGTTGTGGGTGTGGTTGTGTATGTGTGGGTGTGTTGGTGTGGTTGTGGTGGTGTGGTTGTGTGCGTGGTTGGTTGTGGTTGTGTGGTTGTGTGTGTTTGTGTGTGTGTGTGTGGTTGTTGGTGTGGTTGGGTGTGGTTGTGTGTGGTTGTGTGTGTGTGGTTGTGTGTGCGTGGTTGTGTGTGTGGTTGTGTGTGAGGTTGTGTGTGTGGTTGTGTGTGTGTGGTTGTATGTGTGGTTGTGTGTGTGGTTGTGTGTGTGTGGGGGTGGTTGTGTGGGTGTTGTTGTGTGTGTGGTTGTGTGTGAGTGTGGTTGAGGGTGTGATTATGGGTGTGTGGGTGGATGTGTGGTTGGGTATGTGGATGATGTGTGGTTGTGTGTGTGGTTGTGTGTAGTTGTGTGTGCTGTTGTGTGTGTGTGGTTGTGTGTGTGGTTGTGTGTGTGTGGTTGTGTGTGTGTGTGGTTGTGTGTTTGGTTGTGTGTGTGGCTGTGTGGATGTGTGGTTGTGTGTGTGGTTGTGTGTGTGTGGTTGTGTGTGTGAATGTGTGTTTGCGGATGTGTGTGTGGATGTGTGTGTGGTTGTATGTGTGGTTGTGTGTGTGATTGTGTGTGTGTGGTTGAGTGTATGGTTGTGGTTGTGTGTGGTTGTGTTTGTGTGTGTGTGGTTGTGTGTGTGATTGTGTGCAGTTGTGTGTGTGTGTGTGGTTGTGTGTGGATGGATGTGTGGTTGTGTGTGTGTGGTTGTGCGTGGTTGTGTGTGTGTGGTTGTGTGTGGTTGTGTGTGTGGTTGTGTGTGTGTGGTTGTGTGTGTGGTTGTGTGTGTGTGGTTGTGTGTGTGTGGATGTGTGTGTGGGTGTGTGTGTGGTTGTGTGTGTGTGGTTGTGTGTGTGGTTGTGAGGATGTGTGGTTGTGTGTGTGCTTGTGTGTGTGGATGTGTGTGTGGTTGTGTGTGGTTGTGTGTGTGATTGTGTGTGTGTGGTTGAGTGTATGGTTGTGGTTGTGTGTGGTTGTGTGTGTGTGTGTGTGTGGTTGTGTGTGTGGTTGTGTGTGGTTGTGGGTATGGTTGTGTGTGTGTGTTTGTGTGTGTGGTTGTGTGTGTGTTTGTGGTTGTGTGTGTGTGGTTGTGTTTGTGGTTGTGTGTGTTGTGTGTGTGGTTGTGTGTGTGGGTATGTGTGTGTTTGTGGTTTTGTGTGTGTGGTTGTGTGTTTGGTTGTGTGTGTGGCTGTGTGGATGTGTGGTTGTGTGTGTGGTTGTGTGTGTGTGGTTGTGTGTGTGAATGTGTGTTTGCGGATGTGTGTGTGGATGTGTGTGTGGTTGTATGTGTGGTTGTGTGTGTGATTGTGTGTGTGTGGTTGAGTGTATGGTTGTGGTTGTGTGTGGTTGTGTTTGTGTGTGTGTGGTTGTGTGTGTGATTGTGTGCAGTTGTGTGTGTGTGTGTGGTTGTGTGTGGATGGATGTGTGGTTGTGTGTGTGTGGTTGTGCGTGGTTGTGTGTGGTTGTGTGTGGTTGTGTGTGTGGTTGTGTGTGTGTGGTTGTGTGTGTGGTTGTGTGTGTGTGGTTGTGTGTGTGTGGATGTGTGGGTGTGTGTGTGGTTGTGTGTGTGTGGTTGTGTGTGTGGTTGTGAGGATGTGTGGTTGTGTGTGTGCTTGTGTGTGTGGATGTGTGTGTGGTTGTGTGTGGTTGTGTGTGTGATTGTGTGTGTGTGGTTGAGTGTATGGTTGTGGTTGTGTGTGGTTGTGTGTGTGTGTGTGTGTGTGGTTGTGTGTGTGGTTGTGTGTGGTTGTGGGTATGGTTGTGTGTGTGTGTGTTTGTGTGTGTGGTTGTGTGTGTGTTTGTGGTTGTGTGTGTGTGGTTGTGTTTGTGGTTGTGTGTGTTGTGTGTGTGGTTGTGTGTGTGGGTATGTGTGTGTTTGTGGTTTTGTGTGTGTGGTTGTGTGCGTGGTTATAGGTGTGATTGTGTGTGTGGTTGTATGTGTGGTTGTGTGTGGTTGTGTGTGGTTGTGTGTGGGGTTGTGGGTGTGGTTGTGTGTGTGGGTACGAGTGTGGTTAAGGGTGTGATTGTGGGTGTGGTGGTGGGTGTGTAGGCGGATATGTGGTTGTTTGTCATTGTGTGTGTGGTTGTGTGTGTGTGTGTGTGTGTGGTTGTGTGTGTGTGTGTGTGGTTGTGTGTGTGGTTGTGTGTGGTTGTGGGTATGGTTGTGTGTGTGTGGTTGTGTGTGTGGTTGTGTGTGGTTGTGTGTGTGTTTGTGTGTGTGGTTGTGTGTGTGTGGTTGTGTTTGTGGTTGTGTGTGTTGTGTGTGTGGTTGTGTGTGTGGGTATATGTGTGTTTGTGGTTTTGTGTGTGTGGTTGTGTGTGGTTATGGGTGTGATTGTGTGTGTGATTGTATGTGTGGTTGTGTGTGTGGTTGTGTGTGGTTGTGTGTGGTTGTGTGTGGGGTTGTGTATGTGGTTGTGTGTGTGGGTATGAGTGTGGTTAAGGGTGTGATTGTGGGTGTGGTTGTGGGTGTGTAGGCGGATATGTGGTTGTTTGTCATTGTGTGTGTGGTTGTGTGTGTGTGGTTGTGTATGTGGTTGTGTATGTGGTTGTCTATGTGGTTGTCTATGTGGTTGTGTGTGTGTTTGTGTGTGTGTGGTTGTGTGTGTGTGGTTGTGTGTGTGATTGTGTGTGTGTGGTTGAGTGTATGGTTGTGGATGTGTGTGGTGGTATGTGTGTATGTGGTTGTGTGTATAGTTGTGTATGTGGTTGTGTGTGGTTGTGGGTGTGTGTGTGGTTGTGTGTGTTGTGTGTGTGGTTGTGTGTGTGTTTGTGGGTGTGGTTGTGTGTGTGTGTGGTTGTGTTTGTGGTTGTGTGTGTTGTGTGTGTGGTGGTGTGTGTGTTTGTGGTTGTGTGTGTGTGGTTGTGTGTGTGGTTGTGAGTGTGGTTGTGTGTGTGTGGTTGTGGGTGTGTGGTTATGTGTGTGGTTGTGTGTGTGTGTTGGTGTGTGTGTGGTTGTGTGTGTGTGGTTGTGTCTGTAGGTATGAGTGCAGTTGGGGGTGTGATTGTGGGTGCAGTTGTATGGGTGGATATGTGGTTGTGTGTGGTTGTGTGTGTGGTTGTGTATGTGTGGTTGTGTGTGTGGCTGTGTGTGGTTGTGTATCTGTGTGGTTGTGTGTGTGTGGTTGTGTGTGTGGTCATGTGTGTGTGTGTGGTTGTGTGTATGGTTGTGTGTGTGGTTGTGTGTGTAGTTGTGTGTGGGTGTGGGTATGTGTGGTTGTGTGTATGTGGTTGTGTGTGTGGGTGTGAGTGCGGTTGAGGGTGTGATTATGGGTGCAGTTGTGGGTGTGTGGGTGGATGTGTGGTTGGGTGTGGTTGTTGTGTGTGGTTGTGTGTGTGGGTGTGAGTGTGGTTGAGTGTGCAGTTGTGGGTGTGGTTGTGGGTGTTTGGGTGGATGTGTGGTTGTGTGTGTGTGGTTGTGTGTGGTAGTGTGTGTGGTTGTGTGTGTGGTTGTGTGTGGTTGTGTGTGTGTGGTTGTGTGTGTGTGGTTGTGTATGGTTGTGTGTGTGTGGTTGTGTATGGTTGTGTGTGTGTGGTTGTGTATGTGTTTGTGGTTGTGTGTCAGGTTGTGTGTGAGTGGTTGTGTGTGTGGTTGTGTGTGTGTGGTTGTGTGTGTGGTTGTGTATTTAGTTGTGTATGTGGTTGTGTGTGGTGTGTATGATTGTATATGTGTGGTTGTGTGTATGTGTGTGGTTGTGTGTCTGGTTGTGTGTGTGTACAGTTGTGTGTGGTTGTGTGTATGCGTGGTTGTGAGTATGGTTGTGGTTGTGTGTGTGGTTGTGTGTGTGTGGTTGCGTGTGTGTGGTTGTGGGTATGGTTGTGTGTGTGTGGTTGTGTGTGGGTGTGATTGTGTGTGCAGTTGTGTGTGGTTGTGTGTGTGTGCGGTTGTGTGTATGGTTGTGTTTGTGGTTGTGTGTGGTTGGGGTTGTGTGTGTGTGTGTGGTTGGTTGTGGTTGTGTGATTGTGTGTGTTTGTGTGTGTGTGGTTGTCAGTATGGTTGGGTGTGGTTGTGTGTTAGGTTCTGTGTGGTTGTGTGTGTGTGGTTGTGTGTGCGTGGTTGTGTGTGAGGTTGTGTGTGTGGTTGTGTGTGTGGTTGTGTGTGTGTGGTTGTATGTGTGGTTGTGTGTGTGGTTGTGTGTGTGTGGGGGGGTGGTTGTGTGGGTGTTGTTGTGTGTGTGGTTGTGTGTGTGAGTGTGGTTGAGGGTGTGATTGTGGGTGTGTGGGTGGATGTGTGGTTGGGTGTGTGGATGGATGTGTGGTTGTGTGTGGTTGTGTGTGTGGTTGTGTGTGTGGTTGTGTGTGTGTGGTTGTGTGTGTGGTTGTGTGTGTGGTTGTGTGTGTGTGGTTGTGTGTGTGTGGATGTGTGTGTGGTTGTGTGTGTGGTTGCGTGTGTGATTGTGTGTGTGTGGTTGAGTGTATGGTTGTGGTTGTGTGTGGTTGTGTGTGTGGTTGTGTGTATGTGTGTGGTTGTGTGTGTGGTTGTGTGTGTGGTTGTGTGTTTGTGGTTGTGTGTGTTGTGTGTGGTTGTGTGTGTGGGTATGTGTGTGTTTGCGGTTGTGTGTGTGTGGTTGTGAGTGTGGTTGTGTGTGTGGTTGTGTGTGTGGTTGTGTGTGGTTGTATGTGTGTGGTTGTATGTGTGTGGTTGTGTGTGGGGTTGTGTGTGTGTGGTTGTGTGTGTGGGTATGAGTGCGGTTGAGGGTGGGATTGTGGGTGTGTGTGAGACCAGCCTCGCGGCGTGGGCCCTCCCGACCAGCAAGCTACCCTGCAACCACACCGAACCTCGATGTCACAGACTTCCGGCCCCCGTGGCCCAACATCCCGAGGGCCGGCCAGATCCCCTACACGCATGCCCGGCCGAGGGAGAGAGGAACCCCCCCAAGCCAGACCGAGAGGCGCCGACCCTGTCACACCTCTGGTCTCTTCCCCGAGGGAGGTTTCGATCGACCACCAGGCCCCCGGTGAGCGGCCGCCTCACCTGCTGGGTGTCTGGAGTCCCTCCCGGACCCACCTGAACAGATCAAAGGGCCAAGCGACAGGAAACCCCGACACACCGCCCCCAGGCACCAGACCCCTCTCCGCGAGGACTCCGGACTTCAAAGAGGAGGGGGACTATAACAAGGGGTGCTGAAGGGACGGGAGGAAGAGAAGACCTGGACTGACGAGAGCCCGCTGACCTGGTCACGGCTCGATCGCTCCCCGCACGAAGAACCCTGAACCATCTGAGCCCTGCTGATGCTGTCGCGGCTCCCGAACTCTGAACCATCTGAGCCCTGCTGACGCTGTCGCGGCTCCCCGAACTCTGAACCATCTGAGCCCTGCTGACGCTGTCGCGGCTCCCCGAACTACGAATCTCCGGTGCCTGCTGAGTGACTCGCGGCCCGCTCCTCCAAGAGAAACGGAAGAGATTGCCAAGAGAAGCAACATCCCCTCAGCTCGAGGATTGAGAGCTGTGCACCGGATACTCCGCAGAGACACTGATTCAAAGACTGTCCCGCTACCCCCTACCCCTCATCACGAAATCGCTGCCGCTTGTGGCACTAATTCTGCACCTGCCTTCCGGATCATAAAGATCCCTGACAACGAACGATAAAGTCTATTGTGTCGCAAAGAATTCCTGTGTGGTGTCCCTCTATCCGAAAAGGGTACGTGCAGCGTGTGCGATCCTAGATACGAGACCCTTCCAGGCTCGGCCTAACTCTGGGCAAGGTGGGCCTCCGGGTGGTCAGGAAAGTATTCTGCAGCCTCCCGGGGGAACGCCTTCCAACATTTGGTGGCAGACGACGGGATCCGAGCCAACACCTAGAGATCGTGCAGTGGACGGCTAACGCACTACCAGGAAGAAATGGAAGGAGAAACCTCCCTAGGTGCCGCAGGCACCAACCCGAGCACGACATTCCGAGAGGACCAGCTAGAATCTTATACGCACCGAGAACTGAAACAATTTTGCAAAGACCTTGGAATCGCTACCACCGGACTAAGCATGAAAGAGGACGTCCAGGGAGCATTAAAAACCTGGGTCGAGGTGGGAACTCCCCGGACACAAACAGAAGGAGAGCTGCCTAACGAACCACAAAGCACCCCGGGGAGGAACGGCGCCCCCGAGGGGGGCCTATCCCCAGAGGAACTAGCGGACCGAGAAAGAGGTCGCAACCACGAACTAGAACTAGCAAAATTAAAAATCGAAGGAGAACTAAAACTGGCCGAAAAGAAGCTGGCGGTAGAACAGTTACGCCTACAAGGAGAACTTGAGGAAAAGAAACGACAAAGAGAACACGAAGAAAGAAAACTCCAACTGGAGCACAAACGTGGCCTGAAAGAGATCGAGCTCAAGGCTAAGAATGCGGAGGCCAGACCCTCGGAAACCCAACCCATCTCCTCCACCGTGGAAGCAAAGGTCCACATCCCCAAAGATGTGGTGAAGGAATTCTATAAGAACGACGACATCCAGCAGTGGTTCAAAGCCTACGAAGTCGCCATGACCTCCCACCGAGTCCCGCAGAAAGACTGGGGGGCTGGGCTGTGGGGCCAGTTCCTGAGCGAGGGGAGAGATACCCTGCTGGACCTGCCCTCCACGGTGATGAACTCCTACAGTCACATGAAAGAGGCCCTAGTAGCCAGATATGGGCTCACCCCTGAAATGTACCGACAACGGTTTAGAGACTGCAAGAAGATACCCGGTACCACCTGGGTGGAGTACGTGAACTTTTACAGCCGGGCCTTGGACGGGTGGATCAAGGGCAGCAAGGTCTCCACCTTTGAGGAGCTGTTCGACCTAATCGCATGGGAACACTTGTCCGCTAATTGCTTTGTAGAACTGCGCCAGCACCTCCTGGACAGCAAACTCACCGACCCTCGAAAACTTTGCCGTCGAAGCCGACCGGTGGGTAAACACCCGGGCCTCCCGGGGTCCCGTGGGAGACTACGGTCGCCACAGTCAGGGACCCCCCCACCAGAGGGGCGGAGGGAATCAAGGCCGGCCCAGGGAACTCCCGGGGGGATCCCCGCTCAGCCCCCCAGAGGACAACCTCCGCCCTTTTCAGCTCCACCTCTGGCCAGCACCGGGCCACCGGGGAGGCCGGGGCCCCGAGTGAGGATCACCTGTTTCCGCTGCCAACAGACCAGACACTACGCCAGCGACCCTCAATGTCCCATGTACCAGCGAAGCGCCACAACCACCCCGCCGGCTCGGCAAATGGCCTCCGTAGCCCTGGGGGAAGAGATGGAAGACTCCGAAGAATGGGAACTCGCCGCCATGGCCCTGGTCTCCCTAGGGGACCGGGAGATGGTCCCCGGAACGTCCCTACCAGCCAACACGAAGAAGTACCAACAGCAGGTGACGGTCAACGGTCACCGCGTCGAGGGCCTCCGGGACACGGGGGCAAGTGTCACGGCGGTCCATTGTCACCTGGTCTCCGAAGACCAGATCCTGCCCGGCACCTTTTGTCCCGTCATATCATCAGACAATTCCGAGAGCCTCTGCCGGATGGCCCTGGTTCCCTTCGAATGGGGGGGGGAGTCACTGGCAAGTTAAAAGTGGCGGTCCGAACCTCCCAGCCCGTGGACTGCCTCCTGGGCAATGACCTTGAGAATTCCCCGTGGGGACAAGTGGAACGAAGGGCCCATCACGAGATGATGGGCCTTCCCGAATGGGTATGCGCCACCACGCGCTCGATGACTCTCAGAGTGCCTTCCTCCGAGGGGGGGGGAGGCCATGCCACAGAGCACCACCACCATCCCCAAGGTCCCGGATGCACCACCCGAGGCCAACGACCCCCTGCCGGACGAAGCGACCGTTCCCGACGAGGGGTCCGTGCCTTCCGACCCCGAACTCCTGACCGAGCTCGGGGACCTGCCAGAATTGGCCCAGTGGCGCAGTGAAGGAGGTCCCTCCCGAGAAGAATTCTGTCAAGAACAATCCACCTGCCCTTCCCTCATTGGACCCCGACAACAGGCCGAGGCCCAAGCAGCAGGCGACCGGACCGGCACCCACTGGGTATACTGGGAAAACGGCCTCCTGTACAGCGAACAGAAGTTGGCCGAATTGGGATCGGCCCGAGTACTGGTGGTACCCCGGCGCTTCCGAAGTCTCCTCCTGGGCCTGGCCCATGATGTACCCCTGGCCGGACACTTGGGTCAAGATAAGACCTACCAGCGACTCGTCACCCACTTCTATTGGCCCAAGATGCGAGCGAATGTGGAGGCCCACTGCAAGTCCTGCCTCACGTGCCAGGCCAGCGGAAAGAGTGGGGGGAAGCGCAAGGCTCCACTACAACCCTTCCCCATCGTCAGTACTCCATTTGAGCGGGTAGGCATCGACATCGTGGGACCGCTGGACCCCAAGACCGCCCAGGGCCACCGGTTCATCCTCGTCCTGGTGGACCATGACACCCGCTACCCCGAAGCCATCCCCCTCCGCACCGTGATGGCCCCTGTGGTGGGCCAGGCCTTGATGGGGATCTTCTCCCGCGTGGGGTTCCCCCGTGAAGTTGTGAGTGATCGGGGTACGAACTTTATCTCCCGATACATGAGGTCCCTCTGGCAGCAGTGCGGGGTATCATACAAGTTCACCACCCCGTAACACCCCCAAGGGAATGGCCTAGTCGAGCGCTTTAACAGGACACTGAAAGGAATGATCATGGGCCTCGAAGAACCTTTACGGCGGAGGTGGGACGTCCTCCTCCCCTGCCTCCTGTTCGCCTACCGGGAGGTTCCACAAAAATCCCTGAGGTTCAGCCCATTCGAACTGCTATATGGACACCCCGTCCGGGGACCCCTGAGCCTGGTCAAGGAGGGTTGGGAAACGACGCCCCGGGGGACCCCCCCGGATGTGTTCCGATACATCCTGGCACTCCGCAACCAGACCCGGAAATTCCGAGAACTCGCAGAGGCGAACCTCGAGGCTAGCCAAGAAGAGATGAAGCGCTGGTATGACCAGAATGCTACGCTGGTCGAGTTTCAGCCGGGCCAACAAGTCTGGGTCATGGCCCCGGTGAAACCCTGCACTCTCCAGGATAAATGGACGGGACCCTTCAAGGTGATCGAGCGGAAGAGCCAAGTCACCTATCTCGTCGATGTGCAGTCCCCGCGGAACCCCCTCCGGGTTTTCCACGTGAACCGCCTCAAACCCCACTTTGTAAGGACAGAGTTGAGTTTACTCCTGGCCACCGACGATGGGGCCGAAGAAGACACCGAGCCCCTTCCAGACCCCCTGGGGGCGAAAGAGACCGATGGTTCCGTGGAGGGGGTGAGACTATCAACCGCCCTCACAGCCCCACAGTCCGACGACTGCCGCCAGCTACTAAGGCAGTTCGCAGACCTCTTCTGCCTGACCCCTGGGGTCACCAACTGGTGTGTCCACGACGTGAACACCGGCGACAGCCCGCCAGTGAGACACCGGGCCTACCGGGTCCCTGATCGGGTCTGAACCTGCATCCAGACCGAGGTAACGAAGATGCTGGCTCTCGGGGTGATTGAACCCTCCGACAGCCCCTGGGCCAGCCCGGTAGTCCTGGTCCCGAAAGCGGCGGCCCCTGGTGTCGCCCCCGAGCTGAGATTCTGTGTGGACTACCGAGGACTCAATGCGGTCACCCGAGCGGACGCTCACACTATCCCCCGCGCAGACGAGCTCATTGACCGCCTCGGGGCCGCTCGCTACCTCAGCACCTTCGACCTAACGTGTGGATACTGGCAGATTGCCCTCACCGAGGGAGCCAAGGAGCGCTCCGCCTTCTCCACCCCGGATGGGCACTACCGCTTTAGGGTGATGCCGTTTGGAATGAAGAATGCCCCGGCCACCTTTTAGCGGCTGGTGAACAGGGTCCTGTCCGGACTAGAGGGGTTCAGCGCAGCATACCTCGACGATATAGCGGTATTCAGCTCCCAATGGACCGAGCACCTCCAGCACCTCCGACAAGTCCTGCTGGCTCTGCGCCGGGCCGGCCTCACCATCAAAGCCAGCAAATGTCAAATTGGGCACGGCTCCGTAACCTATCTGGGACACCAGGTGGGAAGTGGACAGGTCGCCCCCCTCCAGCCAAAGATCAACGCCATCTTGTCCTGGGAACCCCCCACGACCCAAACAGAAGTCCGGGCCTTCCTGGGCCTCACCGGTTACTACCGGAGGTTTATTAAGAACTATGGCAGCATCGCAGGCCCCCTCACAGAGCTAACCTCCAAAAGACTCCCCAAGAAAGTACAATGGACTCCCCCTGCCAGAAAGCGTTCGACGCCCTAAAAGCAGCTATGTGTACGGCTCCGGTGCTTAAAGCCCCTGACTACGCCCAGGAGTTTGTGGTCCAGACGGACGCCTCGGAACACGGCATCGGGGCAGTCCTCTCACAGTACGACGACAAAGGCATAGATCAGCCCATAGCCTTCATCAGCCGAAGGTTGCTGCCCCGAGAACAGCGGTGGAGCACAATTGAAAGAGAGACCTTCGCAGTAGTCTGGGCCCTCAAAAAGCTACGGCCCTACCTGTTCGGAACACACTTCCGAGTACAAACAGATCACCGACCCCTGCGGTGGTTCATGCAGATGCGAAGAGAAAACCCCAAGTTGCTACGCTGGTCCATCTCCCTCCAAGGGATGGATTTCACTGTGGAACATCGCCCCGGGACGGACCATGCCAACGCGGACGGCCTGTCCCGATTCTTCCGCTTCAGCGAGGAGAACCCCCAAGTGGATGGGTAGTTCTCCCCGCCTTTCAGCATGGGGGGGCACGTGTGAGACCGGCCTCGCGGCGTGGGCCCTCCCGACCAGGAAGCTACCCTGCAACCACGCCGAACCTCGATGTCACAGACTTCCGGCCCCCGTGGCCCAACATCCCGAGGGCCGGCCAGATCCCCTACACGCATGCCCGGCCGAGGGAGAGAGGAACCCCCCAAGCCAGACCGAGAGGCGCTGACCCTGTCACAACTCTGGTCTCTTCCCCGAGGGAGGTTTCGATCGACCACCAGGCCCCCGGTGAGCGGCCACCTTGCCTGCTGGGTGTCTGGAGTCCCTCCCGGACCCACCTGAACAGATCAAAGGGCCGAGCGACAGGAAACCCGACACACCGCCCCCAGGCACCAGACCCCTCTCCGCGAGGACTCCGGACTTCAAAGAGGAGGGGGAGTATAACAAGGGGTGCTGAAGGGACGGGAGGAAGAGAAGACCTGGACTGACGAGAGCCTGCTGACCTGGTCGTGGCTCGATCGCTCCCCGCACTGAAGAACCCTGAACCATCTGAGCCCTGCTGACACTGTCGCGGCTCCGCGAACTCTGAACCATCTGAGCCCTGCTGACGCTGTCGCGGCTCCCCGAACTCTGAACCATCTGAGCCCTGCGGACGCTGTCGCGGCTCCCCGAACTACGAACCTCCAGTGCCTGCTGAGTGACTCGCGGCCCGCTCCTCCAAGAGAAACGGCAGAGATTGCCAAGAGAAGCAACATCCCCTCAGCTCGAGGATTGAGAGCTGTGCGCCGGATACTCCGCAGAGACACTGATTCAAAGACTGTCCCGCTACCCCCTACCCCTCATCACGAGATCGCTGCCGCTTGTGGCACTAATTCTGCACCTGCCTTCCAGATCATAAAGATCCCCGACAACTAACGATAAAGTCTATTGTCTCGCAAAGAATTTCTGTGTGGTGTCCCTCTATCCGAAAAGGGTACGTGCAGCGTGTGCGATCCTAGATACAAGACCCTTCCAGGAAGGGCCTCCCCGCTCTTGCTCGGCCTAACTCTGGGCAAGGTGGGCCTCCGGGTGGTCAGGAAAGTATTCTGCAGCCTCCCCGGGGAACGCCTTCCAACAGTGAGGTTGTGGGTGTGTGGGTGGATATGTGGTTGTGTATGTGGTTGTGTATGTGGTTGTGTTTGTGGTTGTGTTTGTGTGGTTGTGTGTGTGGTTGTGTGTGTGGTTGTGTGTGTGGTTGTGTGTGTGTGGTTGTGTGTGTGTGGTTGTGTGTGTGTGGTTGTGTGTGTGTGGTTGTGTATGTGGTTGTGTATGTGGTTGTGTATGTGGTTGTGTATGTGGTTGTGTATGTGGTTGTATATATGGTTGTGTGTGTGTTTGTGTGTGTGTGTGGTTGTGTGTGTGTGTGGTTGTGTGTGTGATTGTGTGTGTGGTTGAGTGTGTGGTTGAGTGTATGGTTGTGGTTGTGTCTGGTGGTGTGTGTGTGTATGGTTGTGTGTGTAGTTGTGTGTGTGGTTGTGTTTGTGGTTGTGTGTGTTGTGTGTGTGGTTGTGTGTGTGGTTGTGTGTGTGGTTGTGTGTGTGGGTATGTGTGTGTTTGTGGTTGTGTGTGTGTGGTTGTGTGTGTGTGGTTGTGTGTGTGTGGTTGTGTGTATGGTTGTGTGTGTGGTTGTGTGTGTGGTTGTGTGTGTGGGTATGAGTGCAGTTGAGGGTGTGATTGTGGGTGCGGTTGTATGGGTGGATATGTGGTTGTGTGTGGTTGTGTGTTTGGTTGTGTGTGTGTGGTTGTGTGTTTGGTTGTGTGTGTGTGGTTGTGTGTGGTTGTGGCTGTGTGTGTGGATGTGTATCTGTGTGGTTGTGTGTGTGTGGTTGTGTGGTTGTGTGTGTGTGTGTGTGGTTGTGTGTGTGGTTGTGTGTGTGGTTGTGTGTGTGGTTGTGTGTGTGGTTGTGGGTATGGTTGTGTGTGGTTGTGTGTGTGTGGTTGTGTGTGGGTGTGGTTGTGTGTGGGTGTGGTTGTGTGTGCAGTTGTGTGTGGTTGTGTGTGTGTGTACGGTTGTGTGTATGGCTGTGTGTGTGGTTGTGTGTGGTTGTGTGTGTGGTTGTGTGTAGTTGGGGTTGTGTATGTGGTTGTGTGTTTGGTTCTGGGTATGTGTGTTGTGTCTGTGGTTGTGTGTGTGTGGTTGTGTGTATGGTTGTGTTTGTGCTTGTGTGTGGTTGTGTGTGTGGTTTTGTATGGTTGTGGTTGTGTATGGTTGTGGTTGTGTGTGTGTGGTTGTGCGGGTGTGGTTGTGTATGTGGTTGTGTGTGTGGTTCTTGGTATGTGTTTTGTGTCTGTGTTTGTGTGTGCGTGGTTGTGTGTAGTTGTGTGTATGGTTGTGGTTGTGTGTATGGTTGTGTGTGGTTGTGTGTGTGGTTGTGGGTGTGGTTGTGTATGTGTGGTTGTGTTGGTGTGGTTGTGTTGGTGTGGTTGTGTGTGTGGTTGGTTGTGGTTGTGTGTTTTTGTGTGGGTGTGGTTGTCAGTGTGGTTGGGTGTGGTTGTGTGTTAGGTTGTGTGTGGTTGTGTGTGGTTGTGTGTGTGTGGTTGTGTGTGCGTGGTTGTGTGTGTGGTTGTGTGTGAGGTTGTGTGTGTGGTTGTGTGTGTGTGGTTGTATGTGTGGTTGTGTGTGTGGTTGTGTGTGTGTGGGGGGGTGGTTGTGTGGGTGTTGTTGTGTGTGTGGTTGTGTGTGTGAGTGTGGTTGAGGGTGTGATTGTGGGTGTGTGGATGGATGTGTGGTTGGGTGTGTGGATGATGTGTGGTTGTGTGTGTGTGTTTGTGGGTATGGTTGTGGTTGGTTGTGTGTGTGGTTGTGTTTGTGGTTGTGTGTATTGTGTGTGTGGGTATGTGAGTTTGTGGTTGTGGTTGTGTGTGGTTGTGGTGTGTGTGGTTGTGTGTGGTTGTGTGTGTGGGGTTGTGTGTGGGGTTGTGTGTGGGGTTGTGTGTGGGGTTGTGTGTGGGGTTGTGTGTGGGGTTGTGTGTGTGTGGTTGCAGTTATGGATGCAGGTGTGGTTGTGGGTGCGGTTGTGAGTGTGTGTGTGGATGTGTGGTTGTGTGTGCTTGTGTGTGTGTGCTTGTGTCAAGAATTCCTGTCATGCGAGGGGAGGAAAACGGTAACCAGCGAAAACGGACTACATCTCCCAGGATGCTTAGCGGTTGAGAGGTTATGTAAACAGGAGAGCTGTTACATAACTCAAGGAAAACACGCCCTTATGTAAACAGGAGAGCTGTTACATAACTCAAGGAAAACATGCCCTTATGTAAACAGGAGAGCTGTTACATAACTCAAGGAAAACACGCCCTATAAAGGGAGGGACCGGGTGGTACAACGCTGTCGGATATTGTGTTTACACCGACGTACCTGCTTCGTGAAGAGCAGTGTTCCGGAGTGGTGCTCCAGTAAGGCAAGAACGGAGGTAGGTCGAGTCGTTACTCCCTGGGCCGTGTCTTGCCCCATCGTCACCTGTGAAGGACCCGGAAGCTCTACCGGTCAACCATTGAGCTTCGCTTTTTGACTCGGCTGAGTCAAAGCGCAGTGGCGCTTTTGCTGGTTGGAGTCGTAACTCCCAGCCCGACCAGAGATACAGGGACTGCCAGCTGTAACGCACACCAGGAGGTGTTTGCCGCGTTACAGACTCGGAAGTCCACAGGATCGATCGAGCGGCTGCTCTCAGGTCAGTCTTCTTGCTTTTGATTGGGGTATCGGTGACGCATCACCAGGAGGTGACTCCGCGTCCCGGTGCAGTCTGAGGAAGAGGTTGAGCGGCTGCTCCCTTCAGGTAGAGACCCCGGCTGGGTGTTTCCCTGACTCCTCGATTCTCCCCAACACTCTTCATGCCCCTCACAGCCTACCGATTGGCATTGTCGGCCATTTCATTTCTGCCCTCTGTTGGCATACGCCGGGATCGGCGTATATGCAGAGGACGGTTAGGACCATCCGTGCTGTGGGCTGGTAACGTACTTAGCCTGGAGGATTCCAGTGACTATAACTTTTGTTTAATCTTTGTATTATTTTTGCCTTCATTAAATAACTAACCCTTCACAAGTGGTTGCGTCCTCATTATCGTGTCTGTTAAACGATCCTGAGACGTTCAGGGCGTTACAGCTTGTGTGTGTTGTGTGTGTGTGTTGTATGTGTGTTTGGTTGTGTGTCGTGGTGTGTGTGTGTGGTTGTGTGCGTGTGTGGTTCTGTGTGTGTGTGGTTGTGTGTGTGTGTGGTTCTGTGTGTGTGGTTCTGTGTGTGTGGTTGTGTTTGTGTGCTTGTATGTGTGGTTGTGTGTGTGGTGTGTGTGTGGTTGTGTGGGTGTGGTTGTGTGGGTGTTGTTGTGTGTGTGTGGTTGTGTGTGTGTGGTTGTGTGTGTGGTTGAGGGTGTGATTGTGGGTGTGTGGGTGGATGTGTGGTTGGGTGTGTGGATGGATGTGTGGTTGTGTGTGTGTGGTTGTGCGTGGTTGTGTGTGTGGGTGAGTGTGCGGTTGTGTGTGTGGTTGTGTGTGTGGTTGTGTGTTTGGTTGTGTGTATGGTTGTGAGGATGTGTGGTTGTGTGTGTGTGCTTGTGTGTGTGGATGTGTGTGTGGTTGTGTGTGGTTGTGTGTGTGATTGTGTGAGTGTGTGAGTGTGGTTGAGTGTATGGTTCGGGTTGTGTGTGATTGTGTGTGTGTGTGTGTGGTTGTGTGTGTGATTGTGTGTGGTTGTGGGTATGGTTGTGTGTGTTTGTGTATGTGGTTGTGTGTGGTTGTGTGTATGTTTGTGTGTGTGGTTGTGTGTGTGTGGTTGTGTTTGTGGTTGTGTGTGTTGTGTGTGGTTGTGTGTGTGGGTATGTGTGTGTT